>NC_081571.1:9814825-9985094 GCF_022355385.1 Mustela nigripes
AACCATCTTAACGACTCCAAGGTCTTTTCAAATTGGCTCACGGTATTATTTATGCAGCTCACAAAAAGTGGAAGATAACCAGGTAGTAAAAATATACTAAGGAGCCTTCTTTCCAAGTGTTTCCTTTTGAATCGCCATAAATACTACTCTGTATTTGGGCAAGTAGTGTGGCTTTACTTACTGCCTCCAGCATACCAGCCAAAGGCCAATGAGAAGTCAGGCCCACAAGAGGAAAGACCCTTTGTGATTTCAATAATCAGGTTATGTGCTCATAGTTTTTAGTATATGTGCTGCGGAAGCGAGCATGTGTGCTCATAGTTTTTGTATCAATTTGAAATCATTAAACTGGATTTAAGATTGCCATTATTAGGGTTATTAGGGTTATCTCCATAAACAATAATAATGCACTGGAATGTCTACAATGCTGATTTATAGCTTTGAGTTAATTCCCCAAATTATAGCCAGTATTTCAGATAATTAGATTTTTATTTGAGGTATACAGATTCAGTTATGTTATTAAACAATTGTCCAAAGCAGACCAGTAAAAAAGCCTGTAGATGAAATATATTAGCAAACAAAACCCTATAGCAAACAAAACTATATATTAAATATATATTTATACATTTTTTATTTTTGCTAATATATTAGCAAACTATATATTGAATACATTAGTAAATCTGAGGTTACAGATTTAACCTCAATTATATTCAAAGAAATGGAAATAAGAACAAAGCATTTGTTTTACCTTTAATTTAGAATAAGCATGAGAAATATGTAAAATAAAAATATGTAAAATATGTAAAAATAAAAATATGTAAAAATAATTAATATCCAAAGCTGGCACACTGCTGGTAGCAAAGAACAAGATGAAAATAAACATATATTCAATTATAGCTAGAAAGGCCAAAAGTGGAGAAGAAAAGAACACTGTGTAAGCTGCAGAAAAGGGCAATCTGGCTCTTTTGGTCTTGGCCACAAAGGTGTCAAAATGTCAAAAACAGCTACAAGAGTTCCTCCACGGAGAATCAGTTTAGGAGCTGGGGTAGAAGGAATACAGGGTAAGGTGTCCAGAGAGCTGTGCCAATCGCATGCAACCAGAGTACTACTAATATCATAAAAGGACAGCAAACATAGGAATGCGGTAAATAGCCAGCTATGGTAGGATCAGAAACTGGATTTTACATAAGCTGGATTAGTTATGCTTCCTGTATTTTCCTATTTCCTCTTTGGATTTAGTAAAGAACAAAACACTGGAAGTTCAGTCTGTGTCAGCCAGGCCAAGTGCAATGAAGGAGGGGTTTTGGGCCCAAGTGTCGAAGTGGAAATCACAAACTACAAGAGGCAGAATATGGATGGGCGTGGAAACCAAAGCCAGGAACCCCCAGTGGAAAGGTCAATCCTTGCTGCTCTTGGAGCCTAGTTTGTCTGTCTTCCCCTCTGGACATTTCTCTTGAAGAACTAAAAATCCTAGAGGTTCTAAGTTTTGTTTTAATGAAGAAGACAGCTATGCCCAACAGGATATCATAACCAAATCTACTCTTTTATTGACTCAGCAAGTATGTCCCTGGGTACGGACTCCAGGCACAGCTCTGTGAGGAAGACACTGCATTTGAATAACTCTCTGTGACCAATTATGTGTTAAGTGGTGAAGAGAAAGAATGTCTTCAGCACTTAGTGTGAGAAGAGGTCTGAATGGGTGAAAATGACAGGGCAGGGCTTTCTGGATGAAGGTGGGGAAGCTGTAGCACAATGGGGACAGGCTGGATCATGGAGGGAAGCAAGGAGACTGCTATGTCTGGCTTTTCTGCTACATTATACATTCTATGAGGGCAGGGCTTGCTTTTTGCTCTTAATTATACCCTCAGCACTGACCACCATGCCTATGATGTTTCAGTAATACACCGATGGCTACAGCTGAAAGAAAAAGCAAGGGTGAAGGCTGAGGGGACAGGTTGTTTAGAGTCCACAGAGGACCCTGACTATTAGATTAATCAGTATGGACTTGATTCTCTGGTCCAATCTTCCCAGGGAAAGCAGAGTAACAGTTGTACTAACCTGACAATGGTTGTACCGGATTTCACAGCAGAGTAGGGAGGCAGGGGTATTGATTCTACTGGGTTAGATGTGAAGCAGTGAGGGCACAGACCAGAGAGGTGGCAGGTAAAAGGGAAGGGGTGAATACCAACAGACCGTGGGGAAGGACCGAGCAGTGAAATCGAGGAGGCAAGAATCCTCGAGCTTGGGTTCCTAGAAGACATCTTTTCTCATTCATGCCTATTTCTTCTCTCCTAAATATCCATTCTTTTAGCTTCAAGTACCACGTACACTCGTATGGGTCATATATCCAGGTCAATTTTCACATGAACTCTAGAATTCACGTGAACAGTAGAATTCTGGCCATCTCATGCTCATCAGTATGCCCTCTAACATAATATCATCTTGCCCGAAACTAGTTCGTTTGTTGGAGTAGCTATTTCTCTTTAAAGAGAAGAGGGAGAGGGTAGCACCAAGGATTAGTGCAGAGTCAGGCTGTTTGTGGACGAGAGTGCGTTTGAGAGCCAACAAGAGGTGGTCATGATTTCCAAATTCTATCTTAAATTCAATGGTATAAGTTTTAAGTAACTTGTGCTGTGTGACCTGTCTTTTCTAGATTATAGTAATCCGTGTAGAGAAGGATGAATAAGACAATGAAGGTAACTGATGGATGGTACCCTGGGACTAGGGATAGAGCCAATGGGACAAGAGAATTTAGCAGTGAAGGTGGCCCCGAAACAGCCAACCATAAAGTACAAGCCAGAAGGAATCCAGCTGGCCTGGAGAGCCACGCACTGAGGCACACGTGGGATCAAATTTAAGATGGGGGTAAAAATACATTCCATGTGTTTGGGGGGAAATCGGAGAAATTACAGATAAATTCTGATTTGTTTTGCATAAAAAAACAGTAAAACCTACCCTTTAATAAGTCAGATTCCACAGTACCATAATTTCCTAAGTTTTAAATTGATGAATAAGAGCAAAAAAGAGGCAAGTTAACAAAATAATTTAAAAATTTGATACCTGAAGAATTTGGTCTCCAGCAAGAAGTCTTCCATCTTTGGCGATCACCCCATCCCGATAGACTTCCTGGATAACAATGTTAATCAGTGGCGTTTCATTGCCGCCCACAATGCTAATTCCTAGCTGAATATAAGGATTAGACCGGTGAATTTCAATTGTAGTAATTTCGCCTTCCGGTAAACTAACTGGCTGTTGCGTAGCTGCCAAGTTAAAAACGAGAGAGAGAAAAATAGGTGGAAAGAAAAACGTTTTATATTTTGATTATCTTCAGGTAAGTAAGTTATCGTCTATCATTAGTGATGACCTTATGTTAATAGATGATTAATAATAAAGCAATACCACGGGATAAGAAAAATAGAATGACCAAAACACCAATAGGTAAGATTAGCAAAACACTTCCTCTTTAAAAGTTGATCAGTAAATAATCAACAAATAACTACTACTCATCAGATCACTAGGGATCACACAGTGATCTGATAACTAAATATACAGACAATATCATCTTGTCCTAATTGATCAGAGAAAGTTTGACCCATGAAACAACTGTAAACAGTGCAAATAAAAAAGACAAACTCTGTGACATACAATCACCTTAGTGGTTGACAAAGTAACCACATTAAGCAAGAAGAGGAGGGTCTTGATCTGAGCAGTAGGAGATGGAAGAAGTGTTATAGCCATGGCTGGGAAAACTGGGATTTATAGAAAAATTGGAATTTTTGTAAGAGATAAACCTATTTAAAAGTAAGACAAAAGGCCAACCACTAAGATATGCCCAAGATCTATGACTAGAGGTTTTCTGCCTGTCTCCTGGTGGGTCACGTAGACAGATCAGTGGCTGCTACCAGAGGACAACAATAGTCAGATGCATGGCCTTGGAGTCAGATACATACCCAGCCATTTCCTGGCTCTCAGACTTTGACCAATGACTCTCTAAGTTTCCTCATCATTAAAAAAATCCAGTATTGGTACAAGCATTTAATAAATTAATATATGTAAAGTGCTTGGCACAGTGCTGACACAGAATAAGCATGTAGACCGAGGTATTATTATTGTTCTTCTTGATGCTGTGGATTTCTTAGTCAAGAAGCAATAGGCTTCAAAACAAACAAACAAAAGAAGCCTGTTGATGACCAGTGAATTTGTGGACTACAACAGAAGAGGGGGAGGGGGAAGGATAAGCCTCAAGGTAAGACTCGCTTTCTGTTTCTAAACTGCAAACTGTTAGACTTGTACACTTAAAGGGTGAATATGTGATATGTGAAGCATATCTCAGTAAAATTATTTGTTGAAGAGAAAAAAAAAAACCACAACACCCCATGTAGGGAATGTAATAGGAAGTAGTGAGAAGAAAGGAAATATCTTATTTGAAAAGAGATGAAAAGCAAAAGCAAGGTGAAGAGCACATACTGTCAGTGGCCGTGTTCTCCTCGAAGGCGGGATTGTCCAGGCCAGGCTCCTCAGGCCACGCGGGCAGAGACGCTGATGTCAAGCTGCGCTCAGCAGGCGCTGTGCCTGTCCCTGAGCAGTCTGTTTCGAGGGATAAAGTACCTGGAAGATCTATTACAGTGGTTCCGTTTTCATTCTCAATCTCTTTCTGAGCTTTATCAGTTTTCCTCCTTTCTAGGGCAAGTCTCCGATGAGAAGCTCCAGGACATCTAGAAAGAGAGCATTAGGGGGTTCCCAGATGATTTGAAAGGAAAAATGATTGACAGCTTGTGCCCCAACAACAGAATAGCCACTGTTTCAATGCCAAACTCACCTAGAGGTAATCCATAAGTGGTATGTAATTCTGATTTTAACCTCTGCTCAAACTAAGTTCCTACCACACTGTGTAGCAAACTTAAAACAGGCGTTGGCACAAATAGTGGCTTCGTGCATGTCTCAAAAAATACTTCAATAAAAACCTGTATTCAGATATATACTAGTCCCAGAAATATACCAGCACAGTTGATGGTACATTGCAAATACTATTCTGAGATCCTGATTGCATAACCCCCTTTTCACAGGGACAGTTTAACTCTGTAACAGGAGTGGAAACAGCAGTCTTCTTCCACAATGTGCTCCTGCATCCAGACTTGGACCTTGAGTGACACTGTTTCCTTCCACTCTCAGGGCCAAGGGTACACATTCATTTATTAGTGAGAAGCAATACATCGGAGGCTCTGCCACTTGCAGAAAAGCAGAGCAAAGGCCCAAGAGGCTGCGTATGGTGGGTGGCAATCTTATGTCTAGGGCTGCAGACTTCATTCAATGATAATATTTTTTAAAATCTCAAATTTCATTAAAAATCAAGTATAGGATTAATTTATTGAAAACTGGAAGCTATCTCTTAGCTGTAAAAGTAATAAATTTCACCTCACAAACTAAAGATAAGTTGTGGGTTTCAAGTTCTTGAAAAAGATTGCTATGGAATTTCTTTATTCAGCTTTTTCTCATTCCCGGTTTCCTCATCACCTTATTAAGAAAGAGGACAAATGATTTTCCTTCTGCACTGTTGTGCCGCACTCCAGGAAATGTTCCTGCAAGGACCTGACAAGTAACTTGGAATATTGTATCACTGAGAAAAATGATTTTTGTCAAGTAAGTAGATTTCATGAGAAATGCATTTTAAAACTATTTCATTCAATAAAAAACTGGTGTAAAAAACCGGATCATAAAAAAATACTTGAGACTAAAAATATAGGTATTCCCCAAATGCATATCACACACTGGTATCCATATGCGTAACAGCCAGTCTTTGATGGAGAAACAGACTAGGAACAGGAAGTGGAAAGGAAACATAAGCAAAATGTGCACAGCTGGTAAAGAGCCTAGCTAACAACGACAAAATCCTACAAACTAAGTAACTGTAAAGCCCCTCTTATCTTATCCAAGAATAAATTTAAAACTGGAACCCTGAAGTTGTTAAAGTAAAGAACCAGGTATCCTTCCATCCCAATGGGACAGCAAATTGCTAAGAGGGGCTAAAGACAGGTATTTCATGCGATATCACAGAGAACTATGGAAGAACGCATTCATCCAGCACTCAGGAAGGTTACAGAGGACTGCGCAACACCCACCTTTAAACAGATGGGGAGCTGCGCACATAGAGACAGAACAACTAGCCAGGAGGAGACGATGAGAGAAAGACTTCAAACTACACAAGGGAGGCAAGAGTGTCAACAAAGAAAAAATGACCAGTAGTGCAAATGCCATGAAAGAGGCCAATGAGATAAGACCCAAAAAGCATTATTTTGCTTTGGCAGTTAAAAGGTCATGGTAACCTCAGAGAGAACACCTTCAGTGATGAGGGCAGAAGCCCAGACTATGGTACAAGCATTTCTGTTCACACCGTGTATGCCTTCTATTAAAAACTGCACACTAGAGGCGCCTGGGTGGCTCAGTTGGTTGGACGACTGCTTTCGGCTCGGGTCATGATCCTGGAGTCCCGGGATCGAGTCCCACATCGGGCTCCCAGCTCCATGGGGAGTCTGCTTCTCTCTCTGACCTTCTTGCTCATACTCTCTCTCACTGTCTCTCTCTCAAATAAATAAAAATAAAAATTAAAAAAAAAACGGCACACTAAAACTTACTGGGCTTGAGGGGAAATGAGAATTGGGACAGACCATTCACAACCTGGGCATCTAGGGCATGGCTGCAATGGGAACGGGCTTCTCTGAAAATGTTCTAAAAATTCGATTGTGATGATGCCTGCTGACTTCAGAGAGTATCCTCAATAACACTGACTTGCACATCTTAAAAACAGATGAGTTGTATGGTGGGCGAAATATACCTCAAAAGAACTGTTTTAAAAGACAGTTAGGAAATGAGTAAATCAGAGCAGGCCTGGAAAAAAGCTCTTGGCCACAGACAGCTCGAAGCCATGGTTCCTCCAGTCTGTAAACATTTGGAACTAAAAGAGAAAGGAAGACTCATTTGTTGAGTGTCTAATCTGTGCCAGTCACTGTGGAAATACCTCTACATACCACATTTCACTGAATCCTCACAAGCACTCTGTTATCCCTATTTTACAGATGGGAAACTTGACACTTAACTAAGGCAACGTCCCACAGCTATTAAGTTGCAAAGTCAAAATCCAAACAAACTAAGAGCTGATGCCAAAGACATCTGCTCTTTCCACTACATCATGCTAAATTCATTCATTTTTTTTTCCTTTAAGATTATTTATTTGAGAGAGAGAGAGAGAGCAAAGAGAGAGCAGGGGAGGGGCAGACAGAGTGGGGCAGAGACAGAGGGAAAGAGAATCTTTAGCAGACTTCTGTGCTGAGTGTGAAGCCCGATGAGGGGCTGATCCCAGGACCCTGAGATCTGGATCTGAGCCAAAACCAAGAGGTGAAAACTTAATTGACTGAGGCAACCAGGTGCGCCTTTCCTAAATTCATTCTTACGGAGTTCTTTTTCTAGGGCAATGTGAATTTGTTCCACAAAGTGGTGTCCAGAAGCACAATCAGAGAATATGAGAAAGTTCTTAGTGAAAATTAAAAAGCAAACAAAAATCATAAACAACAAAATCAATGCATCTTTTTAAATGGAGTATTTAACAACACCACCACAAACCACAACTGGCATTGGGGATATAACTTGGATCATTCAAGCAGGTAGGTCAATGTAGCAGGAGGCTAGTACAGGAAATATTAACAATAAATAGAACCAGGATGGCTGGTAATCACTGGAAGGCTGGTGGCAGGGGGAGCAGAGCTCCGGTGTCTGGTTGTGAGCGGGCACTGAAACCACACTGCCGTCAACAAGACTTTGAAAATTACCTATTTCCTGTCTTGAAGGGGGCCATGTTATGGCCCACGAGGCATAACAAACAGTCAATTACTCATAGTTTCAGGACTCCGACAGTGGTGATGGTTTTGGTTCTGCAACTGCACTTTTAAATAAGAAGCCTAGAACACTACCAGAGGAGTTACAGAACAATGACTAAGTCTCCCCACAGCTCCAACTGCTGCGGAGCCAGTGGTTATTTAGATCTGGGTAAGATTCTGGAGGAAGGGGATTTTCACTGTGTTTCAGGGACAAGAAAAGCAGCAGTGCACGCTGCAATACGAAAGAGGAAGACCCACAGTGGCGGCAGTGCAGATGGCTCTGATCTAGACTCTGCATCCGGTGAAGAATCTGAGGGTGATTCTGATTCTAATGAGAGTGAAAACATGATATAGATTTCCCTATGAGAAAAAGTAAAGTTAAAGACATTAAAAGGAAGTGAACATAAAATCTGCAATTGGGAAAAACAAAAACAAAGAAACAAAAACAAAAAAAAGAAAAGAAACCGAAATTCAAGTGTGGTACTTGGAAGGCCTGTAGAAACCATTACAATACTCAGTGTGTCAGCAGGAAGCAGAAAATGCAGGTGGGTCCCACCAGCAGTGTGCAGCAGTGTCCTGGGTCCCACCCAGGAGCCCAGGGACAAGAGTATCTGCTAAGACTCCAGATCATTCCCCACCTGGGCTTGTCCAGATTAGCATGAGTTAAACCTTTGCATCCAAATGCAGCCAAGAACTGTGTGGTAGTAAAGAATTCAGAGGATCAGTTTTACAAGTGTTGATACTTGATGTGTGTTTCTATTTAAGGAGGGTATCTAAAATAAAGGAATTCTTTAACATCATAGAAATGATCTCTGCCCATTCTGTGATAATGTTCCGTGAAGCTATTCAAGACTTCAATAAGAGATTTGCTTAAAAGAATTATCTTGGAATATCATTTCCTTCTGAAGAACATATTCTACTTTTCTTACGTATGATAAGTCATTGTTATTACGTGGTTGTCAGTTTGACATGGAAGAAGTACACATTACATGCTGTTCTTTTCTAGTAACACGAAGCTCCTTTCTAGCCTTGTCTAATTTATGGCATCTTAACTTGAACTGTTATCTGGCAAAAGGAAACGTTCCCATTTTTTTTCCAGGGGACACTTCTGAAATCTTACTTAAGCTACATTGCCAATTTTGTTGCAAAGGTGTTTCATATTTTAGCCAAATATTTTATTTTAAAGGTTTTATTTATTTATTTGACAGACAGAGATCACAAGTAGACAGAGAAGCAGGCACAGAGAGAGGAGAGGAAGAAGGCTCCCCACTGAGCAGAAAGTCCTATGCTGGGCTTGATCCCAGGACCCTGGGATCATGACCTGAGCTGAAGGCAGAGGATTTAACCCACTGAGCCACCCAGGCGCCCTGCCAAACATTTTTATAGAAAGAATTCAGAATTATTTTACACATTAAGATGGTTGCTGTAAATGGCCTAAGTCTCCTACTCAGAAGTAGAGGTTTATGGTATAACAACAAATAGAAGGTACTGACATTTTATAAAGATCTCATTGTCAAAATCTTTTACATAAAAGTGAAAAGGCTTTGATTCACTCTTTTTCTTGATTCTACCATATCCATTTCTGTTTCATGATAAAATGAGTGCTTTGGGGAAAAAAAGAATACAAATAGAAAAGAAATGCATGTAACATTTAATTAGATGGGAGTAGGCATGTATTGACACAATGTGGGCAGAAAGGGAGCTCTGAGACAGGGGGCTGCCGCTTAAAAAGGACACTGTGACTTCCATAGGCTGAGGGCTATACTGCTCTATGGAGGTATCTCTGTATACTGGTGTGTCTTTTAACTTTCTTAAATAAAGCCAGAAGGTTCATACAGCAAGCAGAGCCAAATTTTCCTTTCCTCCTGAAGGTTATGCTTCTATTCCCACTTTTCTGGCTCTCTTCAGGAAGAAAATTACATTGAACTAACTTGATTTAAGGTATAATAGTGTCAGATTAAAAGATTTCACTCATAGGGGATTTAAGAAACAAAACATAGAGGAACATATGGAAAGGGGAAAAAAAAAGAGAAGGAGGTGAAACACAGGAGACTTAACGACAGAGAACAAACTGAGAGGGTTGATGGAGAGAGGTGAGTGGGGGATTGGTTAAATGGGTGATGAGGATTAAGGAGGGCATTTGCTGTGTTGAGTGCTGGATGTTATATGTAAGTGATGAATCACTAAATTGTACTCTGAAACCAATGATTACACTACATGTTAACTAACTAGAAATTAAATAAAAAAGTGAGTAAGTGATGGGTACTAAAAGGGCACTTGTATTGGAAGTGCCGAGTCACTACATTGTACACCTGAAATTAAAATTACACTATATGTTAACTAACTAGAATTCCAATAAAAATGCACACACACACACACACACACACACACACACACAAAATATGTCTGAAAAGCCTCTTTTCCATAAAGGAATAAGGACTCTGGCAAAAATCATCAGAACCAACTCTTTCTGAGCTCTGGAAATTAGTCAAAGTTCTGTGGCAATCTGGAGTGCATTTATTCAAAGAAAATGATGAAATCGCTATGTTCAGAGACCTTATTAAAAATGTCTAGCATTCAGTTCAAACTTAAGAGACATGCAAAGAAACAAGGAAGTATGGCCCATATATAGGAAAAAAATAGCAGAAACCTTATTCCTGTAGAAGCCTAGACATTGATCTTAGTAGACAATGACTTATATAAGGCATTACAAATATGTTCCAAGAACATACAAAATAATTCCTAAAAGAATTCCTAAAGGAAAACATATGAATGATGTCTCACCAAATAAAAATGTCAATAAAGAAATGTAAGTTATAGTAAAGAACCAAATAGAAATCCTAGAGTTTAAAAGTATGATAAATAAAATGAATTCACAACACATTTGAACAGGCAGAAGAAAGAATCCATGAACTCGAAGATATGTCAATTGAGATTACCCAGTCTCAGGAACAAAAAAGAAAAACAATGAGAATTAAAAAAAAAAAAAAAAAAAAAAAAAAAAGGAAAAACTCTCAAGGACCTCTGAGATACTAACAAGACTATTAATATATGGAGAATTGGAACCCCACAAAATATGGCATATGTCATTTTTGAGAGAGAAGAGGGCAAAAAGAATATTTGAAGACATAACCAAAATCTTGCTGAATTTGATGAATCTTGAAAGCAGCAAGAGAAAAATACCTTATATCACATACATCTGAACCTCAGTAAGACTGACAACTGATTTCTCTTCAGAAACCATGGATGCTAGGAGGCTGTGGTAAACACAAAGTGCTAAACAAACACTGTCCAAGAAGCCTATAACCAGAAAAAACATCCTTCAAAAACAGGAGAAACGAAGACATTCCCATATGAAAAGTTTGTTGCTATCAGACCTGCCCTACAAAAAAACACCAAAGGAAGTCTTTCAGGCTGCTATGGAAGGTACTTAGTACCTCATATCCACATGAAGAAATGAGCGCTGGTAAGGGTAACTACACAAACATAAAAGCATACAAGTAGTTTTGGGGAGCGCCTGGGTGGCTCAGTTGTAAAGCGGCTGCCTTCAGGCTCAGGTCATGATCTCAGGGTCCCAAATCCAGCCCCACATGGGGCTGCTCAGCGGGAAGCCTGCTTCTCCCTCTCCCACTCCCCCTGCTTGTGTTCCCTCTCTCACTGTCTATGTCAAATAAATAAATAAAATCTTGAAAAAAAAAGTAGTTTTGGTTTCATGACTCCTTTTTTATTGTATCTGATTTAAAAGACAACTGCAAAAAGAAATAATTATATTCTTTTGATGGGTATATAATGTATAAAGATGTAATTTGTATAATACCAACAGCACAAAAAATGGGGAAGAAGCAAGCTATCTATGAGCTAAGTTTCTGTACTCTAGTGATATTAAGTTTGTATTAATCTAAACTAGACGGTTATAAATTAAGATGTTAATTATAATCCCAGGGCTACCACCAAGTAAACAATTAAAAATATATATGTAAACAGAAATGATGAAGGAATTAAAAGGGAATACCAGAAAATACATTAAAATACAAAAGAAGGAAGTAATGGAAGAACAGAGAAACAAAAAAAATTACAGAATAGCAAAATGGCAGACATAAATCCTGCCTGATCAGTAATATAAACAAATATAATAAATTTATAAATATAAATAATATAATAAATATATTTAAATATAAATTAAATACTCCACTGAAAAGTTAATGATTGGCAGAATGCATTAAAAAAATAAAAGATCCAACTGTAAGTGTGTCTACAACAGACACATACATAGACACATATAGGTCAAAATTAAAAGAAGAAAAAAGGTATACCATGCAAATAATAACCTAAAGACAGCTGAGTAGATATACTAATTTTAGATAAAACAGACTTTGAGACAAAAAATTGTTTTTAGGGGTGCCTGGGTGGCTCAGTGGGTTAATCCTCTGCCTTTGGCTCAGGTCATGATATCAGGGTCCTGGGATTGAGCCCTGCATCAGGCTCTCTGCTCAGCAGGGAGCCTGCTTTCCCCTCTCTTGCTCTGCCTGTGTCCCTGCCTACTTGTGATGTCTCCGTCTGCCAAATAAACAAACCAAAAAAATCTTAAAAAAAAAAAAAAACTGTTTCTATCAACCAACATTTTACAGTGATGAAAATGTTCAATCTATCAAGAAGCTATAACAATTATATATGTAACTAACAAAAGACATGCAAAGTCCATAAAGGAAAAAATGAAAGAATTAAAGGAGAAATAGAAAATTCAACAATAATAGTTTAGGACTTCAATGCCACACCTGCAATAATGGATTGAACCCTTATGGCCAGATAAGAACAGGGAAAGAAAGACTTTAAGAACACTATGAATCAACCAGACCCAACGGGACATCTATAGAACACTCCGCACATCAAGAGCATAAAACATATTCTTCCTCAGTAAACATGGAGCATTTTCCAGGGTAGACCATGTGCTAGATCATAAAAAAAAGAAAGCCTTAATTAAATTTAAAGGACTGAATTACACATAGCATGTTCTCTAATCACGATTAAATAAAAATGGATCAAAGACCATAAACGTCTTAGAAGAAAACATGTATAAATCTTTGAGACCTTGGATTAGGCCTTGATTTCTTGGCCATGACACCAAAAGCATAAGCAAACAAAGAAAACACAGGGAAACTGGACTTCATGAGATTAAACCCATCTGTCCTTCAAAGAGCATAGGAAAGTGAAAGGACAATCAACAGAACAAAAGAAAGTATTTGCAAATCATACATTTAATAAGGTTCTAGTATCCAAATATATACAGGATGCTTACATCTTACCAAAAAAAACCCATTATGAAAATCAACTACTGATGCTGAGCATTTATTTACATGTTTATTGGCCATTCAAATAATCTTCTTTGGAGAAATACCTATTCAAATTTTTCACCCATTTAAAATTGTGGTTTACTTGCTTTTTCATTGAGTTGTAAAAATTCTTTATATATTCTGGATACTCATACTCTCAAATGATTTGGAAATATATATATATATAGATAGATAGATAGATATCTGCTTTTTACATTCTACATAAGAAAAGAATGCTGGCAAGAATGTTTGAACACAAACACGAACCAAAGGCAGATGCTTAATCAACTGAGCCACCCAGGCGCCCCTGAAATTCTATGAGTTGATAAGGAACTTCTCAATTTCTTTCAAATGAGTGAGACTGTGTGCAGAGATGGCACAGTCAGAATAATCATATTCTGTGACTCATGGTATCACTCGGTTGCCTGTCTGGGTTGGTTTGAAAACATGGCTGCAAATGTTTGGCCTCCTTCCATCACAAAGTGAAGCCCAGGTCCCCTGTCCCATTGAATCTGAGTGGACTGCTTCAAACAGAGGTGACAGTACAAGGGGTAATATGTGCCTTCAAGATTAGTTCATACAAAGCCCTCTAGCTTCTGCCACACTGAATGCCACATAAAAACTTTAAATACCCTGAGGGTGCCATGCTGGAAAGGCCACCTGTAGGCTTTCCTAGCTGAGCCAGCACCTCTGGTTTTCTCCACCAGGGTGCCAGATATGTGAATGAAGAAACCATCTTGGAAGTAGATTCTCTAGTTCCAAATGTTTTGGTCCTTGGCTTTCAGTTCTTCCCTGCTGTGGCCCAGATTATACATAACAGGGACAAGTCATCCCTGCTGTGCCCTGTCTGAATTCCTGACTCACAGAATGCATGAGCAGAATCAAATGCTTGTTTTGTGTCACTATATTTGGGGTGGCTAGTTTCTCAGCAACCAATATTAGAACATAGATTAGACATTTAAATGAAGAAATGTTAGCTGAATATCAGTTTTTAGCAAAGGGATTCAAAGACTAGTAAAAACAATTACAAGCCAGCATTAGATTCTAATTTGCGCTCCACTTGCAGAAACTACTTAACATCACCATTTTTAACTGAAAACTAGAGAAAGGTCGGGCTGTTCCACCCATATCTACTCCAATGGGATAGAAAAATTACACTTTGTAATTTGCCTTTTTATTTTTCATAGTCAATAACCATTCTTGGCTGTTTATGTCAAGCCAGTCACTCATCTTTTCAAATCATTCACCTTTTTCAATGTATCGTTCAGGCCTGAGATGCTTTGGAAATGACTAAACGAGTAGCTCAAATATTAATTAATATTAATTAAATGAAAGGACAGTGTGATGTTCCCAAGTTTTTACATCACCAACATAAACTGCTTGATCCAAAATACTAATGATACGTCAATTACATATTAAATTCTTGTAGGCATATTAGTTAAGTGAATATTCCTAAAAATTCGTGCAACGTTTACCTCACTGCTCTCAAAATAATTGGTAACTGAACTGAGACTTTGTAAGTTCTTCTAACATCCTCTAACTGATATTCGTAAAAGAGTCAAAGAAAACTATTCCCTAAAAGGAATAGCCCAACTGAGAGAAATAAGGCAAGATATTCCTCAAACTCAGAAAGCAGAACCCACCCAGAACACCACATTCAAAAGTCTGGTGTCGATGTGTACAAGGTCTCTGCTGTCGTGCTCAGATACTACACCTGCTGGTGACCAAGGACACAAGGAAACTTAAGGCCATAAGGACTTTCACAAGTCTCTGTATCTACCCTACACTTTTTCTTAGCTCTTACTAGATAATACAGCTTAGATCTAAACAATTTTTCTATAAATCTTCATGTTTCTGACATGGTAAAAACATCTTGTTCTTTCTCATATATCTTAACTATTTCTAATGAGTATCCTCATTTTATAACACTGATATTTAGGAAAAGAAGGACCACATATACACATGTCTACAGGAAACTTACTACCACGTAGTAGTAAGGAACATAATTGGACCTGTGGTCAAGTCAGCACAGTGTATCAGAATTGTAAATAAGAGTATTAGAAGTTTAGGCCTAACTATACCATTAACTAGCTCTAAATCTTTGTGATTCAGTTTCCTGATTTGTAAAAGGAGGGGATGAAGTTAGATAATCTCCATCACTTCTATGATACCCCATATATTGTACTGTGACTTTTTCACAGCAATCCTAGCTTTCTATTGCACAAGTGGTTGGACTCTGAAATCCAGAAATCAATACATTTATTTCTGTCCTATTATGGGATTCTTCATACATAAGGCATAGAGATATATTCTAACCTTTCCTAAGGGTATAAATAATTCTAAAATCCAAGTCTTTCACTAATGTCAAATTATAAAACTCACTAACTGGCTCAATAAATTACTTAAGCTTTTAATAGAAAGCTTTATTAGAGGGGCGCCTGGGTGGCTCAGTGGGTTAAGCCACTGTCTTTGGCTCGGGTCATGATCTCAGGGTCCTGGGATCAAGTCCCGCATCGGTCTCTCTGCTCAGCAGGGAGCCTGCTTCCCTCTCTCTCTCTCTCTGCCTGCCTCTCCATCTACTGTCAAATGAATAAATAAAATCTTAAAAAAAAAAAAAAGCTTTATTAGAATAAAAATCCCCATTGAATGCTTTAAATTTTCGAACCCCTAGCTCTTATTCAGTCTAGTCCTTAAACACAGATTCTTTATAAGATCCTAGCAAATAAAATAATGTACCCTCATTTCCATGTTGCAACCAAATTACTGTTTGTGCTGTCTGCATAATATCCCATGGAGTTGATGTACTATGGTAGTTTTAACCCTTCCCTACTGTTAATTAGATCAACTCTGATTTATTGAACTATGCACAATGCTGCAGTGAACACATCTTTATACATAATTTTTCCTTCATTTGGATTATTTCCTTAGGATAATAAGCTACATCAAAGGATACTCACATTCACTTTTTGAAACAAACTGCTAAACTGCCTTGGAAAAAAGTCTATCACTACACCCTGCTGCCCACATGAATGTAATCGCTTCATGTTATACCAGCAAAAATATTAGTAGGGACTTCTTCACTGTAGTTTCTGTATCTATGTATTTGATAAATTGTCATGTAAAAATGTTGTTCCACAGAACTTATTTGTGTATCTCTTGTATCTGATTTGTCCATTTACTTACTGATGTCTTGGTACTCTTCAGCAAGTTTTGGTTTGACCAACCTTTTAATAAACCCTAGACTTTACTTCTCTTCCCTTTATATTTTGTGCTTACCTGTTTTTAAGATGTGCCTCCAGATCACAGCGTTGCATGACATCTTGGCACACTGAAGAAAATGGACATAACACTAATAATTTGTCCAGAAGCTTATGAACTAGAATACTGGACTTCTTACACAACTTAAAGTGGAGTCTTTTCCGGTCCAATGGACAAAAATCCTTCTCCTGTAAGAAGTTTTTGAGGCACTTGCAGCAGAACGTGTGTCCACAGGGGGTGTCTAGTGGCTGCAACAGAGGCTGAAGGCAAATATGGCAGACCAGGTCGTCATCTACTTCATTCTGGTAATTGTATAAATGGTTCTCTCTTGTCCAGTGCTGCTGGCCACATTCAAAACACAGAGGATTGAAGGAGGAGGAGGAGGTCTGCTCCACAGACACCATCTCATCACTTGTTGTTCCCATTTTGAATCAACCAAAGCAGTTTCTGTATCTTCACACGTTAGACTTTCACTTCACGTATGGTTTCCTTTGATGAGCAATGTATCTGACTAAAATCAAGGTTTTTCTAGATAAACAAAACAAACCACAACTGTAATTAGCATCAGTGAAGAGGGGCTAAAAGTCATCGATATCTTATTACTTAGTTAACTTCTTTTTTAGGTTAAAACATAAAATAAAATTTAGATCAGGTGATAAATTAGTCATAAAATCCTAATAAATTAACTGATTTGTTCGTTGGTTAAGCTTGCAAAGCTTATCTTGCTACAAACCTGCCAAAACTTGGCTACAACATTGCCAAGTTCTTGGTGAAAGAAGAACTTGTGATTAAAAAGCAAAGATGCTGCATATGGTGTGACTAAGAGAATCAATCCGTTTTACAGACTGAAATCCTCCAACACTTCGCTGCTCAACGGTAGTGTTTAAAGCCAATTAATCTACATAGCAGGCTAATAATGCAAATTGAGGTATATTATGCAATACATTTGCATCTGTCATCCCAGTCATGGTTCTTTGCTTCTCATTTTATGCATTTACATTGCCATACCAAAGGCTGTGTCTTTGAAATGTTGTCTCAAGGATAATTCAGTGTCTATTAAAAAAAATGACCTTCGCCCTGTACTATGTTTGGAAAAAATGGATTTCAAAATATGTATGATTTAAATATTCTCTATGTAGCCCAGATTATAGAAAGATAAACTACACAGCATATATAGATAACATCTGTGCAAACTCCGTAAAGTGCAGTACTACTTTATAGCATTAGGGAAAAAGCCCACTGTCATTCAATCAAATTGGTAGAATGTGTTATAAATTATAATTCCACCTCATATTATTCAACACTTTGATCTGTTCTTGCTTACTCAAAACGGCAGTTTGTGTGTGCGTGTGTGTCTGTCTCCTGTCCAACTACAGAAGGCTCTCAAAGCCACACCCCCCCACCCCCAGGTCATGCACCTCTAGCAAGGAATGCTGCCCTCAGGTTCCCCAGCAGCACCAGGGCTTAAAAATCAACTCCAGAGGCAGCAGCTGTCTATAGTCACCCTTCAGTAAATATTTACAGTCTCTAGTATGACTCCACATTGACAGGAGAGGTAGGGAGAGGACAATTAAGAAAACCCAATATTTAAAATTCAGCGTACTCCAAGAAAGTCCTGCACAGGAGGCTGTTATGTGAATACAGAGAAAGATGAGGAGAACTGGTCATCTAACTCAAGTTTGGCTTTATAGTCGGAAATACTTTCAAAAGGGGAAAAGTGCGCACTGCTGTGTTGTGTGACAGGGCGTCGGCCAGATGGAACCAGACAAGGGCCCCTCTGTGGAGCCTCAAGGGCTTCAGAGCACCTGGCACGCTTCCCTAGTATGCAGCAGGTCAAAATATCCGAGGCACAACACCTTCAGGCTGCGGGAATCATCAAACCTGGTCCTCCAGCCTCAAGAGCGGAAGGGGCAGACACCAAGTCAATGCTCCCAATGTATGTTTCAATGAGAAAATTCTCTTCCCATCACACATCCATATTTATCACTTTGTTTATCCAGAGTATTTATTAGAAAAACAATATTAACATTTCAACAAAGTTAACAAGAGGTGCCATGACTTATGAGCAGGTGGCCAGGATTCAAATGGGATGGCTGACCTTCGAGACACTGTTTTGAAAAATGACTTAATAAAATAACAAGAGGGGCACCTGGGTGGCTCAGTGGGTTAAGCTGCTTTCTTCAGCTCAGGTCATGATCTCGGGGTCCTGGGATCGAGTCCCGCATCGGGTTCTCTGCTCAGTGGGGAGCCTGCTTCCCTCTCTCTCTCTCTGCCTGCCTCTCTGCCTCCTTGTGATCCCTGCCGGTCAAATAAATTAATTAATTAAATCTTGAAAAATAAAATAAAATAACAAGTGCAACCTATGAGCTAAACTCCTATTGTACCAACATTAAGAGAGCAAATGTAACCCACAAGCCTTGTTCTTTACCCTCTGGGCACCATAACTTTTCAAACTTCAGTGCACGGCATGTGAGATTAAGGAGAGAAACAGCATTTAACCCAGACAGACAAAGTATTTTAATACAGAATGTCTGCAGACTCTAATTCCAGTCCGCAAGAAAACTCACATATCCTTTGCTCTTCTTTCTTTGTGATAGTGTTTATTCTAATTTCTCTTTTCCTCAAGAAAATATACTGCAATTCAAGCCTCCCACATAATGACTAAGAAAGCATTTCTCTTGACTATTATGTTTTAGCTATTTTTTAAATCTCTAAATAACTTTGAGTTCTTTATCACAAAATCTTTTCATGAGGAAAAATAACATGTTCCCAGTTAAAATACCAAATAACAACTGCATTATCTTCCACCCCCGAGATACCTCTGTTACCATGACACAAACATTAAGTGAAAAATCACCCTGTCTAGCTCACTAGCATGTGCTCGTGCGTACTGACTGAAGAACTGCCAGGCTGTGCAGCGCAAGTACAGAACACATACTCTGGAGGAAGTCTGGGAGGGTTCGAATCTTCGCTCTGCCACTTAATGAGCTCTGTGACCTTTCTAAATGTCTCTGTTTCCTCCTCATGTGTAAAATGTAAAATGGGGGTAACCATGGTGCCTATTTCAAAGGGCTGACATAAAGAAAAAACGAACATATAAAATAATAAATGAGTGTATAAAATAGTGCCTAGCACATTGTAGGTGCTGTGTAAGTATTAGCTATTATTATCATTATTAAAGATAAACAGAAGTTCAGACAGATGTTATGATTTGAGAAATGCCAAACAACGTATAATTACTTTGTAAGAGATAAGAGTGATAAATCTAGTTCTTTCTTGCTTCAAAATAACCCAAGAGCAAATTAAGTAATTACAAGAAAGAGGAGAAGTATTTCATGAAAGCCTTAGTTGTAGAATTTTGTCAGGACTAAGGGCGCCTGATCCTGTCTTTCCAACCCCAAACCCCTTCCCTCTACTCCCAACCCAGGCAGACACCGTCATTCCTTCTCAGTGTGCAAGTCTAACTGCAGCACCTAATACTACTTCTCACGCTAAACTGAGCTCCTTAAGAGCTGGACCTCCCACAGAAGAGCAGCTCAGTGAATGCTGCGTGGCCACAGAGATGACAATTTACTTGTGCACTCTTACTACATTTAGGCGGCCATAAATACATCTATGTTTATAGGAGGATATGCCCATGTTTAGATATAATTTTGAGTTCAGATATTCTATGAGCACAATCTGAAATATCAAAATGCAAATTAAGCAAGTCCTAAATATTTTTCATAATATAAAGATAGGTATACATTGTATGATATGTATCTTCACAAACTACATTGTATGTTTAGCTAATATTCCAGGAAGAGTAAAGAGATGGAAGTTATTAAGTTGGCTGAGAATATTACAACACATTTTATTATTATTATTTTAAAGATTTTATTTATTCACATGAGAGAAAAAGAGAAAGCGAAAGAGAAGCAGGCAAGCAGGCAAGCACAGTAGGAGCAGAGGCAGAGGGAGAGGGAAGGGCAGACTCTGTGCTGAGCAGGAAGCCCTCCGTGGGGCTGGATCCCAGGACCCAGAGATCATGACCTGAGCCCAAGGCAGATGCTTAATCATCTGAGCCACCCAGGTGCCTCTTACAATATATTGTAAATAATATCTTGAAAAATCCCCAGTACACTGGAAAGGAAGTGAGAATACATTGTTTCCTACCTAACTCTAGTTAGGAATAAGAGGCTTGCCCCTCCTGGTCTATGAGACAAGAACACACTGGTGCATCAGAGACTCTTAGGAATAGCTATGGTTTTTTCATAGTTAATTTGCAAACTCCAAAACTACATGTTATTCAGATCATTTCTCTTGAGGTTATTTTTTTTAAAGATTTATTTATTTATTTGAGAGACAGCATGCATGAGAGAGAAAGAATAGGGGGAGGGGAGGAGGGGAAGAGAGAGCAAGGGGAGGGTGAGAGGGAGAGAGAGTTCCTATTCAAATTACTCTGTAGAAACCACCAGCCCCACTGAGTGTGGAGCCTGACTACGGGCTCAATCTCAGCCCCTGAGATCATGACCTGAGCCAAAATCAAGTCAGATGCTTAACCAACTGTGCCATCCAGGTGCCCCTCTGTAGATTATTTTTAATTCAGAAAGAAAGAGTCCTCACAGTCCTTACCTTTGGAGATCCAGCCCAGAAAAAAAGAGGCCATGAGCTAAAGATTCCCACCAAAGTACGGTTAGATGGGAAATCCCTAGGGCTCCTTTGACTTATCAACTTCAAGAGTCTCGGGCTACTCTCTCTTCAAGTGTCCTCCTGGCAAGTTCCTACTCAAACTCTACTTGCTCTGCAGAACCCCCCAGCCCCACTCCTACTCCTGAGTACATCCCCATTCCCTCTTGCCCTTGCTGCTCTTACACATACCTTCATTTCAACAATTACTACATTTGCCTTCTTGCTCATCTGTCTTCTCAGCTCTTTGAGGGTGAAGATAGCATCTTCTTTATTGTCTGTATTCGCCATTCTTGGCACATATTACACACTAAAAATGTTTTTGTGTCAGGCTCATACTTGGGTCTGAAATGTTAAGAGTGCTGAAATGATTAAAAAAAAATGAAATGAAAATGAAAAAATATCACTTTATAAACATATAGGAGAAGACCTTGCAATTTATGGCATTGCCAAGCAGTCGATATACTGGACCCTGCTCTATGATTACAAAGAATAAGATATAACTTCTTTTAGTCGTCAAAAGTCTGAGAATTTTGAATTTTTTTTTTTACCTGATATCAATACAGAAATACTCTCTTACTGTCTATGTGACACATCAGCTTTGATAATGCCTTTGGGTGTCAAACTTTTACACCTAAGGATCCCTTTATCCACTTGGGATAACTGTGGCAGTTCCTTAAAAAATTAGCATGCTACTACCATACAATTCAGCTACTGTGCTCCTGGATATTTACTCCAGAGAAGTGAAAGTCTCACATATATCTACAGCTTTATTTGCAAGGGCCCCAAACCAGAAATTACGCAACCTTTAGTGGGTGAGTGGGTAAACAAACCAAGGAACATCTGTACTGTAGAATAGTACTCAGCAATAAAAAAGAATGAATTATTGCTGCACACAACCTGGACAAATCTCCAGAGAATTATGCTGAGTGAAAAAAACCAATCCTAAAAGGCTCCTCACTACACTATGCCATTTAGAGAACGTTTCTGAAGTGACAATGGGATTGTTTAAATATTCATTTGTTAATAAAACAATAAACCCATTACACACCAGGATTTTTATGAAAAAGTTTTTTATGGGAAAAAAAATAACATTTCTTTTTCCAAAATAAGGAATATAGTGAGAAGAGAGGCCATTGTGTTATACCTTTACAAACCTGGAGCCTCAAATCTGTACATTTTCAATCTGTGGTGAGGTCACATGTATCCTCTGGAAACTCCATTGGGCACTCAGGATAGAATGACAGTGAGAGGCAGATAACGTCTTAGCATTAGTGGGAAAACAGTGTTGACCTTGCGGACCCAACAGGAGAGAATAAGGGACCCTGGGTCATACTTTGAGAATAGCTGGTACAGAGCACTAAAGGTATCTGATATGCTTTTTTCACAAAAAGTACCAGTTAATAACTAACACTACTGTTAAAAAAGACAGACTGAAAAAGGTCAAATGCTGAGATGAGCCCGCACTGGAGGAGTCTGTCTTTCCTGGAATAAAGCTCTCTCCACAGTGTTTTTTTCCTTCTGGAAGATGCATGCCTGGGTATTTAGCTGTATAGAAATATTTAGCATGCTAGATGACGGTCTTAAATGGATTTTTTTTTTTTAAGATTTTATTTATTTGACAGAGAGAGAGAGAGAGAGAGCGCGAGCACACAAGCAAGGGGAGCAGGAGCGGGAGAAGCACGTAGCCCGATGCGGGGCTAGATCCTACAACCGTGGGATCATGACCTGAGCTGAAGGCAGATGCTTAAACTACTGAGACAGCCAGGTGCCCCAAATAAATTCTATTCTTAATCAAAACGTACTTCCTATTGCATGTCAGTAAGAAAATTACAAAAGAACAGTTTTCAACAATTCCACACATACAATTCTCATTTTTCTACATAAAACTGTAATTCAGCACACTTAATATTTGTCTATCCCTTCTTATGATGTTGAAAAGCCATTCTGAAATTCTTAAGATGCTACTTGTAGTAACATGTACCTTATTTAATAATCTAGAAAATTAGTAAGCTAAGCAAAAAATGCTAGAAGCAATGAAACTTAGGCTCTAAGCTCTATGCCAGCTGGGTACTAGGTCACTATGCAATTAATTCTTTCATTCACCAAACGTTTATCCTACATGATATACGAGCACATAGTATATCATATATATTCTGATGCCTTGGTTTCCTGTGTATAAACTATCAGCTTTGTCTAGATACTAACTGATCTCTCGCTTGCTCGCTCTCTCTCTCTCTCTCTCTCACACACACACACACATACATGGAGTTAAATATAGCTCTAAAAACTCTTATGATTCTGTCTTTTCATATCTAATAAAATGCTCAGTGATATGTCATATTTACCTGTCAGTCCCAAAATTTGTTATTGTTTTCGATAACTTCAGGATCTTAAATTTCTACAAAGTGGAGGTTAAACTGTGGTGAGCAGAGAAATAACCAATCTGAAATGTCCTTCTACCACTATGTCTTCCAATTTGAACCACTATGCTATGATGAAAAATTATTTTAAATGCAAAGAGATAAAGGCCAAAACCAAACTGAATTATCTCCCCAAATCTTAAAGGTTCAGATAGTGATACTAAAGCTGTATTTTTAAAAATCATACTATATTATGTTACCTTAGAGTAATTTAAAAATAGAATTGATATAAAACTGTTTTGAAAAAGAAACTTACCATATGGAATGTTAAACATGTCTAGACAGTAAAGTATCCAGACAAACCTCTGCCAATAATTAAAGACCTCTGTGGAAAGAACTCTATTCCAGGAAAGACAGGTTCCGGCAGCACGTGGGCTCTTCCCAGCAGCACTCCTTACCAGCCAGCTAAGCTGGGGCAATTTCTATCATCTTAGTGTCACAAATTCCAAAGTATTGCATATACCTAGAAGATGCAGGGTGAGTGGCGGGAGGGAACTACAGTTTTCATTGGTTCGGTTTTATTGCGGATGTTTACCAGCTGGCTATTATTTAAATGCTTCTCTCTATTACACTCAAAGGCAAGGGCTCTCATCTTAATAAATTAAATTATGTTTTCTTCTAAAGGATGAAAACATTCTTTAACTTCTTGCACAGGACATACAGAAAACATTTGTTTCCAAGTGACTGATAAGTTCTTAATTTTACGGTCTTTTCAAAAATCTCTAATTTCAATGATTACAACTCCTAACTCTCAATTACCCATGGGAGTGAAAAGCATCAAAAGAGCCCCTGGGGTCAGAGTTCGTAGAGTTTGAGACCTGGGTTCAAAATCTGGCCCTGCCCCTATTTCACTAACAATGCGATATCGTGATGTGCACAGCACTTAAACGTCTATAAATCTCAGTTTCCTTGTGTGTAAAGTAACAATGGTTTCTTGCTTATATATAGGATTACTGTGAAGCTAAAAACATTACATGGCTGGAAAGAAAAAATAAAGTAAGACAGGGAAAGCAGTACGCGAAGGGAAGATTTTTAAGTAAGTAAGGTGATCAGGAAAAGGCTCACTATCAAGGGACACGTCACTTAAAACCAAAAAGTGACTAGAAAGCCACACAGGTACCTGGTATAAAAATGTCTGTTCCAGACAAGTGCAATAATAAGTATAAAGGCCCGGAGGAGGGAATGTGCCTGGTGTGTTCACTGAACAGTGAAGAGGCCAGGGTGGAAGAAATGAACAAAGCAGAGAGAAGAAAACAGGTCAGAGCGGTAACTGGGGCTACTTAAATCTTGCAGGGCTTACAGAACTCTGGCTTTTACTCTGAGTAAGTACCTTAGCAGGATCACTGTGGGCTGTTGTGCTGAGAACACGGTGAAGGGGCCAAACCTACAAGCTACAAGCACTTAGGAACCTACTGAAATAGTCTAAGTGAGAGAGGCGGTTGAAAGAACCAGGTGGACATGTCTGAGCTCAAGAGAGAAGACTCAGTTCTGGATGTATTTTGAAGACAGACCAATATGATCTGCTGATGACCAAAATGTGTGCATGGGCTGATGGTGGGGAGAAAAAGTCCTGGATGATCCAAAGGTTTTTGGTCTAAACTGGAAAAACAGAATTGACATAACTGAGATGCAGAAGTATATCAGAGAGGAGGTTACATGGCTCGGCTCAAGCTTGGACATCGTAAGGTTGAAATGACCATCAGATCTCCAAGTAGAGACCCTGAGCAGGCAGCTAACTATACAAGCCCAGCTCAAGGGAGAGGACTGAGCAGGTCATATAAATTTAGGAAGCATCAGTGTGTAGAAAGGAAAAGTGTATAGACTGGAAAAGATCACCAGAGGAGAGTGGCTGAGTAAGCAGAAGAGAGGCCAGGGGACTGAGCCTTGAGAGAGTCCAACATTATAAAATCTGTGAGATAAGAAGGGACCAAGCTGAGGCGGAGTGGACACTGTGGTAGGAACAAAATTAGGAGGACAGTGAGCAGAAACCAAATAAAATGCTTCAAGGAAGAGGGAAGAACTGACTGTGTTAAATCCTGCAGGCAAGTAAAATAAGATTAAGACTGAGAAATAAGCCTTGGATTTAGCAACATGAAATTCGCCAGTGACCTTGCTACAGAGTTTTGGTGGAATGAGAGCAAACGCTTCCTGGAAGAGTTCAAGAGAGAACTGGAAGAGGGGAATTAGAGCACAGACAATTCTTTTGAGAAATCATGCCATAGGGGAAAGGGGGAAATCTTGAATTCCAGGAGGAACTGAGACTATCAGAGGTCGTAGCACTCCCCCCACCCCCTTTAACAAAATGACACTTTTCAACCACACATGTTCAAGTTTATTTTATTTATATACATCCTTAATTCCTTCTTCTTGCAACGGATCTCCCAATCCCTGTCTGAAAGCGAATTCCCCATCCCCATCTCCCCCGACTTGGGCTGTCTCATACCTTTTGACAGCCTATGTCATGTTTCTTATCTTTCTTCAACCTCTCTTTTCCCTCCACATAAAGCTCATGTCTTGACAGCTTTAAAAATGAAAACAGGGGTGCCTGGGTGGCTTCGTGGGTTAAAGCCTCTGCCTTCAGCTCAGGTTGTGATCCCAGGGTCCTGGGATGGAGTCCCGCAACAGGCTCTCTGCTCAGCCAGAAACCTGCTTCCTCCTCTCTCTCTGTCTGCCTCTCTGCCTACTTGTGATCTCTCTTTCTCTGTGTCAAATAAATAAATAAAATCTTTAAAAAAATAATAAAAACAAAAATGAAAACAAAAGACGGGTCTACACGTATTACCCTTTCTCCCACGTTCGTTTCACCTCCAGTCTATCTGAAATGTAAGACCATCAGTGCGAACTTCAGTTCTTTACCCAAAGGGCTTCCATCTCCATCAGCCTGAGACTGGTTTTGTTGTGGCCAGAGTGTCTAACTGCCAAATCTCATGATCACTTCTCAGTTCCAGCTTCTTGCTTTACTTCCCTGCCATTCACTAACTGCCCTCTGAAATGGTGAATAAAATTTTGATTCCTACCAGAAATGTGTAAGCATGCTAAGTTCTCCCAAACTGCTCTGAGGTTATTTTTATTCTTTTTAATATTTATAAATCTGACCATTTAAAATACAAGTGTAATATCTAATTTTTCCTTTAGTTGCACCTCTTTGACTAACTTTTTATAATTATTATACTTATTTCTCTCCTGAGCACCTCTATATCCCTGGTCCATTTCTATTTCTATTAAATTATAGTGTTTTTCTTGACAAGAGGTTAACGTATTAGTTATAAAACCTCTTTGGCTGATTAAAAAAAAGTCTTTGATTATAATTTGCTCTTTGGCTGATTAAAAAAAAGTCTTTGATTATAATTTTCCCCTAGGCATCCTCTATGCCTGCATGTCCATTGACATAAAAAAGTTGTGCATTTTCATGTAATTAAATACATTCATTTGTTCCTTTAAAAATGCTTCCACTATTCTAGTCCTCCATAACAAGATGATAAAGATGTGCTGTATTTTCTTTATTTGTATAGTTTT
Source organism: Mustela nigripes (assembly GCF_022355385.1). NCBI lineage: Eukaryota > Metazoa > Chordata > Mammalia > Carnivora > Mustelidae > Mustela > Mustela nigripes. The sequence goes on from NC_081571.1 coordinate 9,841,889, forward strand.
TAATAAAATGATTATCACATTGTTCTGGTCAGTATGTAATATGAGTACAGATCTACCTTTATTTTTCTCCCAACAGTTATTAGATAACTGTCCCAGTTCCCATATATGTGACTCACACTTACGTTCAAAAACCATGTCATTATTTCCTTCTAAGGGATCTATTATAGCACATCCTAATGGTACTTCTAGACTCCCAGCACCCTATAACTAGAACCAGAGAAGCCTGTTTCTTTCCCACTCTCTGCCTCGTTTTCCACACCCAGTCACCAAGTTCCCACCGACCCCCCCGCCCCCGGAACACGCTGCTTGTGTGTCCTGCACCCTCCATCCATCCCACCACTGAGACCAAATTAGACTGCAGTTACGTGTTGCACCCGTTCTTTTAGCCACCACCCAAAAGGGTTTTCAGGCATGCTCCTCCTCTCCCAGCTACCTTACAACACTAGGATTCCCCCAAACAGTGATACTATTTTCTTCACATTCTTCTGCAGCCCCCAGTTGCTTCTACAAAAGGAAAGCCACGTTCTCCAACCTGGCACTTAAACCTTCCAGATCTGGCTCCTCTAGTTTCATTTCCTGACACAATTTTACACATTCTACCCTCTGGCTACCCTAAAGTACTTACAACTTTCTGACCTCAGCATGCTAGTCCCTCTGCTTGGAATTTCCTCTCCTGCCTTGTTGATCTGCAGATCCCTCTCCATTTAATGGTCAGCTCAAGGGAACCCTCTGCTACAGAGCTGGTTCTCATCCACCCAAACAAAATCACTCACTCTGTCCCTTGTGCCACCATTTTATTATTATTTCATTATGCCTTCACTGCTACAGTGAGCTCTCACTTGCTTAGATGTATCGCCCCTGCTGGGCATCCCTTAAAAGCCAGGTAGCATGTCTTACATTATGCATAGGCCCAGCACCTTGTAGCGCGCATGACACACCATGTAGTTAATAACAATCTCAAGACTGAAAGAGAAAATGAACAAATGAGTCCTCTGCTTTCACTTGTCTCGCCAACTCTGGATTCTAGTACTGGAATTTTCCCATTGCCTCTGTTCTAAATCAGGCTCCTGTAACTTCTTGATTGCCTCTTGTTTCTCATTTCACCACCCCATGACAAAAGATGATCTCATGACAAACAACTATGATTCTATCATTTCCCCTTATAGGAAAAAAAATCTGTTAATAGAAGATAGGCCAGGTATCTTAACAGGATATATCTGATTCTTATTCCCACCTCTAAGGTTCCAAATCCCGGGTTCTAGCCAGATGCTTCTTCAAACCCCCCCTGAACATAGACCTCATACCACTCTGTTTCCAGGGATTGCGGGTTCGTCACTCTTCTTGGATAATATCTTCCTGAGTCTCTTTTTCCGTTTTCTCCCTTACTTCCTCCTCTTCTCACCTATGCTATTCCTCTGCACCCCGCATCACACTCCCCTTACTCTTCCCACCAATTTCCTAGACTTCTTCCCTATTCCATACTTACCTCCTTAAATAGAAAATAAAGATTAATTATGCTCTATATCCATGATTCTTTCACCTAAAGCATTACAACTGAATCAATTTGTTAGTTTTTCTGCCACCTCCCTTAATGTTTGTCACCTGTTTCTCTCTCTCTCTCTCTGACAAAGATCCCACAGAGAGAGAGAGAACTTGTAGTTTGTTGCTGCTAATCCGCTCTAGGCTGGGCATTCACATACGCAAACTTATTAGGAACTTGGAGCCAGGAGCCGGGCTTGGTGAGGCTTGGGGGAAAAAAAATCACAAGGTGTGTGGCTTCCGTGAAGCAAATTGGACACAAATGGTTATAGTGCTCGCCAGTCTTTTTCATGCCTGGTATTTCACCATTCACCATTCTTCCTAAACAATGAATTCTAGAGGTACCTGGGTGGCTCAATCATTAAGCAGCTGCCTTCAGATTAGGTCATGACCCCAGGGTCCTGGGATGGAGCCCGCATCAGACTCCCTGCTCCCACTCCCCCTCCCACTCCCCCTGCTTGTATTCCCTCTCTCACTGTCTCTGTGAAATAAATAAATAAAATTTAAAAAAAAAAAAAGAATGAATTCTAAATTAGAGTCCTCGATGGAGTAAAAAGAAGTACATTTGGTCAGGAAATCTAGCTGATCTCGTGATCCAGCATAATTAAGTTACCAGAGCTGCGTTATAGCTTTGCCAATGTGAAACCTCAAGAATGGTTAGTTCCTCCTCACCCTCGTGTTCGCTCTAATAAATAAATAAAATCTTTAAAGAAAAAATAGAAGAAGAATGGTTGGTTCCAGTGAACTAAATCCCTTAATCCATATGTGGAAGTGGCTTACTCATAAACCAAAATGTCATCTTAAGATATCATGTGAAATGTAACTGCCAAGCAGATCAGGTGTAAGGGAGCAGATTTTCACTTGCTTGGTGAGCCTCTCACTCTGGATTTTATATGTATGTACATATATCTTATCTGGAATACATATACATGTCTATCCCTTCGGCGGTCACCACGATGGCATCACAATGCATCTCCTCAGCTTACCTTCATTTTACACTTTACACATAAACAGGTTTTACTTAGAAATTTGACCTATGAGGGGTGCCTGTGTGGCAGAGCTGGTTAAGCGTTAGATCTTGGTTTCAGCTCAGGTTGTGATCTCAGGGTCCTGAGACTAGGGAGCACTAGTGGGGCTCTGTGCTCATCAGGAAATCTGCTTGAGACTCTCCCCCTCCCCTGTCCTTCCCCCCCACTCACACTCACTCCCTCTCTCACATAAATAAATCTTTAAAAAAAACATACTTACCTATGAGATTTAAACTAAAATCTGAGATTTTAACTGAGATTTTAATCTGAGATTTAAAACAGATTTAAACTAAACTAAACTTACTTACCTATGAGATGTACCATTTTCAACTATAATCTAGGGAGAGGAATTATGAAATGAAAGAAAGAATCAAGTCATACTACAGAATAGGGTTACTTCTGGAACACTGTTTTGTAGAATACCTATTCTTAAATATGGGATGTTCAGATTCCTTTTCAATATCTCAAAGACTGACAGTTCTTGAATGTGTTTTTAAATACTGTAATTTTCTGTCCTGTTAGAGCCTCTAACTTAAGATAAATATTATGAGAAGATTTTGAAAAGTGGCAATAATTACTTCTAGGTATTTCAATGATTTTATTATTAATATTAAAAGACAGACAATTTAAGAAACAAGAAATTTCACAATTCCTATTGGTTTCTATATCTTAGTCCTAAGCAATACATCCACAAAAATCTAATGGTTTTGTTGGAAAAAAAAAAAAAAAAAAACCTTAAACTTAGAATTATATACATATAATTCTAAATTTTACATATATAATTCTAAATTTTAAAGTTTTTTTTCAAAAAATGGAATATTTTCATTTCAAAAAATATATATACACACATCCATATAATATGCCACTATTTGACAAGTCATTTTCTACTCCAACATTTTATATTGTTGTTTCTTTCTTTCCTCAAATTTTTTTATCAAGAGAGTGGACTTATAATTTTCTAGTTTAAAATATATGTTGCTTAGCAGTCCAGTATAAAAACTTATCCTGTTTCTAGAAGCCATCTGATTGAATCTGAAATAATCTATGAACTACGCCATATACACATACATAAATCTTAACACTTTCAGAAAAGAAAACCGTAATTAGGGTAGATGTTCAGCATAGCTAATACAAAATAGAAAAGCAGAACAATAATTTTTCCACAATTATGGAGGCTTATTATCATTTCTCTTGACGTACTAAATATATTCTCTTGATGTACTAAATATAAATCATAACACCTTAGAATGTTTCTTCACTTTTAAGAATGCCTATAGTGGGGTGCCAGGGTGGCTCAGTGGGTTAAAGCCTCTGCCTTTGGCTCAGGTCATGGTCTCAGGGTCCTGGGATCGAGCCCCACATCGGGCTCTCTCCTCAGCAGGGAACCTGCTTCCTCCTCTCTCTCTGCCTGCCTCTCTGACTACTTGTAATCTCTATCAAATAAATAAAGAAAATCTTAAAAAAACAAAAACAAAAACAGAATGGCTATAGTGTCTGGACCAGTAGGAAACAGAGCTTAAGGAATGTGAAAAATATCCTTAATTCCTAGGTTTTTTTGCTTAAACACAGAAATTTTAAAATATTTCCTTTTTATTTAAATGAATTCACATAAACAATTAAGCAATTATAAGATAGTTATCAACTACCTTATATTTACAACATTTCTTGTGATTAAGTACATATGGTATAAACAACTCAGTAACATATGCTTATTAACCTTCTGAATGATGAACGTGTCTTTCTAACTTTATTTCTGCAACGGTTAGAGAAGTACAATAATACACACGAAAAGTGCTGTGTTGCAATGTACCTATTATGTACGTGGGGAAGTGAAACGTATGATACGTAAAATATTATTTAATCATAAAACAACTTATAGTCAGGCTTAGTAAAATTACTTTAAGGATATGTATACTATTTTTAATGTAGATGAAATACTATTAAGTACTCAAATATTAGCAATATTAGCTGTAGCATGCTTAATAATTGAAAAGGGCAGTTAGAGGAGTCAGTCTTTATACTATATAATTTACAAATGCCCCACACTTCTAATACCAAATTTCAGAGTTAAAGGAGGAATGAAAAAGATATTACTGAGTATATTAACTTCTGATAAAAAAGGAGTTAATATAAGTTAATTACTGATTTTAAAAATATTTTCCCCCAAACACTATTATCTTCTAACTACCATCTGCCCAGGCAATTGCCTTTCGTTTTTGGCAGGGGTTGGTGGTGGGGAGACACTTATAAGTAGGTTTATCATTTAAAAATATTCACTTAAAAATTTGTAAGCCATATATTATACTAACTTATATCAGTAAATTATAAATCATTGGCCAACTAGTCAAATAAAAAGTAGTTACATTAGACTTAATATATGTGTTCTTTAACTTAAAACATAACATACAGAACATTAAAAGCAGTACTAACTGGGATGGGGATCACAGGTGACTACTTTCTTCTTACGTTTACCTGTGTTTTCTAAAACGGCCATTAGCAACTTGTATAATAAAAATCAAGTTTAGGGGCACCTGGGTGGCTCAGTGGGTTAAAGCCTCTGCCTTCAGCTCAGGTCATGATCCCAGGGTCGTGGGATCAAGCCCTGCATCAGGCTCTCTGTTCAGCAGGGAGCCTGCTTCCTCCTCTCTCTCTGCCTGCTTGTGGTCTCTGTCTGCCAAATAAATAAATAAAATATTAAAAAAAAAAAAAAGTTCATTTGTTAATTTAAGAAGTAATACATACTCTCCAAATTAACAAAATAGTGTGTGAAATTGATAAATGAAGAAGGGGAAGAAAGAAAAGGGGACCTACATAGGGATGGGGCATGTGAGGACAGGTCTCTAGCTTCTTACCAAGTTCCTACCATTCAATGGTAGGAGCATGACACGGATAGAGTATAAAGATCTTCAGGATCTCTTTGACATTATTATTTCTTTCTGTATGCTAAATATAAAAGTCTAGATTAAACTTTCTTAAAAGTGAGGATTTCAATAACGTATCCCAAGGCAGTATTAAAAATGGGTAGTTAAATCATGAGGATTCCAGAGAAAGGGGATCAAATAAAAACAGCAACTTGTATTACAGGAAGCTCCCTATTTCTGTAAAGGCACTCACTCAGAGACAGCCACCCCAGTGGAGCCAGGCATGTGAGATCTGAATAGGACCTATCCTTCCATGCCTCCAAGGATAAAGAACTGTGGAGGCCCAGAGTTCGGCCAAACACCTGGGGGAATTAATAAAGGGAAAGTTCACAAAATGGAACTGGGAGGCTAGAAGTAGGAGCCATCCCACTCAACAGTCAATTACAGGAAGAACAATCAATTACAGACTGCAACAGAAGAATCCTTAACAGGAAAGACTCATTAATTACAGGCCCCAACAGGAAAAGATGGACATTGTATCTCCTAGGAGGAATCAGCTGCCCCTGGCAACTCAACCAATGAGAAATTATCACCACCCTGAACTCTTGTTTTTCTCAAAGGCACTTTTGTTCAAAACAACCCCTCCCAACTTCCTCCTTCTTCTCCATAAAATAACATTCCTCCTCTTTGTGGGGCTTGCCTATTGCGTGACAAACCTTGCATGTCTTAAATCGAAATTTTCTGCTATTCCCAAGTAAACTCATTTTTGCTATTGAAGTAACTTTTATTTTTAAGGCTATCACTCATAAGAGTACAAAGAGAGTTTATTCCGTTGTATCTAATCTTTTGCACAAAAAGGTCTTACTAGCCTGTAGAATTCTATCTGTGAGAAAGTCCCAAGGACCAAGGGGTCGTCCTATTTTGACCCTGTCCATCCCAATGAAGAGATTAATAATCTAACAGTCTTTGATAAACTCAAAACAAGTAAACCCAGTTATTCTCTGCCTATAATCCTATAATCTTACAGGATTAGAATCCTGTACTCTAACTTTTCAGCTTCTTTATATCTCAGGTATAACTGCAACCCCCTACTACTACTATTCTTGGACCATTCTAGTTCATTTAGTGCCCATCCAAATCTGTTTACCACCAGAAATCCAATGACCCATAATTTGCTCCCTCCCCACAAATCCTCTTCAAATACAGGTTTCCCCCACTATCTGAGAGCAGAGCATTCCAATGAAATCTTTTGTAAATTGAAATGGCATAAAGCAAAGAAGCAATCACTATTAATTTATATGGAAAGATTCCTGAGCATTCCCAGACCCAAAAAATCTCTTAAGCTTTTCTCATACCTTAGGACACAACTTGCCAAAAGATGCACAAAATAAATGGAGACAAAGCACAGATGCTCACAGACACAGTTCAAAGCTTTGGTGGTTTGATGACAAGATGGAGAGCTCAGCTCGCCCCGAAGGGCTGTGGGGCTGCTGTGGCCCGTCCGGATGTGCACAGCCTCTGCTCAACACACAACAAATGCTGGCTGCTATTTTTGCTTTTGGGTCTTTTTTTTTCTTCCTTTGTAAAAGCAAAAATCCTCTTTGGATTTCTTTCAATTAGTGAAAACAGATAGGTCCTTTGAAAAAGCAGAGAGGCAGAACACAAATTTTTGAAAAGCAGGGATACCTGTAATTTTGACTATAACTACTCTTAATAATAAAATACACACATATATAAAACTGAGAGATTCAGTTAAGCACGAGAGGCAGATTTTCAAATGCAGAGGTGTTAAAATGGTGGTTGCCTATTTTATTGAGTTAAATAATTCTACCAATATACAGAAAACAAGGAAATTAATGGCTTTTGAGAAATTTATTCATCCTTTCAAAATATTATGTCAGGATATTGCTTCTGAATGGATTTAGAATTTCATGGTCATAGATATTATACTGTAGACTTTAATGTAATTTTAATTACATTAATTACATGCATCTTTAATGTATTAAATTATACCCCATAAATATTTACTGAGTGCCCAGTATGTGCTAGGCTGGGAACCAGGGAAATAAAATTGAGTATCTAATCCACAACTCTATTAACTGAATACATTTATATCACCATTTTCAACCTGTGTGTGTATATATATTTTTACAACAACAGTTTTTAAAAGAACAAATTTGATCAAAACTGGAATAAAAGAAAAATTCTTTTGAATTTGTGGCTCTCAGCAGATAAAATGTTTTCAATGTACATTCTCTTCATTTTAATTTATTTCACTGGAATGTAAAAAGCAGATAGACATGTAGGGTAAATACTCATAAAAGGAAATCCTTTGGCTTAGAGAATAATCATAAAGCAGGCCAGAAATCCATTACACAAAAATAAATATTTTCAGGGCCCTGGGTGGTTCAGTGGGTTAAAGCCTCTGCCTTCAGCTCAGGTCATGATCCCAGAGTCCTGGGATGGAGCCCTGCATCGCATTGGGCTCTCCACTCAGCAAGGGAGCCTGCTTCCTCCTCTCTCTCTCTGCCTGCCTCTCTGCCTACTTGTGATCTCCGTCTGTCAAATAAATAAATAAAATCTTATTTTATAATAGTTATTTTATTTATATTAAAAAATAAATAAAAGTATCAGAAATATTTCCAATCAAATATGACATATAATTATTTGTACTTATGAATTGTGAGGATGACTTTTAATCTAAATGACTACTGAAGTATCCAGTTCACAGAATTTACAGATTCATTATTTAACTAGATGAACTTTATTTCTAAAAACAAATTCTCATAGAAAAGATGGGGAAAAGGAATGGGCCCACTGAAAGGATGTTAAAGTTAAAGATGAGGCCAGCCCTTAGATCAATGCTAGGTCATAAACTTTATTTTCTTCATCTTTTCTCTCCTCATCTATGTCCTTTCCCTTCTCATATTTCAGTATTACATTCTCTACCCTTACCTGCCTTTTCTTTCTTAAACAAAATCTAAGGAAATAAATCTCAATAAACTGGTTTATATAAGATTTATGAAAATTAATATACTACCCTATTCTAAGGACATTTGTGTATAACGGAAGACAAAATGAAATATTAAAGGAACAAATCTTTAATTGATTTAAGATACTGCCAAAGAAAGATATCTGAGTGGACCAGACTTAACAAGGAGATTTTCCCATACTCCCAGTACTATAAGGCATGGATAGATGCCTCTTTGTAGAGTTTAACCTGCTGGCATGAGAGTCTCTAACAGAGGAATTCAGACCTTCCTCCCCTAACAAAATATGCATTTTTCCCCCTCAAAAATGATCAGGCATCCATCAGCCTTCCTGTTTTTTCCATTATCAATAGGACAACTCTCTATCACTAGATAGATTATAGCTAGAGGAAAATGATGTGAATAGGTCTGCATGCGGGGGGATAGGATTATCTATGGCAGCAGATTTGGTACAGGTTAGGAGGTATGACAATAATGCAGGAAGGCAAAACAGAAAGTTCCTGCAATGGTAAAGATAAATGGTAATGAGAACTTGAACGAATGTAATGAGTAGGAACAACCAAATGAGGGGTGGATTTGAGCAACACTGCAGGATGTTCAAATAATAAAGAGAGAAACAAGACGGCGAGGGGTCAGCATATCAAAACCAGCACAGATATACATGGAAGAAAAAAGAGCTACACATGAATTTTCCTCACATTTCCCAACAAAATACAACTACATACCTTATAATTCAAGATTAGCTTCTCAATCATAAATATAAGAATTTCCTGATATTTTCTAAAGCCCAAATTTAGTAACCCATTTATTATTGTACTCTGTGATTTATCCTCTGTGGAGAAATAAAATATCTTGCAAGATTTACAAAAAAATGTCCATCATCTGGAAGAGCTGTAGACTCAGACTCTAACCTTCTGCTTTGCAGCACAAAAGCACTGGGCTAAACAACCAGCAAAGCTTCTTCCAGCTCAATCCTTCCAGCACAGCACGGGACAGGGAGGGTGGGTAGTTTGGAGGAAGGAAGTCTCGTCACTGTTTAAAAGTAAAACACAGCTATGGTCAACACCTATGGCCCACCCTGTCTGAAATACCGATGCCCAGTAAGCTAAGGAAAAACACAGTGTAGCCAGAAAAAGATTTGAGATGCAGGCAACTAAAATAAGAACAAGCGAAAACAACAAGACCATGAGGAGAGGACAAAATATTGGGATTTTTGTTGTTAGACAACAGCCACATGACTGATGCCAGGAAGAGACAGTGTAAATTAAACAGGGTTTAACTCATGAGAGCAATTTTAACATAAAAAAGGAATGACTGAGGAGAGAGTTATAATAGCCGATATTTACTGAGGGCTTACTATATATCAGGCATGCTATTAACGGAGATGGGGAATTATCAGATTTAATCCCCATGAGTTTGATATGGTTAGCAGCAGCAACCTCATTTTTCAGATGAGGAAGCTGAAAGTAAGAAACATTAATAACTTGCCCAAGATGCCAAAGCTAGTAACTGATTGAACATGATTCAATCAGTTACTAGTTGCCCGATTCAAATCAGGCAATCTGATTCCAAACCCATAATTTTTTAAGTACATATACTTAAAGTAAATATGCAGAGGTTCTACAAGCCAAAATATGCACAAACTCATATATGTTCATATAAATAAATGGATGATAGACCCGGAGGGAAATTATTTATTTTCTGTTGTTAGTTAGCATCGTAGAGGCTAACTTCCAGAAGAAAACAGATATTGCTATTTGTATTTAAGGGCCAAAATACTAGGGAGGCCTTGTATTTTCAGTTTCAAGGGAATTTCCCACAAATTTGCATTTTCATTTTTATATTTACTATGATAAAATGGGGCCTTCAAAATCAGCATTCCTTTTTAACTCACAAAATCCAAATAACTTTTTGCTTCTGCATTCAGTATCAAAATCAACATAAAACTGTACAGCATCTCAATTTTTGAGATGTTCCTCAATCTCTAAAAGTTTCTTGGAAACCATTTACTCATATTTGCCATGGGGCATAAAATTTTTACAAAGTTCTGACTGCAACCTTCATCTATGAAAGGGTGTATAAAGAAATGCTTTAAGGGCGCCTGGGTGGCTCAGTGGGTTAAGCCGCTGCCTTCGGCTCAGGTCGTGATCTCAGGGTCCTGGGATCGAGGTCCGCATCGGGCTCTCTGCTCGGCAGGGAGCCTGCTTCCTTCTCTCTCTCTCTGCCTGCCTCTCAGTGTACTTGTAATTTCTCTCTGTCAAATAAATAAATAAAATCTTAAAAAAAAAAAAAAAAAGAAAAGAAATGCTTTAACTATGCTTGCAGCTTTCCTCTGGGCCTTTAAGGTATTAAAGGAAACTTCATGTTATTTTAATTTTTTTTCAAAGATTTTATTTATTTGAGAGAGAGAGCGTGCTCAAGTGGGCAGAGAGGCAGAGTGAGAGGGAGAAACAGACTCCCTGCTGAGCAGGGAGCCCAGCTCAGGTCCTAATTCCAGGATCCTGGGATCAGGCCCTGAGTCCAAGGTGGACATTTAACTGACTGAGCCACCCAGGCACCCCAACAATCCTAACTTATGATGCCTAGTAAGAGAGGTTCACTTACGTTACAGACAATATAATTATGTTCTAACTATGTAAAGGTTATTAGTATTACTTATTAACAAAGGATTCTTAAGAAAGAAAATCAGTAAGTGATAGACAGTAGAATGAAAACAAACAACAAAGTTATCTAGCAGAAACAGAACAGCATTCATGCTTTCCCAACTCCTAGAGCTCTGCAGCAAACTATTTTAATGGAAAGGAAAACCTTCAAAAGAGTACTGGAAAAGTGAATATTTAACAACTCTCCCTCAAATTAAATTTTTAAACTTTGGTTCTCAAACCCAATACACCTCCATCTAAAAATTCAAATTTTTGTGTCTTGGTTAACAATGGCAGCAGCAAATATCACCTACAGAGTATTATAGTAACCCCAACAGCCTTGGTTGCTGTTTCCATGGGAACAGTCCAAATTAAGAAAACCTAAGAGTAAAACATAATGTATTTTAAAAAGCAAAACACATTACGTTGTTTTTCCCTATCAGTTAACTAACATGGCACATAACAGGTACATAAATTAAGCACTAGAAAGTTCATGATTCATTCAACAAACATTTGCTAGTCATAGGCTGCATGCCAGGCACTGTGGTCGGGAGAAGGTTACTGTGGAGAGCTAAACAGACAGTCCTTGCCCTCACGATCTTAATCTAGTACAAAGGTCTTAATTAGCCAGTGTCACAAATATATATAAAACAATAAAAATACAAGATCTATCTTTAGAGGAGCCCAACAAGGAAGTTCAAGGTAAGGCTTCCCCGAGAATGTGATGTTTTAGCTGATACGTGAGGAAGGTCAACTGAAAAGTCCTTAGAGAGCATGAGGAAAAACCTGGGAAATCTGCAGGGGTAAGAGTAATCCACAAGGTGCTGGGGACAATGTTAAGGACTTGGATGTTTGTTCTATAAACAAAAAGAAGGTATTGAAGGGTTCTAAGAAGGACAATGATGAGATGAGATCTGTAATTTCAAACACTTATTCTGGATATATTGTGAAGCAAGAATTAAGGGGAAGTCTGAAAGAATGGAGGGAGTCCAGTTAAAAAAAAAAAACCATGAGAGTAGTCTGAGAGAAAAAAGAAAACTTGAATTAAGATGCTAGCAGTATAGAGCAGGAATGATTAGCAGGCAGGTAAGGACTGAAGAGACTCCCACATTATATTATACCTATAAGATAAAGAGCCACAAAAGGAAAAGTATCTGGGGGAGGTGACATCCTTCATAGCATGATAACAAAATACATACCTGGTTGTTTCAAAGACACCATAACAGACCCAGAATGATACCCACAATCATTTCCACCAAAATTTGGTCCTCCACTGGAGAATGGGCTCACCATATAGGCACTTAAGCCAGAAACGCAAAGGGACTTTTGATACTGCCCTCTCCCTTATCTCCCACACCTACCCCAGTATGAAGGCTTACCCATTATACTCTGCATAATTCTGCTCTGGACTTCACTCTCCAGCTTTTATTTCTTAGCACAGTCCTCATGGATTTCACTTCTCCATTCCACAGATTCTCTATTTGTTCCTTTAAAGTGTCATGCCCTGTTTTGGCGCAAGGAATTTGCAAATATTCCATCTGCCTGTAGTATGCAATACTCTTTCCCACTATCCTCTCCTAGAGAACTTCTTGTTTTTTGTTGTTGTTGTTTTGGTTTGGTTTGGTTTTGGTTTTTAGTTTTTTTTTAAAGATTTTATTTGACAGAGAGAGAGAAATCACAAGTAGGCAGAGAGGCAGACAGAGAGAGACAGGGGAGGAAGTAGGCTCCCTGTGGAGCAGAGAGCCTGATGTGGGGCTCAATCCCTGGGATCATGACCTGAGCCAAAGGCAGAGGCTTTAACCCACTGAGCCACCCAGGCGCACCAACTCCCTGTTCTTTAAAATGTGATGTCTAAAACAAACAAACAAAAAATGTTTCATGTGGCACCCAAGACTAGGATAGACCCCTGTTACCTGGTCTTGTAACACCCTTGTGTTTCCCTCTTAGTACTTATCAAAGTAATTATTTATCTGTATGATTATTTTATATGTCTCCCCCACAGAATGGAAGCTCTGTGAGTGCTGGGCTCGTGTTCTGTTCAGCATTACAGTCTTAGCACCAAACACACCAACTAGCACACAGGATAAGATCAATAATTTTAAAAAATCAATCATTAATTCAAAATTACTGATAAATTACCCAGGATATATAAAGGAGAGAAACAATTTAGGCTAGGTTTACATATCTATATGAGAACGGAAAGTGTATTTAACAGGAGTAAGACAGTCTTTTCCCTCAAAGAACTTCCAATCTAGCCAGCAGACAACCATCACACAAGCAAAATATGCATAGAGACAGAAGCATAATGGCAGGATCATTCACTACATAAAGAGCCCCTAAGCAACACTGCTTATAGATACAAACTGAATGATCATCTCTGTAGGATTCTTCCAGCTGCAACTGACAAAATCTGACTGAAATTGGCTTTAAAAAAAAAAAAAAGTCAGGTGAATGGACTCAGTACTCTCTCTCTCTTGCTTCCTCTGGACACACAGGCTGTATGAACCTGAACTTGGGAAATTTCTTACCACTCCCTCCCTCTACCCCGTCAATTAAAAAACCAACAAGGCATTATATAAGCAACATGCAATACATTCCCAGAGAAACCACACAATTTATAATAATCTATTTAAAGACATTGCCACTCAGTCCCAATTTTCTTTCTTCTTTTTTTTTTTCTTCTGTGGCAGAGGTGGGGGGTGGGCAGAGGGAGAAAGAGAATCCAGAGGAGGTTCCATGCCCTGCCTGGAGCCCAAAGTGGGTCTCAATCCCACAACCCCAAGATCATGACCAGTCCTAAACCAAGAGTCAGAATCTTAACCAAATGAAACACCCAGGGGCTCCCTACATTTTGTTTCAAAAAAAAGGAAAACTGCCAATAATCCCAAAGAAAGACAACTGTATTAATGAGCTACAATTACCTCTCTGTACCTTGTCTCCTCAAATAAGGCTATGACTTAGTATAATTAAAAATATAGATAAATATCACTGAAGCAAAGAGAAACAAAATAAGGTTTATATAACTAATCATGCATGAAAAAACAGGCCATAAAAAGTTCCATTATCAATTAATATTTTTCCAACAATTTATTATGAAAATTTTCTAAATTTAACATTTTTTACAGTGAATGCCTTTATCTTACAAATACACCATTAACATTTGATGTATTTGCTTTATCCTGTATCTACCCATCCTTCCCTCCATCATAGCTTTTTAGGTACCTCGGAGTATAATGCAGAAGTCAGTATGCCTCTTTCTAAATGTTACAGCATGCATATCATTAACTGAAGTTTGATATTTGTTTGTATTTTTTCTTTAGAGGTAAAATTAATATCTGTGCATTGTTTAAAGTATATATTCATTGAGTTTCTAACCAATGCATACATCTATGTAACACAAACCTCTATTAAGATGTGGGACATAATCATCACCTCAGAAAGTTCCCTCATGTCCCTTCCTAACCACAACCCTGATTTTTTTTTTTTTACCATAACAGATTAGTTTTGCTTATTCTAGAATATCATCTATATGGAAACATGGAGTACATACTCTCGTGTAAGGCTTCTTTTATTCAGCACCCAGTTGGGGTATATATTAGCAGTCTGTTCTTTTCATCCCTCAGCAGTACCCCCACTTTATCATGCTACTTATTGGTAGACAACTGGGCTGTGTACAGCTTTTGGTGATTATGAATAAAAGCTTCTATGAATATTCTTGTACAAATCTTCCTACGAGCATATGTTTGTGTAAATACTTGAGAGTGGAAGACTTGGGACTCAAGATACATCTATGCTTGGTTTTATTTAAACACACAGTGGGGGGACACCTGGGTGGCTCAGTGGGTTAAAGTCTCTGCCTTCAGCCCAGGTCATGATCCCACGGTCCTGGGACCAAGCCCCACATCAGGCTCTCTGCATGGCAGGGAGACTGCTTCCTCCTCTCTCTCTGCCTGCCTCTCTGCCTACTTGTGATCTCTGTCTGTCAAATAAATAAATAAAATCTTAAATAAATAAACACACAGTGGGGCACCTGGGTGGCTCAGCAGTTAAGCGTCTGACTCTTGGTTTTAGTTCAGGTCATGATCTCTTGGTAATGGGATAGACCCCGATGTCAATCTCTGTGCTCAGCATAAAGTCTGTTTCAGATTCTCTCTCCCTCTCTCACCCACTCACAGTCTCAAATAAATAAATAAAATATTAAACACACACACACACACACACACACACACAAACTGACAGATCTTTCTCAAAGTGGTCATACCATTTTAGGCTCCCACCAAGAATATATGAGTGGTTGCTCCATATCCTTGCCAACATTTGATACTGTCAGTCTTTTTAGTGTTAGCCATTGTGTTGTAGGTGATTAGTTAACACTTCTGAGTTGCAATGATTTATAGATTATTATAGCACAAGAATAACTGAGAGGTACATAAAATAAAGGACAATATTAAGAAAAATTACAATATTATAAATTTTATATAGAATTTTTATATAAACCTTTTCCCACTTTCTAGAAGTCACATGATTGAAAGTATACTTCCTTTTATAAATTTTAACTTTAATGTATTTTATTTTAATTAATTAAAATTAATTTAATTATTTTATTTAATTCTAGTAGTTAATAAACAGTGTTAAATTAGCTTTTGGTGTACAATACAATGGCAACAATTCTATACATTACTTAGTGCTCATTGTGATAGGGTACTCTTAATTCCCTTCACCTATTTCACCCATTCCTCTACCCACCTCCCCTTTAGTAATTGAGTTTGTTCTCTATATTTAAGAGTTTTTTAGTTTGTCTTTTCTTCCGTTTTGTTTCTTTAATTGCACATGGATGAAATCATATATTTGTCTTTCTCTGATAGACATATTCCACTTAGCATTATACCCTCTAGATCCATCCATGTTGTTGAATTTTACAAGATTTTGTTCTTTTTCTTGGTTGAGTAAGATTTCTGTGTGTGTTTGTGTACATACACACATATACCACATCTTCTTTATCCATTCTTCTTTAGATGGACATTTGAGATGCTTCCATAATTTGGCCATTGTAAATAATACTGTAATAAACAAAGGGGTCTACATATCTTTTCAAATTAATGTTTTTTAACTCTTCGGGTGAATACTCACTAGAAAATATACTTCCATTTAGTTGCCTTGGGAAACAATTATGCCGTCATATGTCAGCACTTTTACTTAGGAAACTGACGTCAAAATACTAACTTTTCCTTCTGTTCATCTCTTATTACTTAATAACTTCAACAATTCATGGTTCACCTAACAATCCGTAATTCAGGATTAATAATATGAATTGAAACACGTTAGTTAAACAGAATACTGTGGAAGTCTCCCTTTAAAACCTAACTCCTATTTTCTATTACTAAAAGAATGTCTTCACCTTTCCCAACAAATTCCATTTTGGAACTGTAGTTAACGTCTTTCAATTCAGTTCTAGGGGGACAAGAGCAGCATCTGATGCCACCCTTTAAAATACAAACAAAAACACACCTTGGTACAATTACATATTCTGAATTAGCTTGTAAAAGCTGCATGGCTATCCTAGAAGCAAGAGTAAATCATTACTTGGATATATTAGGACCATTTCCCATCGGGCATGCCTACATAAGTGATGCCATTAGAGAACTCAGCCCGTGATTATCCCAGTCAGTAAACTGCCATCTGCCGATGACAAATACTAACAAGAGCAGCTTGTGGAATCCACCAGCAGTGCTTGAACAGGCAACCAGCATCAGAAATGGCCAGATCTCTCTTTTCACGTACTTGTACCTGCACATATATGCCTAGCAGCAGCCAGGGCCTACACAGCTGTTTTTGATTTTCCTCCTACACAAATGCCAGCAGCGGGGCACAAAGTTTTAAGAAATGCTCCCGAATTAGCCCAATGTCACTATAACATAGAGTGATAAATAAGCTTTCGTTCAGTGAAAGAAAAGGATCCTCAAGTATCCTTCCACCAGAAACTAGATGTCCAACTGTAATTTTAATACACATATATCTTATTAATACCACTCTGCAAAGCACAGTTTTGTTTCTCTTATGTTTTCTAAAATGTTTTCCTTGCTGAAAACATAGATATTTATATAAAAAGGAAAAAACCCCACAGCACACAATTAACTATTTTTGGCATGCTGTGCTGTGGTACCAGCAAGGAGAGCAAGCAGGGCCAGCGGAGTCGTGCATGGGCTAAGTCAAGTGCACACATGCTGCAAATGCTATTCAGCTAATGACTACTACTACTCTATAGAGCCACCCGAAACTGAATGTGTTCCACAAAACGAGTTGTTTCCTCAACTTTGGTCTGTCTGCACTTCATTTCAACAGCTGTCATATGGCTACAAAAGGTATGGGTATGATAGTGCTAAAAATGAAGGAAAGTATCTCTCTAACTTTAAATGAAACCTTTACTATATAGGCTGAGGCAATTTCAAGGAAACAGTGGGTAAAGATTAAGAAACAAGTGGGTAAGGAAGAATTAGGGGACGTCCTTGGAGAGTATGAAAAATGATTATTAATCCACTGTAAGTTTCACTATAGATTAGGAAAACTCTCCAACAATTATCAATGGGGACAAGAACAAACAGGTATATACCTGGTAGAAGGGAATACGTATTTTTCTTACTCTTGCTTGCCTGTTTTCCAGATTTTCTAAATTTCTATCTACTATTCTACCATTTAAGTATTTTAGTAATAATAGTTATTCCACAAATAAAACTGTTTTAAAAAAGAAAAAGAAAACCTAACACTTCAAGAATCACTAAGAAGAACATTTAAGCTATGACAATGTTACTCTTCTTCATAGTAACCCATTTTCTTATGCTTGCACCTAAACTGTGGAGATGTGTGTGTATCGGGGTGTGTGTGTGTGTGTGTGTCTGTGTGTGTGTGTGTGTATACAATTCCTTGTCCGAAAGCATCATACAAAATAAATACACAAACCATGCAGGTAAACATCTCACTAAGTAACCATCATTACAAATAAGATTTGATAAAATAAAATCAGAGTCCTTTTACTGATAGCTCATTACCAAAATCAAGGTAACTCTACTTTTTAGGTGCCAATCTCTGCAAAGAAGCAATTATTATCTCCCCCAAAAAAACAAAAGTCCAGGACAAGATGGTATCACTGGTAAATTCTACTGAACGTTTTAAGAAAAATTAATACCAATCTCCTCAACTCTTCCAAAAAATAGAAGAGGACAGAACAATTCCAAACTCAGTTTATGAGGCTGGTATTACCGTGATACCAAAACCAGAGAAGCACACCACAAGAAAAAATTAGAGGTCAACACTCCAATAAACATGGATGCAAAAATCCTCAGCAAAACATTAGCAAACCTAATTAAATAGCATGTTAAAAAATTATAGATCATGATCAAATGGGATTCATTTCAGGTATGTCAGGATGGTTCAACTCCACAAACCAATCGATGTGATAAACCATATAAACAGAATGAAAGGTAAAGATGACCTGATCATCTCAACAGAGATGATCATGTGACAGAAATCCCATGTGACAAAGTTCAATATCCATTTATGGTAAAAACTCTCAACAAAGGCAATACAGAAAGAATGTACCCTCCACGTAATAAAGGCCAGACATGACAAGTCCGTTGCTAACATCAAATTCAACAATGAAAAGCTGAAAGCTTTTTCCTCTAAAATCAGGAACAAAACGAAGATGCCCATTCTTGACACTTTTAACCAACAGAGTATTGAAGTCCTGGCGAGAGCAATTAGGGAAGAGAAAAAAAAAGGCACTTAAATTGGAAGTGAAGAAGTAAAACTATCACTAAATGCAGATGACATGGTATTTTATATATAGAACCATAAAGACTCCACCAGAAGGGCGCCTGGGTGGCTCAGTCGGTTAGGCCTCTGCCTTCGGCTCGGGTCATGATCTCAGGGTCCTGGGATCGTGGCCCGCCTCGGGCTCTCTGCTCAGCGGGGAGCCTGCTTTCCTCTCTCTCTCTCTGCCTGCCTCTCCATCTACTTGTGATTTCTCTCTGTCAAGTAAATAAATGAAATCTTTAAAAAAAAAAAAAAAAAGACTCCACCAGAAAACTGTTAGAATAAGCAAAATCGGTAAAGTGACAGGATATAAAATCATGCACAAAAATCTGTATATATTAATAATGAACTATCATGGAGACATTAAGAAAACAATCCCTTTTATAACAGTATCAGAAAAATAAAATACCTAGGAATAAATTCAACCAAGAAAGTGTAAGTCCAGATAAAACTATAGAAATTGATGAAACACACAAATAAATGAAAAAATACTCAATGCTTTAGATTAGAAGAATATTGTGAAAATAACCATATGACTCAAACCAACATACAGATTCAATGTAATCCCTATTGAAATTCTAGTGCCTATTTTTTCACAGAAATAGAACAAATTTTCCTAAAATTTGTAACCACAAAAAATTCTGAATAGCCAGAGCAATCTTGAGAAAGAAGAAAAAGCTGGACGCACCATACTTCCTGATTTTAAGCTATATTACAAGGCTACAGTAATCATAACAGTATGGTACTGGCATAAAAAGAGACCAGTAGATGAATGCCACAAACTATGGCACCCAGAAAAAACCCACGCATATATGGTCAATTACTTTACAACAAAGAAGCCAAGTATATACATAATGGAGAAAAGACAGTCTCTTCAATAAATGCTGTTTGAAAAACTATAGACAGCCAAATGTGAAAGAATGCAAATGAACCTCTGTCTTACAGCATACACAAAAATTAACTCAAAATGAATTAAAGACTGGAACATAAGATCTGAAATTCTACAACTCTTAGAAGAAAACATAGGTGATAAGCTCCCTGACATTTGTCTTGGTGATGATTTTTTGGATCTCACACCAAAAGTAATGGTTACAAAAGCAAAATTAAACAAGTGGGATTATATCAAACTAAAAAGTTTCTGTACAGCAAAAGAAACCACCAACAGAATGAAAACATAACTGATGGAATAGGAGAAAATATTTGTAAATCATGTATCTGATAAGCAGTTAATATCTAAAATTATACAAAGAACTCTTAACAACTCAATAGCAAAAAACCCCAAACAATCCAATTTAAAAATAGGCAGAAGATCTGAATAGAAATTGTTCCAAAGATGACATATAGATGGCCACAGACACATGAAAAGATGCTCAACATCACTAATCATTGGGGAAATGCAAATTAAAAACACAAAGAGATATTACTTTACACCTGCTAGAATGGCTAGTATCAAGAAAATAAGAAATAACAAGTATTGGCAAGAATGTGGAGAAAAGGGAACCCCTGTGCACTGTTGGTGGCAATGTAAATTGGTGCAGCCACGGTGGAAAACAATATGAAGGTTCCTCAAAAAATTAAACATAGAAAAAAAAATTAAACATAGAAATACTGTATGATTCAGCAATTCTACCTCTGGATATTTATCTGAAGAAAATGAAAACACTAACTCATAAATATATATGCACTCATGTTCACTGCAGTATTGTTTATGACAGCCAAGGTATGGAAATAATCTAAGTATTCACTGAAGAATGATGGATAAAGAAAATGTGTGTACATGCACACACACACGAATACTATTCAGCCATAAAAATGGAATCTTGCCATTTGCAACAACATGGATGAACCCTGAGGGTATTATGCTAAGTGAATTAAGTCAGACAAAGACAAATACTGTATGATCTCACTTATAAGTCAGCAATCAGCTTCTCTCATGTTTTAGAATTAAAACCATGATTTCTGTAAAATCATTCAACTGCATTATAACAAAACAATCCTACTGAGTTTCTTATGTAAAATAATCTTATTATGAGTCCTAGAATAGGACTATGACCTTTTGCATGTGAAACCTACTTCTTTTGTCAACTATATGGTTTAAACAAAAATGATCTATGAAATGCTCTTCACCATGAAGGAAAAAATTATGGTTCTATCAGAACTTTATCTTTTCAGAGAAACAACTTAGTAAAGACTAATGGCTTTTAGATCATATAAGTATGATTTCCAACCATAGGTAACCCTAATCCAAATTGTATGTATTATCTCTGAAACTTTCTGAACTCCAGTTTCTTAAATGCAAAGTGGTGACCTCATGGGATTACTGTCATAATTAACAGCTGAATGAAAGCTTAAAGCTCCTAGCAAAGTGACAGCCAGAGTAGTCACTCAAATGGTAGTTATTATAATGATTAATATTGGCAGTTCTACTCTTCTGCCCATTATGTTTCACAGCCAAATAGAAGGCAGTTTTAACAGTGAAAAAATTAAAGTCTCTAGCGATACACTTAAATTACTGAAAATAGTTTACTTTTTTGCCCCTCCAGATCAATATTATATTCTAGGAGAGGGAAGAGCAGACTCCCTACTGAGTAAGAAGCCTGATGCAGGGCTCAATCCCAGGATCCTGAGATCATGATCTGAGCCAAAGGCAGAGGATCAAACGACTGACTGAGCCACCCAGGTACCCTAATATTATATTCTAATTGAACAAGAAAAGACCACCTTTCCCTTTCCCCTTTTTAGAATAAAATGAATACACTCAACACTTCTCAAAATGAAAGCTATTCTAAGAGTGCCCACTGCAAACACGAATATGATAAAGGTACAATCTGCAGAATTGAGGAACACCATAAAATGCATCAAGACATTCCTTTTTTTTGTTTTTCTTAAGATGTTATTTATTTATTTGACAGAGAAATAGAGAGTACAAGTAGGCAGAGCAGCAAGCACAGGCAGTCTTCCTGCTAAGCAGGGAACTAGACACAGGTCCTGTCCCCAGGACCCTGAGATCATGAGCTGAGCTGAAGGCAAGACGCCCAACCAACTGAGCCACCCAAGCACCCCCACCAAGACATTTCTGACAAGCAAGCAGATTTGTTAAATAATTATTAAATCCGTGTAATTTGTACTACAATATTCCCTAATAACCAAGCTGTTTAGCAAAATTTAAAATGAACTAAATAGATATTCTTCCATGGTTGTACTGTATTTGCCAGATCACAGGAACCTAGTAAAAAAGTTATTAAGATGACTAAATTTTTATTATGTTTAGCTATCCCTTTAAAAAAGCAAAAACAACAGGGTCATGATTTATAGTTAAAAAAAAAAAGTCAGTCCTTTTGTCTATAATTGTAACCAGCTGAGAAAACCGTATGTGGTAATACATGTTCTTCAAGAGATAAACACTTTTTTAAGGTAATACAATTACCTTAGAGATCAGCAACCAAATTAAAAACTGAATTTCAAAAAGAAGACCAAATTTTGAGCTAATGTAAATCAAGGTACAGAAGAGTATATATGTATTTATTTATTAGTATTTTTTAAAAGATTTTATTTATTTATTTTGAAAGAGAGAGATCACAAGCAGGCAGAGAGAGAAGTGGAAGCAGGCTCCCGGCTGAGCAGGAAGCCGGATATGGGGCTTGATCCCAGGACCCTGAGACCATGACCCGAGCTGAAGGCAGAGGCTTTAACCTACTGAGGCGCCCCATATTTATTAGTATTTTTAATCCAAGGGGCTTGAACTCAGGTATGCACTCACTTTGTCTGAGATTGAGACCTGAGCTGAAATCAAGAGTCAGACATTAACAGACTAAGTCATGAAGGCACCCCAAGAACAGTATGTGTTTTAAAACATCTGTCTGTATAGATACACACGAGTTTATTATATGCACAAAATATGTCTAGAGGGATATACCAAAAACCAACAGTAGTCAACTCTGAAGGAACTATGACTGGGATATAATTCTGAGGCTTGTTTTTCATAAAATATCTATTTGTGCAGATTGACTTTTTTTTTTTTAAAGTTTGTTTATTTATTTTTAAGTGATCTCTACACCCGGTGTAGAGCTCAAACTAACCCAAGATCAAGAGTCACATGCTCTTCCAAATGAGCCCACCAGGTGCCCCTGCACAGGCTGACTTTAACGTGTATTGAAGTATACCATGGTAGAAGCATGTACTAAGGGAAATAAAGTAGAACATAGCCAGCTTGGCTAGGATTATACATGGCTAAAATTAAAAAGCAAAGTAAGCCAACCAGACATTGTCATCAGAAATAACAATATTATGGAGTACTAAAAGTGAAGTGGTGTGCCCAAGATGCTTTTTCCTCATTGTCTCGTTGCAAAAATAAGTAAGACACAAGCCTAAATATTAAGTATTGTATTATCTGCAAAGTGAGTGCATACCGTAAAAATGGGAGAAATGCGATTACCACATAATAAAAATGTAAGAATTCTGCTGCAAGACACATACACAGTTTATACCTATTCTATTCAAACTCATTGAAATGTCCGGTGTTGTAACACACTTCCAAGAATCAAGATAACATGCAACTGTAATAACACCCACAAAGATAGGCGCATCTGAATTTTCTTGTATTCACTTCCACTCCTGCTGCTTAAGGGAAATCTGCTGTTGCATTCTTTGTTTCTAAAAATGCATCACAACGTCAACTGATGAGTCATGAGTCACACTCCAAAGTCTTATGTACCAAAGAAAGCAGGGAACAAAAGTCCTAGACATCAATTGTAAAGATGCTTAATCAGCTAAGTTACAAATGAGGAGTTCTTTATAAGGTGACACAGATGATAGATTTTGGAAGAGATATGAGAAACTTGACAATAAAGCTGCAAATTCTGTAAGGATTGATAAAATCATTTGCGCTTGTTCCCTCCTAATAACTGGTAGGGTTTGTTTTTGTTGATTCAGAACATACGAATAGTAATTTCTGCTGAGATACTGACAGGTACAAACTCAACAAACTCTCAGCTTCATGAATAAAGACATTATCTGAGAAATGACTTGCCCGATGCCTTGCTTCTCCTCTAAATTCCTTCCTACTTTTGCTGTTTAGCAATTTCACTGAGGACGAAACCTCCAGGAAAGGATAAGGCAAAGGGCAGGAACCAGAGATGCCACTATTTGTTTCTCTGTGGCAGCATTAACTAAAAGTTTTCCTGGTGAGGAAGACAAACTCATGGCTGAAAGGAAATGTGAAGACCAGCTGTAGATTCAGGCACCAGTGTAATAGACTATTAAGATCTGACCTTATCATCTTATTTTCTTCCAGGCATGTCATTATCCTTTACATTAATCTGCTTACCTGTTCATTGTTTCTCTCTCTTCCCAGCCCCCACAGCATGTAAACTCCTTAGGAACAGGGATCCCCCCCATCTTGTTCTCCTCTATATTGTTGCTATCCGGAACAGTGCCTGGCACATAACAGGCATTCAATAAATAGCCAGTGTTGGGGGGAGGCCCAATACATAATCATTACTTAACTATCTCGGGCCTGGCACAATCACAAATAGGCTATTATTTTTCACTAGAGACTACTCTTTACCTATAATGTAAAATAATAATTACACTAACACCTTTCCATGAGATTCTATGCCTAAGTTTTACTATTTAAATATCATTTGTATCAAAATATAATAATTATGATAAAATGATTACCTGATTCATCTCAATTTCTGAGAACAAGAACTTCTATGATTCACTTTCATATCTCAAATATCTACAATGGTACACAAGTACAGAGCAGATATTCAAATATTTGAATAAATGATTTTAAAAGAATTTTAACTGGTGGCATTATTAGCCATTTTCTATTTTCTTTGCATAATTTAGTATTTCCTAAATTTTCTACACCTAGCATTCCTATAATCAAAAAAAAAAAAAATAGTGTTAGAAGAAAAAAGGAAACTAATGTACTCTTATACCCTAGTGGTCTTGATAATGTATGCAACAAGGCAAATCAAACAGATAGACCATTTGCTTCCTAGGAGTTATCAGATAGAAAAATATTCTTTAAAAAAGAAATATTACTATTTTAAAAATGAATTAGAAATATTATTTTGAGGAACATTAAGCTTTATCTTCCAGAAAGATTTCCTTTCATAAACCCCAGTATACTTCAAGAGTAATTTCTTTGTTTTTTTATTAACAGAATTATTTTCTTTTGGTTCAAATAACCAAAAGAGTAATTTTTTTTATGGAGACATAGGGAATGGTGTACTATGAGTAAACATTTTAAGAACTACCTAATAATCTACTTTGCTTTCTCCAGGACTAAGCTTGATTTATTATGCCTCTGGTGAACCCAAACTATACACAGAGAAAATTCAGTCACGCTGTCACATTTAGAAAGACTAAAATCAGGGGTGCCTGGGTAGGTCAGATGTTAAGTGTCTGTCTTGAGCTCAGGTCATGATCCTAGAGTCCTGGGATTAAGCCCTGCATTGAGCCCATCAGGCCCTCTGCTCAGTGGGAAGCCTCCTTCTCCCTCTCCCACTCCCCCTGCTTCTGTTCCCTCTCTTGCTGTGTTTCTCTCTGTCAAATAAATAAATAAAAATCTTAAAAAAAAAAAAAAGAGAGAAAGACTAAAACCATACCAAACAACTTCATAACACAAAACCCCTTTACAATTAAAAAAAACTAACACAATATACATTAGTTGAAAGTTAATTTTTATGTTTAATAGATTTTATCATCCTTCTGTATCCTACAAAATGGATTTACTAAAATCCTTAGTCCTTTCTGTAAATAGCTACCATACTATTTAAAAAAATCCAGACTCAGAATAAATCTTGAAGGCTTTCTTAATGTTATTTTATGTCTTTCAAAGGTAGAAAAATCATTCAAATGTGTTGACAAATGTACTCAATATACCAGGAAAAAGAAAAGGTCAAAACCTAGAAAAATTATTTTTAATTTTTTTAACAAACTCTGAAATTAGTCTGTTCAAGTCTCAATTAATGTATCTCATCTATAATGAATACACAAAGCCTAAAATTAGAGAAATTAATGAGGTTAATAAATATTTCATATGATATCTAATTACTATAGATACTTTTGAATTTTTTTTTAAAAAGATTTTATTTATTTATTTATTTGACAGAGAGAGAAGGAAGCGGACTCCCCGCTGAGCAGAGAGCCTGATGAGGGACTCAATCCCAGGACTCTGAGATCATGACCTGAGCCGAAGGCAGCGGCTTAACCCACTGAGCCACCCAGGCGCCCCGATACTTTTGAATTCTTATTAAATGGCTCTGACCGAAGAGATTTAAAAGGTATGCTCAGCAACTGACCACATGCATAACATATCTGTAATAAAGAGGCAGAGAATGCAATCACCTGCACTCTGATACTTGGCTTCTTCCCAATCATTTTGTCTTTTAGCTTGAGCTAGCCCTAGACTACTGATTGTTTCCAAATCAGTGTCTCACAACTATAAGAAACAAAAGAACAGAGAAACTCACACTAGAATATGTTAGTAAGTACCATTTGAGAACTGTGTCCTAGCTAATTACTGTCATCAGTCCCCGTAAATTAAAACTATTCATATATTTCAGACCTTTTCCTCTTATTTCCAAAAGCAAAGTCTCAGAAATATGTTCAAAATATTTTGTTTGGACCCTTGTCTTATACCATATTCAAACACTGACTTAGGTAGATTAAAGAAATGAAACTGTAAAAATTCTAGAAGGAAATAAGGAGTAAGTTCATGACAATGGATTTGGCGAGGATTTTGTTTGTTTTTGGCAAGGATTTCTTGAACACAATACCCAAATTAAAAGCATCAAAAATAGACAACAGAAGGGGCGCCTGGGTGGCTCAGTGGGTAAGCCTCTGCCTCCGCCCAGGTCATGATCCCAGGGTCCTGGGATCGAGCCCCACGTTGGGCTCTCTGCTCAGCAGGGAGACTACTTCCCCCCGCTCCAGCCCCACCTGCCTCTCTGCCTACTTGTGATCTCTGTCAAATAAACAAATAAAATCTTTATAAAAAAAAAAATAATAGACAACAGAACACACAATCACACATATGACATCAAAGGACACAATTAAAGAAGTGAAAAAACAGGTGAAATATCTACAAATAATATACCTGATAAATGGTGAAAAACTAGAATATATAAAGAACTTTTACTAATCAACAACAAATCAAATAGCAACGAAAAAAAATGGGCCAGGACTTAAATAGACATTTCTCCAAAGATGATCTACAAATGGCCAACAGACATAAAAAGGTGCTCAACATTACTAATTATCAGAGAAATGCAAATCAAAAGCATAATGAGTTCTCATATCATATCCATTAGGGTGGCTGCAATCAAAAGCTATAATCAAAAAAGCAGAATAACAAGTGCTGGTGAGGATGTGGAGAAATTGGAATCCTTGTATACCACTGGGGAGATAGTAAAATGGTGCAGCCTCTACAGAAAACAGTATATGGGTTCTAAAGAAATTAAAAACAGGGGCACCTGGGTGGCTCAGTGGGTTAAGCCGCTGCCTTCGGCTCAGGTCATGATCTCAGGGTCCTGGGATCGAGTCCCGCGTCGGGCTCTCTGCTCAGCAGGGAGCCTGCTTCCTCCTCTCTCTCTCTCTCTCTCTCTCTGCCTGCCTCTCTGCCTACTTGTGATCTCTCTCTCTGTCAAATAAATAAATAAAATCTTTAAAAAAAAAAAAAAACATTTAAAAACAGAATGGCCATATGATCCAGCAATCCCACTTTTGGTATTTAAAAAACAAGAATCCAAAAAAATTGAAAGCAGGGTGTCAAAAAGATATTTGCACATCCATGTTCATTGCAGCACTATTTGTAACAACCAAGAGGTAGAGGCAACCCAAATGCCCATCAAAAGATGAAGGAATAAGCAAATGTGGAAATATGTCCAATGGAATATTATTGAGCCTTAAAAAGGAAGAAATCCTGTCACATAGTATAACATGGATGAACCTTCAGGTCATTATACTAGTGAAATAAACCAGTTACAAAAAGACAAATGTTCCATGATTCTCCTTATATGAGGTATCTGAAGTAATCAAATCCATAGAATCCAGGCCCTAAAGGAAGGGGGAAACAGGAGCTTTATTTAGTGGGTATAGCCTTTGTTCTGCAAGATGAAAAAGTTCTGGTCGTATGTTGTACAATATGAATACACTTTACTCAACTGCACTCTTTAAAATGGTTAAGATGATAAATTTTATGTTATATATTTTTTACCACAATAAAATTATAGTAAAATTGAAGCAGTGTAAAATATTTTTGTTAAGTTATTTTGATGAGGTTCTTTTTACTTTAACTACTGAATATTTAGTGTCTGCACCGAGATACGCTCTAAGTGTAAAGTATAACCAGATTCCAAATACCTAATAAGAAAAAAATGTCAAATACCTTACTCATATGTTGACTACATGTTACATATTAATCCATTTTTAATGTATTGCTTTAAATAAAATATAGTGTTAAACTAAAAAACTATTGTGTTGCTCTGTAAGAAGAACAACTAGAGGGGAATGTAGAGTCAGTGGAGCTTTGTTTTAAAGGTTTAAGACTGGAGCAGATTTAGGCTGGTACAGAAAAGCCAGCCGGGGTAAAGAGATTAAACACAGATGGGAGTTAACTAACAAAAGTCTTTCCTGAGAGAGACTTTGAAGGATGGGGATCAAGAGCACCGTGTGGAAAAGCTAGCCTTCCACGGATCTGAACCTTACAAGCGGGGAAAGGCAGGGACAGAAATCTGAGAAATCAAACCAGATCATCATTAAGTGGCCAGATTACTTAACAGACGGTAGAAATGGGGCTTGGACAAAAGGGTTTGTCCATGATGAATGTCTGCAATAACCCATGAGTGATGAAGACCAAGTTCCTTATACAATACCAGTAAGGCCTATATGATCTGGCCCCGCCTTCCTCCCTGCCCTCATCTCGGGCCTCTCTCTCCCAGCTCCCTTATTCATCTTCTCATCCTCCTTCAAAAGGCCATCTTAAAAAAAAAAAAAAAGTTTATTTATTTGACAGAGAGACAGCACATAAGCAGGGGGAGCAAGTGGCAGGAGGGGGAGAGGGAGAAGCAGGCCCCCTGCAGAGCAGGGAGCCTGACTCGGGCCCTGGGATCATGACCCAAGCAGAAGGCAGATGCTTAATCGACAGTGCCACCCAGGCGCCCCCCAACCCCGACTTTTTCTTTTGAGGAGAGTTTACCTGTGTAACACCTACTTAGTCAGGTATCTGTTCAAAGACAACTTCCTCAGGGAAGGTTTCAGGAACACAGTTAGCTGCCCAAGAGACTAGTTCCCTTCACCAGTGCTACCTAGGTCATCTGAAAATAATAGGGTATGCATCACATAGGTCATCTTAAATGTTCGTAAAGCCACATTAAAAAAAAAAAAGTGAATGAGTTATTTTTAATATTCTATTTAACCCAATATACCCAGAATTTATCATCTTATTTCAGCATGTAAACAAATATAAAAATTACTGAGCTATTTTACCTTATACTGATACTAAATCTTCAGAATCTGGTGTGTACTTCACACTTAGAGCACATCTCAATTCAAACTAGCCTCATTTCTGGGCAGTTGGGTGGTTCAGTCAATGAAGTGTCTGACTCCTGGTTTCAGCTCAGGTCATGGTCTCAGGGTCATGGGATTGAGCCCCAAGTCGAGCCCCCAACCAGCCCTGAGTAGGGCTCCCTGCTCAGCATGGTGGCTGCTTGAGATTCTTTCCCTCTCCCTCTCCTTCTGCCCCTCCCTTAACTCACTATATGCATTCTCTTTCTCTCAAATAAATAGTTCAATAAGATATTAAAACAAAACAAAACAAAACAAAAAAAGACTAGCCTCTTTTCAATAGCCACATGTGTGACTACAGTATTGGACAACATAACCCTATACTATTTTTCCAGTGGACTTTGTTACTCTAGTGTGGGCTATTACTTGATCAATGTCTATCTCCCCCGGAATGTAAGCTCCATGAGGATACCCCAGTGTTCCTAGCTCAGTGTCAGCACTCAGGAAATGCCAAATAAACAAAACTGACTGGGGGAAATGGGAGGGAGGGGTTGTTTGAGAGACAATTACCCATGCTGTGGATCTGGCCTTTCCTTGGTGTTACCAAAGCAACTTTGGGAGAGAAGGCAGAGTTAATCAGCACAGGGACATTATCTGGCAGACATAGCACAAAAGTAAGTTCAAGAGAGGCAGAGGGGCCTGGAAAGCGTATTCCAGGTGCTTAACAATGGCTTCCAAACTGGAGAGGGAAGAAGACCTCCAGGCCAACAGA
This sequence comes from Mustela nigripes, assembly GCF_022355385.1. NCBI lineage: Eukaryota > Metazoa > Chordata > Mammalia > Carnivora > Mustelidae > Mustela > Mustela nigripes. Next base: position 9,872,048 of record NC_081571.1, read on the forward strand.
TGTTAATATGACAGGAAAGGGGAGGTGGGGTGGAATTAAGAGATCGGCAAGCTGTCTCTGACAAGAGGAAGGGCACTGTAATAGAAGGCGTGGGTGTTAGAAAGCAGGAAGGACAGGATAGGAAACTGTGTTCAGAGAACTAGATACATAAATTTAGGATTTCTGGTGTGAAAAGTTTGGAGGAATGTTAAAATACACTGTTAGTGAAGATCACTGGAGGTGAGCAAAGGTACTAGAAGTGAAAGGCATTAGTCACCCTGCTTAGAATAACTAACTCCTTGACTGAATGCTTTTTAAGATTTTAAGCTGAACAAAGGCAGGAACAATCTTTCCTGGGCCATAGAGCCCAGTGTTGATCACAGAAAGCACACTTACATGAATACAACTCAAAATCAAAGTTCAAACATTAAAGTCATGTGGAACAAAAGTGGCAATGGTCACAACAGTGACTTAAGGTATAAGTGAAGGACTCCAATTTATTTGTTCAATATTTATGTAGTTTGATTGAACTCTGAATGATGCATTAATTTTTTACATTATTAGCCAAACTCTTAATTTGGGAGGAGGGGGAAGGGGCAGGTAGAGGAAAGGGTATAAATATTTCCCATACTTATTTTACCTTTATCTACATAACAAAGTAATTTTTTATTATGACCAGGTATACCTTATTTTTGCAACAGATACAGGTCCTCATAACTTGGTTATAAACATTTTTTACAATGGCTCCTACTATACACTTTAGGGCAATTTGTTATTTAAAAGAACTGTAAGAGGGGCACCTGGGTGGCTCAGTGGGTTAAGCCTCTGCCCTCGGCTCAGGTCATGATCTCAGTTCTGGGATCCAGCCTTGCATCGGGCTCTCTGCTCAGCAGGAGGCCTGCTTTCCTCCTCTCTCTGCCTGCCTCTCTGCCTACTTGTGATCTCTGTCAAATAAATAAATAAAATCTTTTTTAAAAATTTAAAAAGAATAAAAAAATAAAATAAAATAAAATAAAAGAACTGTAAGATTACTCTTTCAATAAAGAGAAAAAATTAAAACCTCATTCGTTTTACATATGGAAGTGGTATGCTTTTTAAGTGGCACATGATTGTTTACAGCATATTTATATATATATGTTATGTACATATATATGTACATATATACTTGTGTGTATATTGTATATAGTTTTACTTTCCCATTGCCTATTTCCTGCATTTTTTTCTATTACTCATACCCAGTCCAGTTTTGAGAAAAAATAATTGTTCCCCCAAATAATTCTGATTGTCAGAAGTCATAGTACTAAACCTCAAGGCTGGAAAGATAAAGGTGTAAGCTATGCTTAAACCCTCTCTGCCCAAATGACTTCTATTAATTTTTCAGCTTTTCTAATCAAGCAAGACTTCCAGAGTTTTGCTAATAACCAAGAGAGGACAAAGTTATGACACAGCTATTGTCTGTTCAACTCTGAACCCTACGTAAGTCCGTTCCTCCCTACCACACACCTCACAACTATCAAAGGAAAATATGAAAAAGGAGGGTATCATGTAATAATTATAGCAGTCGGTACTACAGTCACTGAATTAAAGAGGCATAAATTCTCTTACAGTCGCTATATCTTCCTGTGGGTACATGAACTGCTCTAAGCTTCCTTGCTGACTCAATTCTCTTTTGTTTTCCCTCTGACTAATGATTATTTAAAAAATTCAGAGAAATCTGTGAGCCAAGACAGATCAAAGCCAAGAAATCCATTTCATTCATGCATGCATACATTACTATTTCTGATTCTAAGCACTTGGGGATTGTTCAGTGAGCAAAACTGCTATGATCCCTGCTCACCTGAAGCATACATTTTAAAGAACAAATCCTACGATACCTGCCTCTTTAAAAGCATACTAATCAGATGACAATTTCTTATCATGATGTGCATCAGAGCACTTGCTTTTTAAGACATTTCCCTCAAATTTTCATTAGACTAATACACAAATACCCACTTCTTTTAACTCCAACCAACCAAAAACTTGCATAATCACAGATTTTTCTACTGTTTTGTACTTTCTGAGGAAGAGTCATAGGAGAGGAACAACTAAAAGGGATTTTCTTTGTAAATCCCCCAGGCCCCATAATACCCATAATAGGATCATTTTAGGTCTGCCTGAGTCTTCTACAACCATAATTCAACACGCAAGATTTGACACGCAAGATTTGTGCGCGCGCGCGCACGTATACATGTGTATATACATACACACCTATGTATGTATATGTACATATATCTTGCATGTCAAATCATATATAATTCACACACACATATATACATACATGTATCTTTTTTTTCAACCAATACTGCTTCCTGAGTGGAACCTTCAAAATAAGACCATTGTTTCTTCTAGAAACCTTGTTGGATTTTGATACAGGAAGGTGGGCCTGGAGTGAATTTTAACCCAATAAGCATGGATAAGTTAAATAGCACTGCATAATAAAAAATAATTTAATTTGGAGGGCAATCAGAAAGAAAAAAAAAAAGGAGGAGATGGGCACAGAGCCAACCAAATTATGAACCCGGAGCTTCCCTCTGATGGTGGCCAAAATGCATTTTAAGGAGAAATGTCTAATATTCAACATGAACACTCCTACCACTACTATATTATAAACCTCTCCTTTGCCTCCCCTTTCCTCTAATCTTCCAAAAAGCTAACCACAGGGGCATGTGGGTTGCTCAGTTGGTTAAATGTCTGCCTTTGTCTTGGGTCATGACCCAGGGACCTGGGATAGAGTCCCACATCTGGCTCCCTCTTCTCCCTAGGCCCCTGTCCATTCCCCTGCTTATGCTTGCATGCGCGCTCTCTCTCTCTCTCTCAAATAAATAAATAAAATCTTTAAAAGAAAAAAAAAAGCTAACCACACCCACAAAGGCTTTATGCAAAGTCTTTATTTCTTTTTTCCATTCTTTCCTAGCTCCTGCCCAGCACATCTATCCAACATCTTCATCACAAAGTCTCCACCGTTCATTAGCACTTCACTGGACTGATCCAAAACTAATCAGCTTCTCTTCCCCATTTCTACCTTCAGTTGCTTTTAACCACTCCTTTCCATATCTTACAACATTCTACTAGCTCATTAATGTCATCATCACTAAAGGAACAACTAATATTTACCAAGTACTTGTAACATGCTAGGTACTCTGCCAAGGGCATTTTATGCATAATTTCATTTGATCCTCAAACCCTACTAGGCAGGTACTAGGATCATTTCCTAAATGTTAGGAAACCAAAGTTCAGGATGGTAATTCTACAGGTAAGCAATGGAATTCAACTTTTGTACTCACTTCACAGCCAGTTTAACCAGTACACTCCAACGCCTTAAGTCAAAAAACTTAGGAATCATCCTCTCATTAATCATAGCTAGTCACTTACCTAGTCTAACCAAATATACTTCCTCAATGCCACATCAGCTCTACCTCCTCTGCCTTCACACAGAGTAACAACTAGCATCTAGCAAATCCTCACTATATGCCAAGCACTATTCTTTTTTTAAAATATTTATCTGAGAAAGAGAGACAGAGCGCTCACATGAGCAAGCTGGGAGAGGGTTTGTAAAGGGTGAGAGAATCCTCAAGCAGACTCCCCACTGAGCACAGATCCTGCCTCTGGGCTCCATCCCAGAACCCTGAGCAGAAACCGAGTCTGATACTTAACCAGCTGAGCCACCCAGGGTGCCCCATGACATTCTATTTAAAGTTAGGAGCTTTGGGGGTACCTCGGTGGCACAGTCAGTTGAGCATCTGGCTCTTGGTTTTGGCTCAGGTCATGATCTCAGAGTCCCGCAATCTAGCCCAGTGCAAGCCTCCCTGCTCTGTTTCAGGTGGGTTTGGGATCCTCTCTCTCCCCCTTCCCCACCTGCCTCCCCAACCCTCTCCCTCTCTAAAATAAATTAATAAAATCTTCAAAAAAATAAAAAATAAAATTAGCAGCTTTGCATCGTAAGTAGATAAAGTCCAAATTTCTTCATTTGGCACACAAAATCCTCCATGTTCCTGTTCAAGTCAATTCAATAAGTATTTGAGTGCCTACTGTAATCAAGGCAAAATGCTAAGTGCTCTGAAATGAATAATACACAAACGCCTGAGTGCTATTCCAACCCCAAACAATGCACCCTTGGCCAGAGTAACTACATGTGGATCTCATAATGCAACACCCTACTTGTTAGTCCCTTTGCCTAGAATGTACTGCGAAAATTCCACAGCCGTCTGAAGTGCCTAATTGAGGTCCTCCCTAGCAAACTCCAGGCAGAAATGCTCCCTTTTCTAAGTCCCCACAGCACTTCATTCAAATTACTTTCAGGTAGCTAATGGAACAGGTATGGGTCAGCTTCCAAGTAAGACTGTGATCACCAGTGGGAAAAGAACTGATCCTGGCCATCCATGTCTGGCACACAGCAGGCAGTAGGCACTCTAGTGCATGCTGAATAAATAAGTAATGAAAATTTTCTAACTTGATGAGAAGAAAAGAGAAACAATATACAGAATTAGGAATGTTAACACACAAGTGGGCCAAATTAAAAGTAGTGTTATTGTACTTTGGTTCTGATTTGGCCTACATTTTACCCCTCTGGGAAAACTCACAGAGTTTTGGACAAGCTAAAAAGGCAAAACTTTGTTTTTCATGGCCCAACAAAGCTCTGACGGGCCCAAAAGGATACTAGATCAAAGTCCATTTTCTAAAGGGTTGTGGAGATGGGAATCAAATCTGTCAGGGAAAATAAAATTGATCTACTGAGATCCAACTTCATCAGCGCTGTGTCACACTCCACTCAAGGAAAAAAAAAAAAAAAATCTGTCCTGGGAGGAAGGCCAATTGACAAATAAGTACTACTGCTGCAAGAACGTGGATTCTTTTTTTTTTTTTTTTTTTTTTTTTTTTAAGATTTTTTTTTTTTTGTCAGAGACGGGGAGAGAGTGAGCGAGGACAGGCAGACAGAGAGGCAGACAGAGGCAGAGGGAGAAGCAGGCTCCTGCCGAGCAAGGAGCCCGATGTGGGACTCGATCCCAGGACCCCGGGATCATGACCTGAGCCGAAGGCAGCTGCTTAACCAACTGAGCCACCCAGGCGTCCCAAGAACGTGGATTCTTAAAGTGAAGGCAGTTCTTATAAACCAGAGCTCGCAACTGTCTCCTCCTGCCAATGCTTTACACTCAACTTCGTTTCTGGTTTCTGTGATTTAAAGAGCCCAAGCCTCCGTGTGCTGTAGCTCCTCGTAGAAAATAACGTCTTGATTCCCGACCTGAACTGCAAACTGTAACATCAGAAGAAACACTACCTATGTCAGAAATCCTTGTCTGAAACATATGGCATAAAGCTTTGGAAGCGACTGAGGTCTTTCCTGGATGGTGCTTTGCGTGCAACTGTTTCCAAATCGAGATCCATATTTTCAAATCACCCCCTTGAAGACGTGAGCTCTCCCTTCCCTCCAGCCTCCAGGGAAAGGTGAGAATTCAGAGGCAACAGGCTGGGACGGAGGGTATCCCCCTCTTCCTTTCCTGGAGAACAAGATCCGATGTAAGGCAGCTAGTGCCCCTCTCGTTTGCAACACACTCACAGGAAATAAGAAACTCATCCCCACCACTCCCCTCCTGGAAAAAGCGAACGACGCAAAGGGCAACAACACAGTGGCCGGAACCACCAAATGGTAACAGCCGGGGGCCTCCCGCCTCTCCCAGGCGCCTGGTCGGCGGCGGCCACCCGGCTCAGGACAGCCCGTCCCTCCCTCCCCGCACCAGCGCGGCCGGCCTCACAGCGGGTCCGGGTCTACGTTCCCGCACAGCCCGGGCGAGCGAGAAGCGGAGCCGTGGACGTCGGCCGCCTCCCCCGGCACGGCGCTGCCCCACACCCCGCCGACGCCCGCACCTGAGGCGGCTGCTCGGGACCCGCGACAGGGCGCGGGGCCAGGCGGGCAGGACAAAGTTACTCACTGGAAAAGCGCGGCCGCCCGGGGCGCGCACCGGCTCGCAGCGCCGCAGCCCAGCGCCAGGTCCGCTCTCCGCGGCCCGCTGAGGGAGCGGGGAGCCGGCCGGCCTCCGCTCCGCCGGGAACCGCCGCAGCCGCTGCCACCACCGCGGATTTCCTGGCAAGAAGCAAACTCTGGCCAAGACTTCACTTCTCAACCGCCCCTGCTGCCTTCCCGGGGGCGAGCGCCGGGGCCGAGCCACCCAACCCGACACGCACCTGGGCCAACCGGCTGCAGCACAGGGCGGGAAGGAGGCGGGCCAGAGAGCGGCTCCACCTATCCGAGAGCTCAGGGGGCGGGCCAGGCTGCGGCCGTCACTCCCGGGTTAGAGTGAGCCCACTCCGCCCCTCGCCGCCGGCCCTCCCCCACCCGGTCTCGGCTGTCGCTGCCGCCCGCCTGATTCCCCCCGCCGAAGACACGCTCAAGAAGTGGATCTGCGCTCACCGCCGACCGCGGATCGCCGTGAGGAGGAGTGTGGAACAGCTGGGGGAGGCAGTGACCATCTAGGGGAATCGGGTGGGGGGGGGGGTAAGAGAACAGGTGGCGCAGGAAAGCCTAAATAAAGGTGTGCTGGGGCCAGGGGACTCTGGGGTAAGGTGCGAGGGGCGAGGACTGATCGGGCTGTGAAGAACGAGGGAAGTAGGAGATTGAGGAAGGATGAAGGAGGGGTTTAGTGAAGAACACCTGGGGGGACGGAGAGAGGAGGTGTAGGAAGGAAAAAGGAGGGCGGGGAGCGAGTCCGGGTGGTGAAAGGTTGCCGAGGCGGGGACAGGGGCACCTGGGAACAAAGGTGAGAGGGAGGCTCCGCAGGTGTGGAGGTTTAAGCCGAAAGCGTAAAAGGCAAAGGAAGTCCAGAGCAAGGGAGGACGTACGTATTACAGGTGTAGAAAAAATTCTAGGAGAGAAAGGACGGGGGGCAGGAGGGAGAAGAGCACTTTACTTCCAAACTCTCGCTCCTCCCTACGAAGATAAAAACGAAGGCTTATTTTGACCCATTTGAGGTGTGCAGCTACAAGATCCCGGATGACAAACACAATCTGAAATTAAACCTTTTCTGTTGTGAAATTCATCAAGGTGTACTGATCAACTATAGTTTAAACCTGTCATCCCCTGACCACCACCACCCACCCCTGCCAGGCTTGAGGGTCCCTCTATGGAGTAACACAATGCCCGTAGGGTCAAGAAGCTTGTCTGAAAGAAGCGGGATTCCGCCCTAGGAAGAAAGGTGATTTGGGGGCGGCAGGTAAGGCCCCGCCCCCTTCGCCATCACCTGGCGGGAGGTGCCAAGGGCTGAACCCAAACGCCCACAGGCGGGTCTCGACCTTGAGGTGGGACGGGAGACCGACCCCATCTGTACCCGCTAGCTCAGCGGACGGACTGGCTCCGGGAGCTCTAGGTGAGCAAGTCCAGACGGCCACCGCCCTCCTCGCACCGGGAGCCCGGCCTGTGGGCGGGGCCTCCCGGCGGAACGTGCACGCCCCGCCCACCGGCTGGGCCTCGCCGCGCGCCGCTGTGGCTCCTCCTCCCTCCTTCCGTCCTCGGCTCCTTCCGTCTGTTGTTCCTTCCTTCCTGCTTCGCCCGCACGTTTCACGGTATGGGTTAGCGCCTCCGATCCGCCAGCACCACCTGAGGATCCCGGAAGCCGTCCCCGCGATGGAAGAGGACCAGGAGTTGGAGAGGTAACGGCCGTGGGGGCGGGCGGGAGGAGCAGGCCGCGCCCAGCGTCGGGAGCGGGTGGCCGGGGGGCAGGTGGCCGATCGGGGCCTCAGCCTCCACGGCCCGGCCCGGCAGCGAGGGCCGGGCTGGAAGGACAGGAGAGAGAAGTGGGCGCCTGAGCGGGAGGAGGAGGGCCCCGCCTGGGATGGGAGGGGAGGACATACGGAGGTGTTTGAGTAGAGGCGCCTCGGTACAACTAGGTGTCCTGGAGGGAGCACAAGTTATGAGGCCGGAGTTTAGTCCCTAAACCGCCCTCCCGAATTAGAACAGCAGGAGTAAATAAAACTAACGTAAGGCCACGCACCAGGCCTCCGCTCGCCGAGTGCTGGTTTTGGTGCGTTCCGTCAGGCCTAAGCCCCTGTAACTGTGGCCCAACTTACTGGGTAGAGTGCTAATAAAGCCACTCCTCCGTGCGCTCAGCTCTTTCTCCCTCCTGCTTGATTGACACTTTGCAGAATTTCCATTCTAGTTTATCTCCTGCAAATGGAAACCATAGTGGGGCCTGCACGGTGATGATCTGCAGCCCCAGTTTTTAAGAAGATCTGTGTTTTTGTATACCTTTAAGTACCCTTTCATTCTCTAGCAGAGCCCACCCTATCCCAGTTCTGTCCCTTTCTTGTGATTCTGCCAAAAGAATATTTTAGCAAACATTTATGTTTGTGCCCTTGTGGCCATGTGAACGGTCAGATGGAGTAGGGCGAAACTGGAGGCAGTCATTAAATATTTATTGATAGAGTCTGTGGAGGCAGGAAAATAAGGGGCTAATACAAATAAATAATCCTATGTAATTGGAGTGCATTACAGTGACTTGTTGCAATTGTGATACAGTAAATGAAAAAAAAGCTAGTTACAAAACCATATTCAGTATGATCTCATTTTTATAAAAAATATGTGTGTAGAAAAATATCTGGATTGAAGACCTCAATGGCTGAAGGCGAGAGGAAGACAGCCCTGGAAATGGTCCAGGCAGCTGGAACAGATAGACACTGTGTGACATTTGTATTGCACGAGGAGGACCATACCCTAGGAAATTCTCTCCGTTACATGATCATGAAGAACCCGGAAGTGGAATTTTGTGGTTACACTACAACCCATCCTTCAGAGAGCAAAATTAATTTACGCATTCAGACTCGAGGTGCTCTTCCAGCTGTTGAGCCATTTCAGAGAGGCTTGAATGAGCTCATGAATGTCTGCCAACATGTGCTGGACAAGTTTGAGGCCAGCATAAAGGAATATAAGGATCAAAAAGCAAGCAGAAATGAATCCACATTCTAGTCTCTTATGCACTATACGGGGAGGACATCCTCTAGGATATTCTCTTCGTGATCTTGCAAAACCCAGAAGTAGAAGTTTGCGATCACAACACGATCTGTCCTTCAGAAAGGCGTGCTTCTAGCTATGACCCATTACAGCCGTTGGAATCCCCGCAAGAACCTTTGTACTCACCTAATAAATTCCCTCTTTTATTTAAACTAATTTGAGTGGTTTCTGTTGCTTCTTCTGGAAGATTGACTGTGTCAGGGGTTTTTTGTTTGGGTGTTTTGTTTTGTTTTTGTTGTTGTTTTTGGTTATTTTTCTTTTCATTGAGCCAAAAGTGAACGTAAGAAAGCTTGAAGAAAATTAGAGGCCTAGACAAGGGCTTTGATCAAGGGAATTCAGAAGAATATACATTCATGGCTGTGACTGGGGGAGAGAGAGAGATGCAGTAGAGCATGGCTCCAGACAGACTGTGGTTAGTTTAAAAAAGAAAGAAAGGTGGAAGTGGGAGGAGGACTTAGCTTCTTGCTAGATTATTTTTAGTAAATCATGAGAGAATTGCATCTTTTGCTCTGACTGGTAGGTTGGACAAGGGTGGGGAATAACTTGAAAAACTTGTGAGAATTCTCGTTTCACAGGAGAGTTAGGTAGGATCTAGTTCCATCTTTGTGGTAGCATATTATAGGAGAGATGCCAGTTTACTGCTTTAATTTCAGGACACTAACAAAATATTTTGCCAGAAAGGACCTAAGTAGGTCAAGAGTTTTATATTATAAAAGAAAAAACTGGCATGACCAGGTAACATCTTCAGTCCTTACGTGGGTATCTAAGTATAGCTCAGAGTTCCAATAAGGATGGGGAGAAGGAAATTTCCATGTTGGGAAAACGATTTTTTTTTTTTTAACTTAAAATATTAGTGAACCGCCTCTGAACTGCCCTGTTAATCTCATCAACCTTGTCTTATATCTGTTCTACCCCAACTTGACTCTTAATTCACCCTAAATCTCTTGTCAGCCTTTGAATCTGAGCATGGCACCCCCAGCACTCTATGCTCTGGGGCCTTTGTTTTTGCTGTTCCATATTCCTGGAACACCCTTACTCTGCTATGCCCTAGGGTAGGTAAGAACTCCTAGGTCAGACTCCCACCCTAGTTTGGACACTTGGATTTCATTTTACTCCTGCGTTTCCTGGTCTTGGATTCACTATGCTATTGTTAGTGCTTATATTGTCTATCCACTATACTGACTTGCAGCACGGTGCCTGATAGGTAGTAGACAATTAGAAAATACTAGCTAAATCCATGTCGTTTGTTAAGGGATGTAGCCTTTTATTCACTTCATTCAGACCTCTTTCTACCAGTCTGGCCTAGAACCTACATTCCTATACTCAACTTCTTCAGATAAATATATTTCTGTATTTATTGAGCACCTGGTATATACCAGGCCCTGGGATGGAACAGTATTGAATGAGACACAGACCTTCTTCTCCTAGAGCATGCATTATCATAGGAGTGAATTTTTTTTTTTTTTTTTTTTTTAACTTGGAAGTCTGTGAAAACAAATATAGGATCAAGATAGAAAACATGAAAGGTGAATCACCTTTTGGTATGGAAGTCAGGGATGCTCTTCCAAAGATTACAGGAAGAGAAGGAGCTAACTGCAAAAAGGACATTGTGTTTTGGTGGACTAACTATGCAAGGGTCTTTGAGGCAGAAAACTGGTAGTCTGAGGATTTAAAGATACTGAGAGATTTGCTTATCTGTAGCATGGTAAGCAAGAAGAAGGGCATAGGCAATGGATTCGGTGGGAAGAAGAGTTGGGGTGGTAAGGGGTTTGATTTTAAGTACAATGGTAATGATACCTGATACCCAGAAGGCAGAGGAGGAAAGGGAAAAACTGAGGGCAGGACAGTGCCGTGGAGGGATGATTTGAGAGAACTGTAAGAGTGTCCAGCCTGGAAGGGCAGCAAGCTAGTGATGGGCAAAAGAAGGTTGATTTGAAATATATTTTAGAACTGAATTGGTATAGAATTGGCAGATCTCAAGAATTGGATGTGGACAATGGGGAAATGTGATTCCCACTTAGGTTTGGGATCAAAGTACTGTAATGGGAAGCTTAAGAGGAAAAATAAGTTGAAAAGTGGAAAAGGTAACTGAACTCAAAAGCTCCATTCTGAATGTGGTAGACAGTGGATATGTGAATTGGAGGCCATGAAAAACATCTAAGCTACAGAGAAACTTTGTGAGTTCTTGCCATCAAGATGATGTAAATCCATAAAAATGAGTGTGATAAAAGAAGTTGGCCCAAGACTAAGCCCTGGGCAAGCTCAGCATTAAAGGCTGGGTATGAAAGTAGCAACCAGTAAGGAGACTTACGGAAAAACCAGTACTTTCAGAGAGGGAAAAAATGTTGAATGAGACACAGGACAGAAAAGTGGTGATTGGCATTAACGAGGAGGTTTTTGGGCACTGGACATGTCAGTTTAGTGCCTGAGAAGGCTAAACGTTAGCACTCGTTGTATAGAAAAAGGGGCTTAGTTTGGGTTTTCCACTCAAGAAAATACACTGGAGAGCTAAATGTTAGTAGGAGCAGGGAAGAGGGAAGGGCAAAGTCATAGTCCTAGGGTAGGGAGTATTCTAAACTGATTTGAAAGAGACTCTGGAAAGCCAGGGTCATTGTAAGGAAGTTCACACTTGAAAATGTAAGGAAGATCTACAGGGATAGGTGGAAAAGGATCAAAAATTTCTTTGCCTCATCTAAAATTTTGCCTCTGAATATTCCTGTGGGGATGGTAAGCAGGATTATTTAAATGAAGTTTAATACCTCTAAACCAAGACCTTCAGGAGATGAAAGCAAAGCTTAATTAGTGGACATAGGATGATGATAGTAGACTGAAGTAATTACCAACAGTACGTGTGGGAAACGCACCCGTCGGTGACTGCCTCCCCAGCTCATGGCTTCATTGCTCTTAAGAGGATTTCTCATCACTGATAATGTGGCTTGCTGGCTCGGTTCTGTTTAGGGTAGCCATAAACTCACAGGTTCAGACAGAACAACTTCAGAAGGCAGAGGGGGAAAGGAAAAAACTGAGGGCAGGACAGGCAGGATAACCCAAGAGCCAGGTGTGAGTGGGGAGAACCTGCATAAAATCTGCGAAATCTGAGGAAGACTGAATTACTCTGTAAAAGGATGAGGGACATAAATAGGAGTCAAATGTATTTATATAAACTGTGGAAAAATAACTTGATCAGTACCTCCGATTTGCTCTCTAATCGCTTTTCACTCTAAATAAACTAATATTAATGATTTAAAATCAGGAATCTTGTTCAGCTATAAAGCACCATGCCTTTTAAGGAGCCAATCATTAAATAAAATGATTACATACCAAAGGCTTTTAATATATACTAATTTGAGTACTTGCACAGCACTTTCTATTTTCAGAGCACTTTACAAACTAATTATTTATAAATTGCGTATAGCTATAACATGTAAGTGCTCTAATTAGTTGGTATAACACAGGTGCCTACAAAGTATCTGTAGTGATTTAAAAAAAAATGTCTACATAAAAAGTAGATCATTTAGTACCATTCTGATCAAAGATTGTCTTGCATTTCAAGAAATAAAGCATATCAAGTTCTATGGCACACCATTCCCCACCCTTCTTTTTGTCTCCTCGAAGCATTAAGATTGTAGGTAGTCCCCAGATCACTAGAGAAGAGTCATCTTTTCTGTTAGCATAACTTAAAGTCAGAGACCATCTCTGTAACATCCCTCAGACTGGGCTCCTAGGAAGTGGGCCCAAATCCACCAGTCTGCTTTCAAGTACTTACAAAGACCCAAAGCCCAGCCCTTTTGTCCTCAGATTCTTGGGGTTTTTTTTTTCCTTCTTTTTTTGAAACTTGATAAATTGTCTTGGTACAATTACTGTGTGGTCTGCAGTTTTTTTTAATGACTTCCTTCTGTACCTTGATTATTGTATCTCTGTACAGCAAATGTGATCCTAGTAGGGGCACTAGCCCTAAGAAGTAGAAGAGATAACAGTATAATATTGGACTGTCATAAAAAGCCTTATACAGTTTTGGAGCGAGGGCAGACAACAGGTATACACATGACAAAAAAAAATTGTATTTGTGATAAAGTGCCCTAACATATAATGTTGAGTAAGTATCATGCTAAACACAGACCGGAATGGGTGAGAGATGCTTGTGAAACAAGGACTGTTCCATGAGCACCTACTCTGCCAGCCACTGTCCTAGGCACGGTAGAGAGCAAATAAGATGGGTGTAGTCTGCAGCTCACTGAGTATTAAAGTTGGCAGACTTGTAAAATAAATAGAGTATTCCAGGATAAATCGTTTTCTCTTTCCCAATGTAAAGGAGCCAGTAAAGATTCCTGAGCCATGGAATACCCCAAGGTTTTTAATTTTTTTTTTTTTTTTTTTAATCCCTTGCCGGTGCAGAATGGATAAGTGGAAGGAAACTTTGTAAGACAGCAGTGCATTGGGCGACATTTCTAACAGATGTGATGTAAGGAGGGTGCAGTCTTTAATCTGTATGTGCATTTGTAATATATGGTAAAGAATATAGTAAAAAATACCAAGTTACTGGGACAGTAGGATATTGTAAGAGTTTTAGGTTGGCTAATATACATAGGGGAGTTGATTTTTATGGGCCCTTTTTTCTTTTTCCTTTCTTTTTTGTTTTTGTTTTTTAAGAAAAGTCTATCTTGGGAGCGGAAGTTGATGTGCTTGGGGTCCTGAATACTTTAGCATATGAGTTAAGAGGTTGTGGTGTTGGAATCACACTATCTGGGTTTTGGTATTGACTGTAGAGTTTTTCGCTATGTGACCTTGGACAAGCTGTTTGACCTCTTTGTGCCTAGGCTTCCTCATCTGTAGAATTGAGATAACAGTAATACTGATCAGATAGAGAGATACTATAGCTATTAATTTGGATAATATTTTCAAAGTTCATAGAACAGTATCTGGCCCATTGAGTATGTTCTTAATCAATGTTATTAATGTTATTATAATATGAATTGTGTCAAACAGGCTGGTTTCTTTCATATTTCTTCCAAGTGAAAACTGGAAAGCAAAACTCCTCTGTTATTTTTGTTTCCCCTAGCCTAGGACAAATACAAATTTGTGGACCCCTGTATGAAAGGTTATCAGTCTGCTACATCCATTGCTTTCAAGAATGATATTTTAAAATAGCATTCCTACTTATAGAGTATAGGTAGAAATCAAAGAGAAATTTGTGTTTCTCCTCTTTTCACAAAGAAATTAAGATAAAACATTCATAATCTTTCCTAAGCTTCAAGACAAAGGTTAAGCAGGAGGGAAAGCAAGTACTAGAGCAGATGGCCACCTGTTTGGGTGCTGCGTATAAAGATATTGACCGGAAGCCAGGCTAAGCATAAAATTGCATACAATAGAATATATTGGTATTGTATCTAATAATACTAATCCTCAGTAGATTCCAATATTTGTTACATAAGACATTTAATGTATTTCAAAAAGAAGAGCTGCCTGTGTGTTTTTCTAAGGCTACCATGCTGACTTGGGTCAAACCTCAACATTGTAGGTAATGCCTCAACCAATTCTATTAGAAGGATTCCACAAGAAAATCAAACTGCTAGAGTATGTAGCAGATGGAGACTATACTTGTGGCTTAAACAACAGTTGAGGGTTTGGAGTTTTCCTTTTTCAGGGGTGAAAGTGGCTTTCTTTCTGGGGCCTCTCTTTCAAGATAGTACTATATGGAAGTGAAGGATAGGGCCTCTAAAGTCAGAGGCCTGCTTTAAATCTTGGCTCCACCACTTTCTAACTTGTAAATACAAGACAGTATCTTAACAGTTCTGACCCTCAGTTTCCTTATTTATAAAATAACCAGCTTTATAGGGCTATTGTGAGGAATGAGTGAAATAAAGCACTTAGCAAATTCCTAGTGTAAATACTCAAATATTATCTATCACTATTGTATATTGATTATTGCTTAAGCCAATTGGTGGTGATTAGAATAGTGGCTTTCATAGTATTGGTTCTGTCTCATTATCCGTGAGAGACCTCAAAGCTGGCTTGTACCAACTGGTCTCTGTCTTCCCACATCATCACCTGTGACTGTCTGTCCCAGTGGCCTTCTCATATCTGTCATATCTGCCTAGCTGGTGCCCCTTCCAGAGCCTTGGCACCTGTCCTATACTTGCCTAGACTCTCCTCCCCTAAATCTTCACATGGCGTCTTTTCAAGGTCATTTACGCAGGGAAACATCCTTGACCACTGTATTACTTATCCATTAATGTATAACAAAATGTCCTAGAACTTAGTGCTGAAAACAAAACAAAACAAAAAAACATTTCTTACAGTTTCTGTGGGTCAAGAATCTGGTTGGAGCTTAGCTGGAAAAATCTGACTCATAGGATGCAATCAACGTGTCATCTGGGCTGCAGTCCTCTTGAGGCTGGGATGGGTGGATGATTGCTCCCAAGTTCACTCACTTGGGACTGCCTCCTGCCATTGGATCCAGCTTCCCCCAGAGCAAGTGATCCAGGAAGTAGAGAACTCAAGATGGAAGCTACAGTCTTTTTACACCTTAATCTCAGAAGTGACATCTGTCATTCATTTCTGCCCAATTCTGTTTGTTGGAAGTGAGTTAATGAAGTCCAGCCCACACTGAAGGGGGGATTATACAAAGGGTGACTATCAGGAGGTGAGGATCCTTCGGGCCATCCTAGAGACTGCTTAACCACAGCTGCCTTCTCTAAAACGACCTGTACACCTGCATACACCTACATCATTTTCTATCCAGAACTTGCTTCATTCCGAACTGACACTGTATTCTGTGTTTCTCTCTTTGTTGTCTAACTCCACTTGAATATAGGCTCCCTGAGGGCAATGACTTGGTCCTTGTTTGCCTTTGTATTCCCAGCACTTGAAATCATTCAGGCACATTCAGGCATCCATTAATATTTATTTAGTAAATGATTGACTGTGTATGATTGAATGTCAGTGTCGGTGTGACTGCCACAACAGGGAGGAAAAACTGCAGAGAAAGCTTGAGGATCTGTAATGACATTATATTGTACACTCATCAGCTGACGTGCACATACTCAGAGAGCCACTGAAGTAATAAGCCTTTAAGAAAAAAATTTTTTAGGGCGCCTGCCTGTGGCTCAGTCAGTAGAACATGCAACTCTTGATTTCAGGGTCTTGAGTTCGAGCCACACAATAGGCGGAGACATTACTTAAAAGAAGAAAGGAAAGAAGAGAAGGAGAGAAAGAAAGGGGAAAAAAAGGAAGAAAAAGAGAAGAGGAAAGGGAAGGAAGGAAGGAAGAAAATAAAGAAAGAAAACAAAGATTGATTCTTGAGTGAGGCAAGGAAGTATGACTGTCCTGTGACTTCGATGGGAGGAAGAGTTGCAGTGATTAACCTCTTAGCCTAAATAAGGGTGGTTGTACTTTATAATCTGTTTCATTTACGTCTTCTCCCTATCCCTAAGAGCTTTTGAGATTGCCAACCCTTACCACCTTTTCCCATGCTACATTTCTCCTATTGGTCTAAAGGAAGAGGTAGCATATTTACCACTTGAAGGTGATCAAAGGACATTTTTATTTCACAGTGACAGGAATATTGGAAGGATGGTCCTGATTATCCTGGAGAACTTGTGTCCACAGAATTCTAGTGGAGCCAGAGTTGTAGGATTATTGTTTTGGGTACTGAGATAGAATTCTAAGGGTTTGCTTTTAAGGTATGCTGTTTTGTTGATAGCAGATACTATATCTGTTTCCTGATTGGCTGTCTGATAAACCTATCCCTTTATTATAAGTAGCATTGCTTTGGCAAAATACAGAGTATGGGCATTTTTTCCAGCAACTGTTTTAAGTCCTGCTATGTCCTAAGTCCTAGGAATGCAAAATGTATCTCATTTGGTTCCTGAGCCAAGTATTACTGAACTGCTGAAGGAAAGGATCATTTCTTCTAACTCTTCCACCTTCCTTAAAATTGTGGTCCCTCCTCCAACACTCTTACCCTCAGCATTTTCTTTATATAGCACTTAATGCCTTATAACATCTATAGAATTTACCTGTTTACTGCGTCTATTCTATACTGTCTATTCTTACACACACACACACACACACACACATACACACACACACCGCCTTCCCTAGTCACCACCACCATCGCATAAGCTCCACAAGGACAGAAGTTTTGTCTGAATGCTCACCGCTGTATCTGGAGGCCTTGGCCCCTAGTGGATGCTCAAAAAATATTTATCAGATGAGTAAGTAGAAGACCGACTCCGTATTTTTTTTCATTGAATATTCTAAGAGCTTAATTTTAATTTGAAAGGTTAAAATAATCTGTAAGCTTTGGGATTGTCAGGGAGGAGACAGACAAACCTAGGAATTCATTTAGGCAAAAGACGTTCCTGAGTAAAACAGGCAAAGATTAAGGGGTGGCCTGCACTGTAGGACCCAAGTGGCTCTTATGGATGAATCTACCAGGCGGTAGGTGGGTCCATAAAGGTCGCCTAAGCAAAAAAGAGCTGGTCGTGTTATTTAGACACATCTAAGAAGGTAAGGCTTTGGATCTGGAAGGCCAGATTGGCAAGTGAATACGTCTTACATTTGTGAGAACCGACTCCCAAGACAGCCACTGTTGGCTTTGCAAGTACATACCTACTGCATGGTTTCAGATTTAGGGAGTTCACAGATGAGTAATATTTCCCAAAATAAAATCTATCGGGTGAACTCTGTAAGGTTGCTTAGGTTTTATTTTGCCATTGAAAATGGACTTCGCTCACTTTGATAGGAAAATTGTCAGGAATCTCAGTCTCTATATGGCCTGAGAGCCCATGAAGGCTTCCAGGTGTGCCAAGCAATGAACTCAATTCCGTTTTGACACTTTCTCCCCGAATCAGAGATCCCTGGTTTGGGACTTAGTCCCACAGACTGTGCCCCCTTGCCTCACCCTACTTGTTATGCCAAGCCTGAGTCCAAATGATCACCTGTGCTTCTAACCTGCTGGCTATAAATTGGAGGTCCCTGCAACTCCCTACTCAGTTTGCTAGAGCAGCTCGCAGAACTCAGAGAAACATGTTCTTCGGTTTATTGGTTTTTTACAAAGGATACAGAACAGCTAGATGAAGAGGTACATAGTGTAAGGTATGTGGGTCCGGTGTGCAGTTTCCGTATCCTCTCTCTCCAAGGATCTCTACCTGTTCACCAATCCGAAGCTCTCTGAACCCTGTCCTTTGGGTATTCAAGGAGACTTCCTTAAGCATAATTGATCAAATCCTTGGCCTTTGATGACAGCTTAATTTCTAGCTCTTGTCCCTGCCCCAGAAGTCAGGAGGGGTAGGACACCCAGCCTTCATCTTTAAGTGACCTAGGGGCTTTCTAATTCATTTCCATAACCAAAGACCCCTTTATTGCTCTCTTCATTTAGGAAATTGCAGAGTTTTAGGCACGCTATGCCAGGAACAGATAAAGACCAAATATTTATTTCTTATAAATCACAATGTCACAAGTCCATAGAAGATTGGACTTGGAATCTTCAAGGAATAAGTGGACCATTCTATAATTTGACGTCTGGTGTGCCATTTTTTTACCACAGTAGCTCCTCCATAAGATGAGCAGACTCTTAGAGTTTTCCCTTGGATCCTCATGACCAGCTCTTAATTTCTCATCACCATACTTGCTGAGTTAAAAATGGGATCTCAGAATCAATTTTAACTGGAATTCAGTGAGTTAAGGATCACATGTCCTTAAGATTCCATAACTAAAATTATTTCAGATCCTGGTTTGCTTGCTTACTCTGTTCTGCATAGTTATGCATAAATCCTGGAGCTTGGAATACTTAACAGGATTTTTATTCTGAAGTGTTTAATATAAAATATAAAATGTAAGCATCAATTACCACTTCAGTCCCTGAAAATGAAGAATAAAGAGTATAATCATCCCGTTCTTTATGTGTCAAAGTAAATGCAATGGATTTATGTTGTACATCAGATTTTATAATCTCAGCCTTCTGGACTGGGTTATACAAATTTACTCCTGTTCATTTCTTTATTTACATGGCAAAGATCGTACTTTGTTCTCAAATGGATGGAGAAAACTGGAGTGTCTGATTAGACACCATTCTGCTCAAAATGTCTGTCTTTTGAAGTGTCAGCCTACAGGTGTGTCACCGCCTGCTGCCCAGACTTGCAACGAGCACGCCAAGGATTCCCTTCTATTTTCTTGTTCTAATAAATTGGTCCCCATCCGAGAGCAGTGTGCTTTAGAACAAGCCAGGACAGGTGGAAGCCAACTGGGCTTATCCCTAGCCAAAAGCAGATAGCCAAGCAGACACGTAACCGTGACTGTAAAGTAAGATGATTGATTGGCCTAGCCACGTGGGAAAACCAGTTTACTCTTCCTTCAAGGTAGTGTTTTCCCATTTACAGGGAAGGAAACTGAGGCCTGGAGAAGTAACCAGGCTAAGGGTATGTGGCTAGTGTGTGGGTATGACCTAAGACAGCCTGGTTCCTTAGGCTCAGCTGCTCATGTCTGTGATGATGCCTATGTTACCTCCCTCAGGTACATATGAAAATAACAAAGCTTCATCAGCATATGCTACAAAGAGTTCCATTTCAGAGAAAAACTGTGGACCAGTAATTCGTATTTATTTCCAAGTTCAGGTGAAAATCTGATGGAAATGAAGCTGTTCTTCGTATATCTTTTTTTTTTTTTAAGATTTTATTTATTTATTTGACACAGAAAGAGAGATCACAAGTAGGCAGAGAGAGAGGAGGAAGCAGGCTCCCCGGTGAGCAGAGAGCCCGATGCGGGGCTCGATCCCAGGACCCTGGGATCATGACTTCAGCCAAAGGCAGAGGCTCTAACCCACTGAGCCACCCAGGCACCCAGCTCTTCATTAACCATGGAAAAAATCAATGAGTTAGAGAGTATCTGGTTGGGAAACCAGATACGGATTGACTAATACTTGGTTTGTGAAAATATCATTTTCCATATTGTTACATTTCATTGGCTTTATCTTTATGTTCATTTTAACTGTTTAATCCGTGTTTTACCAAAGCAGAACTTCACCATCCTGAAAATGTAGAAAACATCTTCACAGATCAAGTGAATTAAAGGTGTGTGTTAACTGAAAGGACTGTGGATGTAGAGTCAGAAAGGTCTGGGGGAGAATCAGGTGTACCCTTTAACAGTTGTCCTTGGACAGTCAGCCCTGGTTACCTAATGAAAAGGGAACAGTAACTTCAAGGGTTCTTCTGAGGGTCACTGAGATAAAGTATTAGGCTATTAATCATTATGCACATGATAGATACTCTTAGATAATATATGTGTGTTTCAGTTAACACACAATTATCAATACTATATAACCATTTTTTTAATTTCTTAAAATAATACCTTACATTTGTTCAGTGCTTTATAGTTACAAAGTAATTACATGTGTGGTTTTATTTGATCCCCATAACAACTCTGAAAAGCACAGTGGACATATCTTTATTTTACAGATATGTAACCAAGCTCACAGGATCACTGAGCTAGTGTGTGTCAGGACTAGGACACATCCTTTTCTCCACTCTGTGGTAGCTGCTTTGTCATTTTCTTATGGAGACTTGAACATGTCCTTGATTTAGATCTAGAAAGGAAGAACTGCATACTCCCTCTCTGAAAGCATTAACAGATGGAGTAGGGAAGGTATAAAGATAGAACAGTTACCTGGAAATTCCATTCAGTCTGGGTCCTTCAGGTAAGATACCCCACTCTAAAGCTTGAACTATCTAGAATGTTGTTTTTGTGGTGTACACACTCACTGGGAAGTTACCCACCTGCCCCGGTTGCCTGGAGAAGACCTAGTTCAAGAATGAAAGCAATGAACTATTTGCAAAGCCCAAGAACCCGACCACTGGCCTTCTTTTTATACATAGGATGGGGAGCTTTTATATAATTTGTATCTGATCATGGGTTTCACAGGTCCTTGCTGTTTGAGGTAGTTCTCTTCTAACTGGTTCTCTGCTGTCTCCTGTTAGCCCTTTAAAATCTCTCCCAGTTTCACCAGAGGGCTTGGTTAGCTCTGTCCAACAGGCTGATCTATTTTGATATCAAGTATGTGGTATATAGGAAATTTCCTCTGGCTCTACATAGGAAGATAGAATTTCCTTTATGTTATCTGGACCAATGTAATCCTTCCACTTTTCATCAAAACAGAATAATACAAGGGATAAAAATGAATATTCTTTACAGAATAAAAATGAAAGGAGATACTGAAATTAAAAAAATGTTTTGTTTTGCCAAATTCAGATCCTGAAGCGAACTACATTGTCCCTCCCAAGAAACACTGGTACAAAGAAAGCCCTTTAATACCACTCATCTTTTTCATTCCTCACAATGCATGAGCAAGCCAGGCCTTAATCTCATTTGACGGAAGGAAACACACTCAGAAGGGTCATAACGTGCCCTGGAACACCCAGTTGGCTGGTGGAGCTGGCGCCCTCTGTTCCACTCCGTTTTCCAGCATAAAACAGGGGTTTGCATATTAAAAGGTTTTGATCTCTCATGCTTTGAAGTTAATAATTTAGGTAATTTTGTGTAGGTTTTCGTTTTTATGTGATTAAGCAATCATAGCAAATTACTTTAAGAAATATTTGCCAGACACAGTGAATTCCAGTTGAACCACTCCTGAATCCCGGCAGGACCAAGTTTCCCATAAGGCTTTGCTGGGCGGGGTTCGCTCTCTGCGTGTGTTTCAGAACAGGACTGCAAACAGGCTGTAGCACTGGGCTGGGGTTAGTGCAGCTCTTTGCAGTGTTGGTCTCTAAAGGCAATGATCCTGGGCGAAAACATCCTAAGTAGAGTCTATCCCCTTCTAGCTCCTATCAGGATGATGGAGACGTGCCATCTTCAGTTGGGGGTGGGGGGTGAGAAATACTGATAATTTTGAGGTAAATTTTCCAAAAAAAAAAAAGAAAAACATAACTATTTAGTTTTTCATTTTGGTTTCTTTCCTTCCGCATTATAGTAAACAAAACCTGTAATTATCTGAATGTGAGGCCTCTCTGGAACTAATACAGAATTTTAGTACATGGCCCTACTTCTCTCAAGCGAATGCTAAGGGAGAATTGTGAATTTGGGGGTTTGATATTTCAAGTGAGATGCGGAATTAGGTTCTGAGCCTTTGTATTGAAAACACAGTGCCCTTTTCTGTAAGCATGAGAGTACATCAAGACTTTGGGAGCAGGCCAAAGTATGCTGTTTGGATAATCAGAGAGATCTGTCTCTCTCTCAGAATGTTCCCCTGCAGCCTCAATCGGTTACCCATTCGGTGTATAGCTCAGTTCTAACCTTCACTAGCACGACTCCAGCCATTGAGCCGGCAGCTGCTGCTCCATCCCCCAGGATGGCTTGCATGCCAGGAATACACACACTGACTCTAGTAGGTGCAGCTCCTTAAAAGCATAGCAGTAATAAACGGACAGGACCACGTTTACGACACTGATTTGTAAAACACGTAGTGAAATATCTGTACCAGAACATGCTTTCCTGGTTCCCATCTTGGTTAAGGTCATTACGAGCAAGTACTTTGTAGGTCTGAATAAGGAAACGCTCCTCCAATAGTTTGCTGGGTCTTGAGGGTGTTGTGCTAGCTGGTATCACCCTGAACGGAACCATTCTTGTGGCTGTTGATCTCTTGTTTGTATGGTACCATATGGACCTAAAGCTTGGGTGAGCTGGCAATGGCTTTTTTTCTGCTTTGGGCCTTTCTCCTGTAGCTCCTAGCCCTCCCGTGCTGGTGCGCTCCTCCCTTTTGGGGACCTCCACAGCCTTTCCGGTGCCCCCTCCAGGGTTGCTCATCTCACCATCATCTCACCATCTGTAGGGATGCGTTTGGGGGTGGGGGGTGGTGGAGCTCAGCACCTTCTCCCCGCTACAGGGGAAGCCACTCCGGGGGCTTTAAGGGGAAGTGTAAAACCTTACTTGCATAGTTCTGTGGTTCGGGCAGTCTTGTTTGGGGAGCCGTCTGAGTACTTAGAACTTCTTAAAAGGTATTCCTCAGAGAGACACTACTGCCAAAGTTAGGTTCATCTGTGGGCCTACCGCTAATTCCATTAACTACTACATTATAGAAATAATGGAATTTTTCTCCCGATGCACTTGTCTGTACAATAACCAAGAATTTTTTTAAATTGGAAAATGGGATTGGAATTTGCCCTGTTTTACTTAAGCTCCTTGTTATATAAATTAGCACCTGAAAGACAACTTGAAACACTGGAGGGTTTGTGAAGAGTCTAGAACATACTGATCGGTTTCAAGAATTTATTTTTACATGGTAGATTCATGTACTTAGTTACCAATGTAGAAAATATCAGTGTCCGAGTGTATATGTACCTTTTTTCCTCCCAGAAACTCACTGTGCCAGTTTTGAAGGGGAAACTACTATATCTCTCAAAGTACTCTTTGATACCTAGTGTGAAAGATAAGGGAACACGGCGGTCAAGAGGAAGCCCAGGGGGAAAAAAAAAGAGGAGGCCCAGGGCCCACAGTGTGCAGACGTGAGGAAAGCACACTGCTCTGGGCTTCTTGCTCTTGTACAGGCTCTTCATGGAATCTTGGCCCTTTAGGCTAGACTCTGCCTTGCAGCAAGAGACCCCAGGGCAAGAGACGCACTAAGCCAGTGTCCGTGCCCATGAAGTGCAGGCTTTCTCTTCCTCTGAATTCATTGTGCATTGCTGCATTTCTAAGAACTAGAGGTATCAATAGGGTTTCTTTCCATTTAATTCCTAAAAATTGCTTAATTCCATGGATACCAGGTAAATTTTTTTATCTTGCCGTGCTACTTAAAGAGAACAGTTTCGCAGGTGTGTTTTAAAATGAAAACACTTTTTAAAGATCATGAAATGATTAGGAAATCCTACACTTTCTGGAACTTTCTGTCTTCATTTTTTTCCATCCCTTGGCTCTTGGCGCTAAGTAGAGTTCATGGTCACGTGTTGAACCAGACACTGAGGACCTACAAGGAGGGGCAGCTGATTTTCCAGCAGATTACCGCAGCCCTGCCTGCATAACTGCAGGAGATAGCTTTAGCGGGCCAACCGGACTTTCTGCTGTGGAAGCATTGTCTGGGCCAGTCTGCAGAGAACTGCAGATCACTTGTGTGAAATGGAGCTCCTTTGGATTAAGACAGTGATTTACAGACCACGCTTGTGGTGAGTTGGCTTCTCTGGTATGCAGCGTATTATCGAAGGATGGCATGCCAACTTCAGCCCTCCCTGAAGAAAGCTGCACAGGCACACTTCAGAGACTTTATACTGTAATTTTCTCTTTTGTACAACTGTTGTGGCTTGCTTTCTTTTTTGCATTTTGAATGACTATTTGGTGAGAGTTAGAATTTTATGTTATGTTTGGGTTTTTGTAGCTTTCCACCAGGTTTTCCTCTCCTTTACCAAAGTCATGCAGCAGCCGTGTTAGTTTTTCTTTGCTCTCATGTTGGCTCCCTTCCATGGCCATATTTCTAGAACACTTTTTTTTTTTGCAGTTTTCTTTTCATCAGTTTTGTTCTTCAAAGCATCCATTCTCTTAAGGAGATAACAAAATGCTCTCATTGATTAAAAGAATTCAGTAATAATTTTGACCTTAGATTCTTTCGATTTATTTCTCCCTACTAATATTTCAGTGTGTGTAGAGTTTTTAACTTAACATTTGCCCTACCAGAAAGATATGCTGCTGTTCCTGCAATGGTAGAATTCATGGGCTTTTCTAGTTAGAGTTCACTGTTTTCTAAGTTTGTCCTCCACTATCCCTACCCCACCTCTACAAAGTTTTTTTAGTATGAGATCTTGATTTTCTCTGTAACATAAAATTTACCATGGCACATATAATTAGGTCTTATGATATAAACTGGAAAGGAACCCTGTATTTTCTGCAGGTGGCTCCTTAATCAGGATTTAAGAATAGGAAAACAAACAAACAAACAAAAACAAGAAGAAGAATAGGTATCTGTAAAAGATACTTAACTACTTTGAAAATGAGGTCATTTCATTTTTTCTTTTTTTTTTTTTTTTAAGATTATTTATCTGACAGAGAGACACAGTGAGAGAGGGGACACAAGCAAGAGAAAGTGGGAAAGGGAGAAGCAGGCCTCCCACCGAGCAGGGAGCCCGACGCAGGGCCTGATCCCAGGACCCCGGGACCATGACCCCAGCCAAAGTGACTGAGCCACCCAGGCACCCCGAGGTCATTTCATTTTGAGGCCATTCCTATGGTGAAGCATCTTATGACCTGAGTGATAAGGCTTTCCTCTAAGAGCTAAACTAGTAAGAGTCAGCCCACATATTAACTGTTAATTGAATTGGTCATCTCTCTAGAATAGTAACCCATACTCGGAAGTCACCCTATAATGGAAGCTGTGGAGATTTAAGAATGTCAAAGTTGAGGTAGAAGGTCTGGAGTGTTACCTTCACTACAACAGTTCTTGTCAACTGAATACAAATCAGTAACAGTAAAATATTACAACCTTCCCTTAAATGCCTCTCTTGAGCTTCTTGAGGGTTGGGAGCATCTCTTCTAATAGCGTAGTGTAAGAGTTAGCTAGTTAACGAAGATCCTGGGCCCCAGAGTTCATTTCCCAGGCCCATCACTTACTGGCTCTTGGGGCTCTTTTACTTACTTTCTCCTGGCCTCTTTCTCAGTAAACTAGCTGTTACACAGAGGAGCTGTGAGGATTGAGTGTAAGACACATGGTATGTAGTTACTGCTGCCATTATTACATTTCATCATAACCCCAGAGGTGCATATTACATGCTTATTATACCTTGAACCTGGGCAGGAAGGTAGCCCCATATATCACAAACACACGTGGTCACTAGGTCGCTCTGTCACTAGGTATCTGGCCCTCAGTGCCATTCATAACCCGGGAAGCATGCACCTCGCGTTTTGACTTGGACGCTTGAATGGAAATTGGTGGGTTGCGCCACTGTTGACTCAGGCAGATATGTCTTTGGCGTACAGGAAAGATCTGGGCTGCAGAAGGTGTTAGAAGAGAAAAGACACATTAGCTTGTTGAATGTCCCCAGCATGGATGCAATACACTGTACCATAAGATGTTTCCCAGCAGTGCTGTGCTTCCGTTTCCCTGCTTGTCACGGCTCTGCAGGTTCCCGTGATTTAGTGCAGTGTTAGGAAGGCTTCTACGTGGAGGCTGAATGACATTTGCAATGTTAAACCATATGACTTGTATATGCAAATGTATAGGTTTATATAGAGCGTACACGAAGTTCAATATTGATTCATTAATCATTTTAGTATTTTGCAGGGAGATTTTAAAACATTCAAAACTTGGGTTTTCAACTTTTTACGTTATTAACATATTAAGGTAGTTAACCTTTTGGTAAATGTATTAAAATGTTACCCACACTAAATGCAGTTACATACTGTTTTTTAATACTTTAGATTATTAGAACAGAATAGGACAAAATTTATGTTCCTGGAACATAATTTATGGGGGCATCTGAGAGGCTCAGTTGCGTGAATGGCTGCCTGCAACTCAGGTCATGATCTCGGTTGGCATCCTAGGATCAATCCCACATCCCCGCTCCCCCAGGGGAGTCTGCTTCTCCCCCTCTCTCTGACACTCACTTCCCAGTTCGTGCCCACTTGCTCTATTTCTCTCCCCCTCTCTCTCACTTTCTCTCTCTCTCAAATAAATAAAATCTTTTAAGAAAGTAATTTATGGGGGCGCCTGGGTGGCTCAGTGGATTAAGCCGCTGCCTTTGGCTCAGGGCATGATCTCAGTGTCCTGGGATCGAGCCCCGCATCGGGCTCTTTGCTCAGCGGGGAGCCTGCTTCTCTCTCTCTCTGCCTGACTCTCTGCCTACTTGTGATCTCTCTGTCAAATAAATAAATAAAATCTTAAAAAAAAAAAAAAGTAATTTATGTAAAAATCTTAATTTTAACTGTATAGTGATTTTACTGAAATCAAGGCAAGAAAATAAATTTTATGGAATAAATACAGTGTCTTTATGTATTTATCAGTGTCTTTCTGTATTTATCCAAATATTACCAACTCATAAACAGAATTATCAGTGTGTGCAATAAGTTAATACTATCATCTCTGGTATTTTTCTGACTTTCAATCATTTAGAAAAACATAGCTTTTCAAAATTATTTATTTATTTGTCAGAGAGAGACACAGCGAGAAAGGGAACACAAGCAGGGGGAGTGGGAGAGAGAGAAGCAGGCTTCGCGCTGAGCAGGGAGCCGGAGGCAATGCTCAATCCCAGGGCCCCGGGATCATGACCTGAGCAGAAGGCAGACACTTAACGACTGAGCCACCCAGGCACCCCCACATATTTCTTTATTTTAATTGTAATGAAGGTATGTTTAAAATGGTAGGAGGAATGAATATATTTATTTAATAGCTTTTAGCTTGTTTTATAACCTGTAAATATTTTGAAATAGGGTCCCTCAGTGGGCCTGAGAAAGGAGTGGTAGTAACATCTTTTGGTATGGGGCAAACAGGAGATCAGGAGAGTCCTGCAGAGAAGCTAACACGTACTCCAGATGGCTGGTGACAAGCCCACGGACAAGGACGTGGCTGGCATGCAGAGCGGCTGGGACAGAGTGTGGGGCCTGAGCAAAGCTCCACCGTGCACACGGTGGCAGCTACAGGGCTGCCGTTGGGCTGAGTGTCCAGCCAAAGTAGGTTCTAGACCCACAAAGTGAAGGCCCAGGAATGTGGTAATCCCACCGGCCACATCTCACCTGGCAAGGCCTTGGGGAGACCGGCCAGTAAGCCCCCACCACGGTCTCCGTTAGCTTGCTCAGACTCCCAACACTGAGTACTTCTATTTCAGAGCAGTTAGCATCTCCGCTAAGAAATGGAGTTTAGAGAATGTGAACAGAGATGAATGAAGTGGGCTTTGCTCATTCACGTATTGACGCAAAAGAATATTAGAAGCCAAACAAAAGTCATTTGTCTGTGGTAGCCCACAAAGGGAAAGGTGTTTTCCAAATAGGAAAGCTTGCTGAGATGTTCAAGCAGCCCTAGAGGCTGTCTATCCTGATGGGAAAGATTCCAGCTGTGCCTCGTTCTGAGCAGATTCGGCTTCTCAGGTCCACATCTAGGCTTTTCCACCTCGGCCTGATGCTCCGTGCTTCCCGGGCCGCCGTGCTTGTGCGCTGCTATTCACGTCCGGCTGCCGCCAGAGATGGCTCAAGTCACCCATGGCCATGGGCTCCTTTCATTGAATTTCTTTGCCCTGTGACACATGGTCTCACTGCCGTGCCTTCCTCATCCTCGTCTTGTCTCTTCCGTCTCCCCCAGCATCTCCTCCTCGGCTACACATACAGCACTTTTCCTCTTAAATCCTTGCTTTAAATCCGCACCCGAACCCGTTCATCCTGCAAATCTTAACTGAGGACTAACCATGGGCCAGACATAGGGAAAACTAGAGTGAAAAAGACCAGTCTCCTGACCTCTAGGAGTCTGGTCAAGTAAAAAACACCTCTCCTGTGTCTTGTGCTACTTATCAGAATACTTCGATCCAAATATTTCATCCTTATAGCAACCTTGTAGGGTTACGATCATCAAAGTAAAAAGCAATCCACGTGTTTGATTTTTCCAGCATTGCTTAAAACACTGCTTCTTATTTTCTGGTATATGTTGGCGTGAAACCATCAAGTTTTGTTAATCCTGGATTCAGATTCGTGCTCCCCCATTGACCTCTGGTGTTTTATCAGCATAAGTTGTCTTGACAAATGAAGGAACTTTTCTCGTAACTCTTCCTGTTATGTTAAAAATAAATCTTAAATATGTTATAAGTAAATATTGAGGCTCCCTCCCCACATTCCCTAGGTAATCCAGTATTTATTTCTGATGTACCCATACCGGTCTTTATTTGATGTACAGCCCCTACTCTAAGCCTCCACAGGGAACGCCCTCACTCACTGTGCTTGTCACGTCACAGAGCATGTGCTTGATGGAGGTTAGCCAAACTTCACATAATCGACAGAATTAACTTCTTGGGCTACCATCTTTTTTTTTTTTTTTTAAGATTTTATTTATTTGATAGAGAGAGATCACAAGTAGGCGGAGAGGCAGGCAGAGAGAGAGATAGAGGGAAGCAGGCTCCCTGCTGAGTAGAGAGCCTGATATGGGACTCGATCCCAGGACCCTGAGATCATGACCTGAGCCGAAGGCAGCAGCTTAACCCACTGAGCCACCCAGGCGCCCCATTGGGCTACCATTTTTTAACAGAAATAATTCTTTTCATTTCCCAAATGATCTCAGTGCTCCTATTGAGTTTTACCTTCAAAAACCTTCTCCACAATTTGAATGTTCTTACCTTTCTGTACAGCCGATAGGTGAACCCAGACAATTAGATGTTTTCTGAAATTAAGGATAGCCTGAATTTCTTCATCTATATCTATAGTCAAATTACTGAACAGTACAGAACCCACATATTATCGGGTGGTTTCTGCCAATCCACTCAGCAGCTAGTTAGTGCTGACTGATTATGAGCTGAAGGCAGATGTCCAGCAGGGAGCTGAGGCATCTGGCCCTGTATTTTTTTTTTTTATCAGTGTTCTATGGTCTGACATCAAATCCTTATTGAAGATCAAGTAAATCGTTCCATTTTTTTTTTTTTTCTTCAAAACTTACCACTCCACGGGAAGACACTGAGGTTGCTATTAATAAAGCTGTTTTTAAATTTTGCCCAATGCCTTACTATATGTGGACAGCTTGGGCATGAGCTGCTGGCCTTCCGCACTGACCATACACTGGGCCTGGCGGGGGCCTTCTGGTCAGCAGCAGCCGAAGGCATCGCGCTGGTTTCTGCCCATTTTCCAAGTCTGTGTGCTTATTACCAGGTTATGCTTTTTGAACACGAGACCCTCCCCTCGTCTTATTTCAGACGCTTTTCCCGTCCATCATGTGACAGATACTGTACTCTTGGTTGATCAAAGGTAACTTGTTTTTAGTAACTTTTTTCTTTTTTGGAACTATAATTATACCTACAGAAAAGGGCACAAATCCTAACTGGATAGCCTGATAAACTGTCAGAGTTAACGCACCTATGTCCCCAGCTCCTCGATCACAAAGCACAATGTTAGCCCCACGGAAGCCACTTCGGACCCTCTCTGTCCTTCTTCCCCGCTCTGTGTCTTTCTTGAACAACTACTTGATGTTTAGCTTTTCCAATTTTCTTCCTTTAAAGATCTAGTTTTCTCCTGTTCTCCATTATTTAATTTGTCAACTCTCAAATCTCTGTTGTTCCATTTCAGTTGCCTTGGTTTTCTCGCTCCCCTTGCTATAGACCGATGGCGTTCGTTAACTCTCGGTTGATTTATGTGAGTAAAAAGAAACACAGACCCAGATAACTCAAAACTAATTGGCTCGACTTTGGATTTTAAGATGATTTTGCACCAGATTTGCCTTCCCACTTGGCTTCTATTTCAGCTGCTATTATCATCCGTTCACATTCCTTAAGCATCTACCAGCTGGCTAATGGAATGAACAGGCAGGCCTGAGGAAGCCCCGCAAGGGCGGAAAACTGGGGGGAGACAATGCACACGAGGGTCGTGGAAAACTTAACTGCATTTGATTCCTGTGCCCAGAAAACAGTCTGCTTAATGAGCTGGCTTTCTTGGACTTCTTGTTTGCATCCAACTGTATATCCTAATATAACAAAATTTGTTTTACAAAGAAACCTTTAGGATGTTGAAGAATCTAAGTATAAAAATTACCCAGAACTGAACTGTGTCTCAATAATTGTTTACTTGCCCAAGTTCTCTGAATACTTAGCGCTTCCGTATTCTCCTGCTGTTTGCTTTTCCTGTATTTTAATGCAGCTGACACTTGCATTTCATCCTCTTGTTAAATAACTATCTTGTTTCTTGGGGTTGATGTTTCATAATCTTTAAGGATTTAAGCCTCTGTGCCAATGTGCAGTAGAAGCTGGCTTTGCTCCTTCCTTACCCAAGAATCATGAGCCAGACTTCCAGGAGAAATAATAGGGGCCACAATAAGTTCCCTGAAGAATTCCCTGACTTTCAGTTCTTCTCCCCTGAATTTTGAAGATGGTGTTGTTATTGCTGAGCAAGTGCACAATTGCTAGGAATCTTTCTTTTCCTGTTTGCAAGTAAAGCCCTGCAGACGGAGCTCAGGCAGGAGAATTTGGGGTGGGAAGTGGTAGCAAATGCTCAACATTCTTAGGACAAAATAGTGCAGAGTCCTTCCTTCCTCCGCCTCTCCGGTTCTCCAAGTGAGTGCAGACGCAGCGGCAGCTCTGTTAGGCCTCGCTTCCCCCCTTTATCTTGTTTTTTGCCTTTAATGATTAAGGGGAAACATTCCTCAGGGCTTGCTGTGCAAATGTTTGTGGAGAAGATCAGAGGACATGTAGCCTTTAAGCATGTGCAGGGGGCATTTTGTTTGGTGGGTTTTTCTCCCTCCTCCACTCTCTGTCCTTTCCCCTGCCCCCTCCCTCTCCCTGTCCCCTCTCTCCCTCCCTGGTCCCCTGTCCCCTACTCCTCCTCCAGGATTACTAGCAGTGCTGCCTTAGACAAGTTAGGCAGGGTACCACTTTACTCAAACTGTAAACTAGTCACCATAACTATGTTGTCCTGTTCAGATAGGATGGCACTTTGCCAACAGTAAAGCTCCATGCCAACGTTACATGGTGTTAAACCAATCACAAATACCAAATTTGATTACACTCCAGCTGGGGCAGTGGGGCCCCACCTCCCATGCTTGCTAGGGACTGAGCGTGCCCCTCTCTTCTGTCACAAGTGAATTCCTTCTACCTTGTCACCCTTTCTCATACCTATACCTTCTCTTCTATTTGACTGTGTTTATTAAGTCAGATCTCTGAAATCATGGCAGAGAAAGCTAATGACAGTGCTGGAGATGGTTTTACATGAAATCAAAACTATATAAACATCAACTTCTGGAGCACCTGGGTTGGTTGGGTGTTTGCCTTCTGCTGGAGTCATGGTCCCAGAGTCCTGGGATAGAGCCTGTGGGGAGCCTGCTTCTCTCTCTCCCCCTGCCACTTCCCCTGCTTGTGCTTGCTCGCTTTCTCTCTCTCTCTGTCTCTGTCAAATTTTAAAAAAAACAAAAACAAAAACATGAAAGTCTTGAAGGTGCCTAGATTATGGGCTCGGGATCTCTGCCAGGTCTTAAATTGAATATTGTTTTCTGCAGATGTGCAGCATTTCAGCTGTCTTATGACACAAATGGGCTTTTGTGGGCTGGTCCAAGAGAGCTAGGGAAACATTTTACCATGGATTTTATGGGAAAATGCATTCTAGTTTATTTGTGACTGACACACAGTTTGTTCATAATTGGGGAGCTGCCCAAAAAGCTTTTTCCCTTAAGATTTTTTCACTTTCTGCCGCCAGGAGAAGAGATCTAAGTATGGGCGGATCTAAGTATGATGGGTCCCTGCTTTTATTTAGAAACTACCACACTTACTGATGGGAAGGGGGAGGAGGTGTTTTGGGAATATTTTTACCCTTTGATTTTTTAACTTACATCTGTGAGGGTGAAAAAGGATCTTTGGAACTAGATAGGATGCATTTTTCATGAAATACTGGATGAGACAAGGCCCTCAGATCACATCCAGAGGATATTTTATTATCATTATCATTATTATTATTGTAAAGAGATGGGAGAAAGAATGTGTGGAGGCCAAGGGCAGGCTGCCCCAACACGGGCCACTTGGTGTAAAAATCATTTTGAGTTAACCAAAACCTCGCAGATGCCGGGAAAAAAGCTCCCTGCCTTCCCCTCAACTGCCTAAATTTACTTTGGAAAGGAGAGCCTGTACCAGGCAGAGAGCTAGTAACTGAGACTCCCCTTTACCTACAAAACTGATCTGCCTAATAGAGCAACCTTGTTTTTCCAAACTTCTCCTCTTACCTTCTTGCTAAATGCCTTCCTCCCTTTTATATCCTCAGGTCCCACCTGTCTCCTTAGCTCATTCATGCTGCCTCACCGTCTTTGAAATGTCTTGTCTCTATGGATTCCCCTTATGCACACTATTAAATTTGATTTTCTCCTGTTAATCTGTCTCATGTCAGTTTGGTTCTAAGTCCAGCTTGAGGGACCGTAAGGCAGTTGGGGTCTTCCTTCTGGACTGATGATCTGTGGTAAGCAGATGCACTTACCTATTCCTGATGCCAGGAGGCTGGGCTGTGAAACACGGTCTGACTGAACATGACCAGGGCGTCAGACAGTGCCTAAGGTGGTCAGTATTTGGTTCTTTGCTGACATGGTCGGGTGGGCGCTCCAGGATGAAGCAGAGAGAGTCCAGCTGCTGAGTCAGCTGAAAAGACTTTTTTTTTTTTTTTTTAAGATCTCACTGTTAGTAGGAGTTTATTGAAAAATGTGTAAATTATACAAAAATAGATTTGTTGAAGATCAAGAGGGTGGTGAAATAGTTTGACAGCATACTAATAGAAATTAGAGGTAAATACCAGGAGAAGCAGATTTTTCGTAAGGGTTGAGATTGAGTTTTTTTGGTGAGTAGAGAAGGGTGATGCAGAGGACTGCTATATTTTATTATAAGTCTTTAAATAATATTTGCTTTTTTAAGCTATCTGCTTCGATAAAATGAGAATCATTATGAAATATTCATAGAATGTTCACATCATTGGAGGATTATGTAAATCGTATCTGTAGTAGTGCTATAATAGCATAATTAAATGTTTTTATATAGAATCAATGCATAATTACCAGTTCCAAAATTTTGTGATTAGATATATAATTCTGTCTTTGGACTATATTTGTCTCTAACTTCATACCTCTCTTTTCTTTCTTTCTTTTTTTTAAGATTTTATTTATTTATTTGACAGACAGAGATCACAAGTAGGCAGAGAAGCAGGCAGAGAGAGAGAGAGGAAGAAGCAGGCTCCCTGCTGAGCAGAGAGCCCAACACGGGCCTTGATCCCAGAACCCTGGGATCATGATCTGAGCCAAAGGCAGAGGTTTTAACCCACTGAGCTACACAGGCACCCCATACCTCTCTTTTCTTAACTTTAATACTTACATAGCATAAGTAATAGTAAAGTCAGGAATGGTCATCTTCCTATTCTATTACCCATAGCACCTTGCATGGTACCTTGGACATAGTAGAATTTCAGAATAGGGTTGATAAGTACATTTCCTGGAGGTTTTTTTTATTATTATTATTATCTTTCTAAAAATGGCACAAATAGCACAGATTCACTCTGAAAAAAATAGAAAATGTAGAAAAGCATTCAGAAAAAGAAAAAAAAACAAACTTTAAAATCACCCAGAAACTCATTTTACCATCTTGATAATACTTCTCCAAATGTTTTCCTATGTAATATATAATGCAAATAAATTTGAAATAAAAATTATCCAGGGGCTCTCGGGTGGGTCCGTTGATTGAGCAGTTGAGTGTCAGCCTTTGGCTCAGGTCATGATCTTGGGGTCTTGGGGTGCAGTCTTATATCAGGCTTCCTGCTCAACAGGGAGTCAACTCTCTCTCTCTCTCTCTCTCTCCCTCTCTCTCTGTCTCAAATAAATAAATAAAATCTTTAAAAAAAAAAAAATCATCCCGGGCTTCTGGGTGGCTCATTCATTAAACATCTGCCTTCAGCTCAGGTCATGATCCTGGGGTCCTGGGATCGAGCCCTGCATCAGGCTCCCTGCTCAGCAGGAAGCCTGCTTCTTCCTCTCTCACTCTCCCTGTTTGTGTTCCCCCTCTCGCTGTCTCTCTGTCAAATAAATAAAATCTTTTTTTAAAAAATTACCCAATGCACACTATAAAGTAGATAAAGTAGAATTTCTAGGTCAGCAGGTATGTGGTATTTTGAAGGCTCTTTATCGTGTTGCCAAACTGTCCTCCAGAAATGTTATATCAGCTGCAGTCCCCGTGCAAATAGTATGCACTTCTCTCTCACTAAGGGCCAGAAACATTCTTATCCTTGTTGGGTCCATTATTATTTCTTAGAATAATAATGCATTTGAACATTTTAAATATGGATGTGCTTTTGTCATTTTGTCTTTGATTTTCAGTGTTTTTCCCTTCGTATAGAAAGTTTCTTTTTAATGTTACTTATATTTCAAAACTATCAACCACGTGTTTTAAATTTTAAAAATTTCTCCCCAATTTTGAAGTTTTATGCTTCAAAAGCTGGTCATTCTGCTAGGTCATAGATGTTGGAAAGAACTGATTTTTCAGAATTTGGTGGAGTGACTGCCTCTCAAATCTCTTTTTTTCCCCATCAGGAAAGCAATTGAAGAACTGCTTAAAGAGGCAAAACGTGGGAAAACGAGAGCAGAAACTATGGGACCTATGGGTTGGTAAGTTCTTGAGTAATCTTCCTTAAAACAGTATTAAAGAGAAAGTCTTGGCTGAAGATGTGGATATGTAAGTCTTTAGCAGATGGAGGGAATATAAAACTGTGACTGTGGAGGAAATCACCCAGAGGCGAGCAGGAGAGTGGGAGCACTGCTGAAAGTCAGCACTGGGGGGGCTTTGAGACCTGGAAGGAGAGGGCAGGGAATGTGGACAGGAGAGCAGCCCTTATAGCGCTATGAACAAGCCTTTGTTCACAGAACCCCAGAAGACACATAAATACAAGCCCAGAGGCACCAACTGCCCAGAGGCACCGTGTGAGAGAGATATCAGTGTCCATTATTTGAGGATCTCTGTTTTAGTTATGGTCCTTAGTCAATGGAAATTTCTTTTTAAAATTCGACTTGCAAGTATTTATATTATGTGACAGTTCAGCTGTGTAGAACTAAAGTTTGCCTTTACAGTTTCTACACACACAACAGAGCCCTAAGACTTAAAAGTTTAGAAACAAAGGAAGAATATAACCTTAAGAATTTAATCTTAAGCATTTTTAAGATTCATTTTAGCCATAACACAGGCTTCAATAAATATGCTGACTCCACAATCCGCCACCGTAGTAGGTTCTACATTCTAGAACCTACTACGGTGGCGGATTGTGGATGATTAGAGTTAGATGTAACTTCAGAATGTACCTCATTCTGTAGACTTGACTCTTAGAACCGTGCATATGGTTTACATAAAATATAAAACAAAGTTAAATAAATAGAAGGAAAAGGCAATCCTTAAAAATCAAGCAAAACAAAACAAATAGACCTAAAATGCCATTTAGTGGATGGCTTAGCCGCACATAAAGGAACTCCTTCAGAGCTG
Organism: Mustela nigripes; assembly: GCF_022355385.1. Classification (NCBI taxonomy): domain Eukaryota; kingdom Metazoa; phylum Chordata; class Mammalia; order Carnivora; family Mustelidae; genus Mustela; species Mustela nigripes. The sequence goes on from NC_081571.1 coordinate 9,908,201, forward strand.
AAATTGGACTCTGTACCCAAAAGAACGAACAAGAAATCCTAAACTGTTTTCAGTCATCATATTGTCAACAATACTGATGTTTTTCTGAAATTATCATGTAACAGGATAACACAAAGTAAATATTTATTTGCTAAAAATACCCTCATCTCCAGTGTCAAAGAGACAAAGATATAAAATCAAAGTAAAAACCTATAATCCTAAATTTGAATTGGAAATATCAGTATAAAACCATGCTAGAGTTTCTCTTAAAAATAAAAAGAAGAAGAAGAAAGATAGGAAGGAAGGAAAGAAAGAAAAAGGAAAGCTTTTTCCAGCTCTGTTCATGGAAAAGTGCTAGAAATGATGACCGCCCACTTGGTAGCAGTGAGTGCCCCTGGCATCCAGATTGCAATATATAAATACCACTTCTCACTAAAAGAAGACCAAGAACCTTAGAAAAATAACTGATTGCAGATCCGAGGCAGTGCCTGGAGTTCACCAGACAGCAAGTTAGAGGTCACAGTCCCCAGACTGCCCTCGCTGCCTTTTTTTTTTTTTTTAAGATTTTATTTATTTATTTGAAACAGAGAAATCATAAGTAGGCAGAGAGGCAGGCAGAGAAAGAGGGGGAAGCTCCCTGCTGAGCAGAGAGCCCGATGCAGGGCTTGATCCCAGGACTCTGAGACCATGACCCGAGCCAAAGGCAGAGGCCTAACCCACTGAGCCACCCAGGTGCCCCTCTAGCTTCTTATACCAGCTGCAAATTCAGGAAGTTCCCCAAAGTACCCTCCTCTTCCGTAAGTCACTGACGAATTCATACAATTCACAGAAAGTTATGATACTGACAGTTACAGTTTATTACAGGGAAAGCATACAGATTAAAATCAGCCCCAGTAAAGGCATGAAGGGCATTGTCTGCGAGGGTTCTAAATGTGAAACTTCTGTTGTCTCCTCCCTAGAGTCAGGATACATTACCCACACAGCTTATCAGGGAAGCTCACCCAGGCCTTGGTATTCAAAGTTTTTTATTGGGATTCCATTACTTAGGCATGATTGATTAATTGCTCACATGGTTGATCTCAATCTCCAGTTTGACATGGACCGCATGACCCAAAGCTCCCACCCTAAATCACATGCTTGGGGTTTTTTTGTGGGGGGTGGGCAGTGGGGAGGAGGCATGGTCAGCTGTTACCCTAAGACCATCAAGTGGGGCCTGACCCATCTTAAGATCTATCCAGAACAAAGACAGGTCTGTCAGATGTAACATTACCTCTGAGAATTGAGATTACCTCCCAGAGGCCAGACCTCTCTGTGCGTAAGGCCAAACTCTTCCTACACAGGCAGAAAATGTGTTAAAAGGAGCCAGAAAGTGAGGTCAGAAAGACTCAAGAAACAACCTGAAAGGTCTCCCACTAGATGGGATAATTTGATTACCAAGAAGAATAAAGTTATCATGAAAACTTAAAATCTATGAAGTCATAATGATAATCACAAAAGAAGCGTAATGGTCCCTTTTGGAGAATGCTATGGAACCAAATCATTATTTATAAAATGGGCAAATAGAAAAGAAGAATAAAACATTTATTCTGTTCCCTGTACCAATTATACCTCAGAATTACCAAATAATTATTGAAAAAAACTTTGTTGTAGAAGTACTACCCAGGATGCCTGGGTAGCCTAGTCAGTTAAGCCACTGCCTTTGGCTCAGGTCATGATCCCAGGGTCCTGGGATCGAGTCCTGCATCGGGCTCCTTGCTCAGAAGGGATCCTGCTTCTCTCTCCGCCTCTGCCTGCCACTCTGCCTGCTTGTGTGCTCACTCTCTCTCTTTGACAAATAAATAAATAAATAAAATCTTCAAAAAAGAAAAAAAAAAGTACATCTATTAAATGGACAAGGATTACAGAATAAGAGCATCATTTGAATTCTTAGCCACTCAATAAGAAAACAATCTGATTTAAAAATAGACAAAAGATTTGAAGAAACACTTTACTGAAAATGATGTAGGATTGGCCAATCAGCATATGAAGAGATGCTCAAAACATTGGTTACCAGAGAAATGCAAATTAAAACCATAGTTAGTTACCACTATACGGGCACTAAAATATCTAAAATTTAAAAAGACTGACTACCAAATAAGGCTGAGGACATAAAACAATTAGAACCCTCACATATTGTTGGCAGAAATGAAAATTGTACAGCCATTTTGAAAAATAGCTGGCTGTTTCTTATACATAGAGAGTTCTTCTAAAAAATTACCAGGGAATTGAAAACTGAAGCCCCCACAAAAATCTGCACAGTAATATGTGTAGCACTTTTATTCATGACAGCTCAAAACTGGAAACAACCCAGATGTTCACTAACTGATGACTGGATAAACAAATTGAGGTTCTAGCCCTACATTCAGTGCTACTCCTTAACAAAGAGGAATAGAAGCTTACACAGGGACACCCTTCTAAGGGAAAGAAGCCAGACACAAAACCTTACACAGTGTGGGAGTCTACTTACATGGTGTTCTAGAAAACCCAGAAATGTAGGGACAGAAAGCAGATCCTTGGTTGCCAGGAAATGGGGACAGAAGGAAGGGATTTACTGCAGAACTCTGTGGGTGACAGAGACAGTTCACATCTTGACTAATGTGATGATTACCCAACTTTGTACAGTTGTCAAAACTCTTCACACCTGTTACTTAAAAAGGATAAATTCCATTCTGTATGAATTATCCCTTTTAAAATAAAAAGAAAGTCCTCATTTGCAATTCCTAAGGATACACTGGGCCTAGGCAAAGGTCACTGGCCACTAACCCTACCAGATGAGGAGTTGCTGGGGACAGTTCTGGGACAGGTCAGGCTGACCACATCTGAACTCACTGACCCATCTCCGTGCCACGAAAAGATGCAGTAGGGAAGAGCACACCACCATTTATGAGATACCCTTGTCAAAGGATTGAACCCAAATCTGATCAGATCTCCAGTTAGAACTACTAGTTCGCAGGAAGTACCGAGGGCAGAGGAACACGGTAACTGACACCACGGGGATGAAATCACAAAAATCCTGTATGTGGGGAACTCTACAGGACAAACAACCAAGTTTCCTTAACAAATAAATTGCAGAGCAAAGGAGGGATATCCTATGAATTAATAGATTTGAGGCATTTGCAGAGAAAAGGAGGGATATCCTATGAATTAATAGATTTGAGGCACATCAAATAAAATGTATACTTTATTTGGATCCTTATCCAAAGTAACTATAATAAGACATTTAGGAAACAGTTGGGGTATTTGATGATATTTAGAAATTAATGTGGATTTTTTAGGTGTGATAGTGGTTTTGATGTTATTTCATTTTTTAAAGTTATTATCTTTCAGAAGTTCATTCTGATGTATTTATGGATGAAGTGATAGAAAATGAAATAATCCAGTGTGAGTCAATCTGTATGTAACATATGTAATCATCTTAGATTCAATAAAATGCTCTCCTTATGGAAGGATAGTTATACAGATTTGGTGAGATAGGATGTTTGGAAATATGTGCACGATTCCCATCATGCAGCAGTCAGTGTTAGTTGGATCTGCCCTTACATTCTTTCTAGTCCCCCTCTGTCCTTTACAGAGTTAAAGGTGCCTCTACTCCAGTGAATTAAATTGCTACAAAGTTGGTTAGGGGCAGGCTGCTTAGGTGTTCAGTGTAAGGCAGGACTGTGACCAGGTTGACCGCAGCCACTGGTCCAATCCAGTACTGTGTGTGAAACAATCAGTGGAGAGCTAAATCATGAATTCATGGCTTGGCCAGGAATAAGAACATGTCAGTCAGGGTTCTTGCTGCGTTAGGAGTGTTCAAGGAGACCAGTGGCTTCTAGGCATTTCTCCGGTGGAAGTCATTTATCCTGACAATCTTTCTGCCACTTACTGTCTTAGTAGAACTTTCTGCTAGTGAAAAAACTAGTTGATCAGTGTCATCTCTGTTTCCCCTGGAGAGAGTTACCATGGGCACAGGTCATCTTGCCATTTGTGTGAGTACTGATGTGTGCGTTGGGCTTTATACCAGTAAGGACAGCAGTTCCACAAAGTTGTCTCTTTCAGTTTTCTACATCTCCCAGCCATAGGGTGCGATGCTTTTCCACATGGTCTATTACGGTAGCAGCCATTCCTTCCCCAGTTCAGTCAGCAGAAGGGAAGAAAAGAAGGAAGGTGCCCCCCCACCCCCACTTAAAGGCACTGCCCGGAGGTTGCCTACACCATTTCTACATATACCCCATTGGTCAGAATTTCATTTCATGTCTTTACCCAGCTCAGCTACACCGTCAGGAATTCAGTCTTTTTCCCCCAGGAAGTCATGTGCCAGATGAATATCTGGGGTTCTTTTACTGTAGAAGAAAGGAAGAATGGCTATTTGGGGGACAACTGGCAGCTCTTCCCATGAAGGAAGAAGAAGCATATTGAAGAGGGAGTAAGAGATGGCAGGCCAAGTAAAGCATTCCAAACTTAGAAGAGGAGCATCCTGGGAAAACAGGATCTGAAACTTCCAAGTTCCCGTTAGTCTACAGGATAAGAATTCCTGCTGACATGGCTATTTTTCTCAATTGTCTTGTAATGGCAGTCCTCTGACTTTTTGGTTTTAGGGTCCTTTACACACTTAAAAACTATTGACAATGACAAAGAACCTTTTTTATGTGGATTATCAGTATTTACTGTATTTGAAATTTAAAGTGAGCAATTTTAAAGGATTTATTTATTAATGTATTTAAAAATAATAAGCCTATTACATGTTAAAGGGAATGGTATATATTTTATAAAAAATAACTGTATTTTGGGGAAAAAATACTGCGTTAAAGTGATACTCTTTTTAATATTTTTGTAAACCTCCTCATCCCCCTTATAAAAGACACCTGGGATTTCATGTAAGCCTCTACAACTTGTTGTTTTGATTAAAGTATATGAAGAAAATCCAACTTCACACCAATGTATATTTGGAAAAGGAAGAAGTATTTCAATAGCCTTTCCTGAAAATTTATGGTATTCTTTAATCCTTCATCAAAACTTTGCAAATAACCTCAATGAGTGGTAGTTTCTTAACATTCTTTTTATTAATGTAGACTCTTCATGTTCTGTTATAATAAAAATCCCTTCATCTACCTTACACTTTGACCGAATCTTCTCCTCATACATGATTTTGTAAGAGCAATGGTCGTCTCAAAAATGCTGGTTCAGGGAGTCATCCTCCAAATGTTAACACATTTCATTATATGATATTAAAGGAATACATTTGTAACTACTACCATTAATCTCATCAGAAAAGCCTTTTAAATGTTGGGAACTTGTCAGGTGCACAGTTTTCCAAAAGTCTAATTTTCTTGCACTTGAAAATTCAAGTTCTATCATTGCCAGTAAAAACTGTGAGTTGTTCTCCTTGAAGTGACAGGCTCACTCACATCTAAATAACCAGCCAGTTCACTTACTGTTCAAACATTCGCACAGGTCCTCTTCCTGGAGGCAGCTCTTGGTTCAGGACACCCTGACCAATGCGGGCTACGCAAACAGGTCTGACTGAAGGACGGCCATGACTTGCGTCTGCTCCCTGGTGCTGAGACAAAGAACATCTTCCCCATCGTGCTCGTCCTGGGAGGATAACTGGTTTTCCATCTGTTTCAGTGAGCATGCATGTGTGCGTGCGTGTGTAAATCAATAAAAACTTGTAACTACTAATCCAGTGGTTTCCAAACTTATCTGCACTTTTGAAATCATCTGAGAAGCTCCCAAAATACTAATGTCTCTGCCCCACCATCACTGATTATCAGTTGGGGTGTGGCCTGAGCTTGGGGTTTTAAAAAGATACCCAGGTGATTCTAAAGTGTACACAAATTTGAAAACCACCGTAACAGTCCCTGTGTGTTGTAAAGAAAGGAAGAAGCCTGCTCTGCAGAATGGAAAGCACTCCCACACCTCTCCCATGGGCAGGTGGCTCCATAGCACTTGGGTAGCTGGGCGCTCAGACAGGGGAGTCCCAAGTTCCATCCACATCAACACATCTTCTGGGACAGATCTTAAAGGAGGAGACAATCTGTTGCTTACTTGTGGGCCACGGTGTGTTTTTCTAAGCATCTAGAAGAACTTTATATTTGCTTTAAAGTTGAAAATAGAACGAGAGTGCCATTTTTTTTCCTCCTCGATAGTCCATGAAAAGATCTCAGTGAGGTAGTTGAGCCATTGCCAGAAAGAGATTGCTGAACTAAAGAAAATGCCACAGAATGCCATTTTTTATTTTATAAAGAAAGAGACCATTTGGTGCTCTGTACTTCCGTGGATGTATTTCAGCAAAAGAATCTCTTCAGAAGCTGTTCTTGACAGAGGCCTCAAGGGAGCTGAAGTATGGGCCCATATGACTTCTTTTTCGTCAACACAAAGGAATTTATAAGCACAAATTTCAGAAATGCACCCAGCTTCGTTGTCCACAAAGCTGTTTTTATTCTAGTCGCACTCACATCAGCTGACCTGTAGCCCAATTGTAAGTTTGGAGTCTAGTGCTCACAGAACCTCAGACTTATGTGTGGAAAGGCTTATATACGGTATGAAGAGTTACAAAGTTTGACAGAAAATGAGTCTTCAGGGTTTTTTTAACCCAGTTTTAAGGAGAAGGGCCTTTTTGGGTGCTTTCCTGTTTAGTGTTGGTGGTCATTCTGGTGATAAGGGGAAGAATCATCCATGTGGTTCTTCCTTTGTATCTCATCAGCTGTTGGTTATCTCTCAAGTTTTATGCAGGCACTTTTTTTTTAATTCATTTGACTGAGCGCCAGTAGATATATTAAGAGGCCAGGCTCGGGCAGCAGTAAGGAAGACTCCCTGTCCTGGCCTTCAAGTTGTTCATCCATTGGTGGATATGGACAAGTGAGCAGGTAAGCACAACGCAGCATGCTAGAACCGACAGGCGGGGAAGGAAGGGCTCCCGTTTCAGACTGACTCACGGACTAGGCTCTTGGCATAAATTCAGGCACAGAGATGCAAAGCGTTTACTCTACAGCTAAAGAACATGGGCCCCAAAGGGCCCCAGCAAGCTAACTGCTGCTGAATGGATCACCGTTTGCTTTCTCATGCCCGGATGAATCCTTGTACCACACCACCTCTCTCCGTGTGTTACTGTCCGACAGCTGCAGGCTCGTCAGTGCTCCCTGCCCTCAGCTGCCCACAGCTGCCCCCAGCCTTTCAGATCCAGTTATGAAAGAGAGTCAAGAGCCCCGTGTGTGTGATGGAGTCCCGCTCCATCACATCGCCGTGGAAATAATGTGTGTAGCTAACGGAGCTGGAGGCCAAGGACAGCGGCCTTGTCGTCTCTCTCTGGACACCACTATTCACATACCTGCTTCTGAGCTTTATCCTCACACATACTCTGTTCCTCTTGGTGGTCTTCTACTGACCACAAATATGTAGACAGATAGCCTGGGATTTATCTTCACTGCAGGACCCAGCCTAATGCCCTCCCGACACCATCCTGGATCGGGAAGAAGGAGCAGAGAGAGACAGAGACCCGCTGCGGCATAAGCAGGTGGCCAGTCAGTGGCCAGAGCAGTGAGGCAAAGAAACCACAGGTGAAGAGCCTGTTGGCATGCCTGCTGCCAAGACTGCTCTGCCCAGCACGGGCAGCAAGAAGCAGATCTGTACACCGTGTCAGGTGGAGAGTCACTGACACGGGCAAGGCTAGGACAGAGGCAGAAAACGTTCTAACTGTACTTGGTGTGGACATCTGTGAAGTACAACAGGCCTTGGGAAATTATGAATCTTATTTTTGTGGTTAGGGAAACAGAGGCCTAGGGATCGTGGGAACAAGCTTCCACACAGCTCTCCCAACCCGATTTGGGAGGGTGGACCTCAGCATCAGACCCTCCGATTCCAATCCTACCAGCTTGGGATCTCAGATACATTGCTTTTCTTCATCTCTTTTCTGCCCATAAAGTGTTGGATGGTTGGAGAAGTAGAACAAGGTGACGTCAGTAACATGATGGCATGGGACGATTACTTCATGGAAGCCAGTGTCTGCAATGTTATCATTCCCACTGGTTAGTGATCACGTACCAATAGCTGATGGGTCATGTTCATGGAACTATTTTAGAATCCAAAAGTAGCAGGTCTGGGACACCTGGATGGCTCAGTCCGTTAAGCGTCCAACTCTTGTTTCGGCTCTGGTGACCTCCGGGTCCTGAGATCGAGCCCCATGTCAGGCTCCAAGTTCAGCCAGGTCTGCTTGAGACGCTCTGTCTCTGTCTGCCCCTCCCCACTTCTCTCTCTAAAATAAATAACATCTTCTTTTTAAAAACTGGCAGGTCTGACTGTGTAGCATGCTAGATATTACTACTTCTATCCTTTAGCAGTAAAGATAAAAACTATTAAAACCGGAAAGAAAAAAATTACATATCTCTTCCTTTTCTGTTCTCTAAGTTTGTTTACAGTCTACTGTTTTTCCTAAGTCAAATATGATAATTGTAAGGAGGAAGTGCCTTATTTTTACACATTATATCATGTACTCATTCAAAAAGAAAGAGAGAGAGAGAAGTGAAAAGCTTACAATCCCAGCCTCAGTCAGTCCGCAGGTCTCTCTAATGGCAGATTCTCCAGGAATCTACCTCTCCTGGGGAATGCAGAAGCCTCCACAGCTGGGCTGACAGCTTTGGAAGTGAAGTAAAGCACTTGCCTTTTAAAGTTTACCAGAGTGAGGATGCCAGACCCTGTGTCTGACAGTGCTGTCTTCAGTACTCTCCCAGTGCAGCTGTAAGCGGTCTTATATTTAGAGTTTTGTATCTGTTTATACTAACATCAGTTCCTTCCACATGAGCTAATATACCTTTATAAAACCAAAAATAAAAACAGCTGGCCAGGGTGAGGAAGCTGACACTGTGTGGGTCAGAGCTGCAGACAGGGAAGCAGCCGCTCCATCTGGTGGCCTCTTGGGTCCCCAACCACAGCAGCATGTCTCGGGACATAGCTAGTGATGTTATATAGTGCAGGTACCTTGAGCAGCCCCAGCCTGTGCTCTCACTCTAGGGCCCGGGTTTTACCTCAATGCAGACATGAAAAGCTCTGGAATGGTGCATACCTAACGCGAGCTTATCATGTCATCTCAAGTCTGGGGGAAAATGGCACCAAGAAAGAGCTGAGAAACAAGACACATCGATGAAATGAGTTTTCTCTTTTTTTCTTTTTAAGATTTTATGTATTTATGTATTTATTTATTGCTGGGAAGGTAAAGGAAGAGGGAGAAAGAATCCCAAGCAGACTGCACGCCGAGCACAGAGCCCAATGCAGGGCTTGATCTTACAACCCCAAGACCGTGATCCCAGCTGAAATCACGAGTCAGATGCTCAACCAACTGAGCTACCCAGGTGGCCCAGAAATGAATTTTCTTATGGGATGAATGAGAGGAGAGTAATTTTCTAAAGGGTTTAACAGGCAGAATACAAGCAGAGAATTTTAAAACTGGGACAGACTTCGGAAATCACCTACATACCCCAGCCCTCAGTGTTCTATTTGAAGAGCATCTACAGGGCTTACACAGTATGAGGAAATGCAAAACTTTTTTTTTTTAACAAATTTATTTATTTATTTGACAGAGAGAAAGCACAAACAAGTAGGGGAGTAGCAAGCAGTGGGAAAGGGAAAAGCAGGCTCCTGTCTGAGTGGGGAGCCCTATGAGATCATGACCTGAGCCCAAGGCAGATGCTTAATGACTGAGCCACCGAGGCAGCCCACCAAAACTTTTTTTTTTTTTTTAAGATTTATTTATAAGAGGGAGAGGGTGCACATGTGTGCAAGCAGGAGAGGGAGCAAACGGAGAGGATATCCGAAGCCCACTGAGTGTGAGCTCACCACTAGACTCCATCCCAGCAGCCATGAGACCAGAACCTAAGCCGAAACCAAGAATCAGAAGCTTAACCAACTGAGCCACCCAGGTGCCCCAGAGTACCAACACTTTTTCATTTTAACCATTTTTATGAAAATTTCTATAAGAGCTCATTGACTTTTTCCTGATGGCTCAGGTTTTGTTTGTTTTTAATTTTTTTTCACTGAGGAACATCAGCTAGCCTGCTCTGTTCTTGGTTAGCTTCTTTTCTCAAGTCGTCTGAGACTTTAGCATATTATCTTGAGTTGCTCTCAAGGAGAAGTCCCTGCTGTATTAACTGATGTGCTATCTATATTCTTTTTCATGAAGAGAGTGAATAATAATAATAATAATAATAATAATGGTCCACAATCCCTTGTTGAAAACCCTTGAATCCCTCCAAGTTTCTAAGTTGAGATAATTTCACATTTTAGAAAGGTACATCAGCATACCCAGTATGTACTACGAATGCCCCCAGGGATTCTTGTTCAACACATGATCATTTCTGTCCCCACACATACGCTTATGCTAACTGCGATAAAGACTAGACATAAACAGCCCAGTGTCAGGTTAGGCCAGATTTTGCTGCCAAACGAGTTTCAGCATCATATAGAGAACTTGATTTTCAAAAGTTTTAATATTTTGGAATGGTGGATAAGAAACTGTAGCCCCATCGGTAACATGTACTGAAGATTTACCGTGGGCCAGGTCCTGTGCTAAGTGCTGTATGCATGTCAATAAATCCTCCCACTGGGCCGATATTTCTATTACTCCTGTTTAAAAATGGGGAAAACTGATGCACAGGGGAGTTAAGTAACTTGCCCTTGGTCACAAAGCTAATGAGGAGAGCCAGGATATAAACCAGAGCTAATGTGTACCAAGAGCTTGTTATATATTAGTATGATTCTAAGCACTCACTCATTTGGTCCGCAAGCATTCCATGAAGATAGTCACTGTTAAGATCCCACATTTAACAGATACGCGGCAACGGGGAGACTATGTAACATGCTCAGGGTTCAATCTGATAGATAGTGTGGCTTCAGAGCACGTATGCTCGGCCAGTACCATGTCGTATGTGTTTATAGCAATGCAACACCCAGCTGTGAGGTTCAGCAAAATAAGTTACCAGCCGAAGGCTAGAGCAGTTCCCTCCCAGTGGATTTCCACAGATGTTGGCAGCTCTGTTAGACTCCTTACGCTGTGATACTTTCATTACAGATTTCATAATTTCTCTATATGGACTCATTAACTACTCGTACGTCCATATCTGCTTGCAGCCACCTCTCTACCTCACTGTCCTGCCTTACTTATTACAAGTATACGTAAACACTCACTGTCATTTCAAAAGCATGTCCTGGCATGTTTGGGAGCAGTCACTCTCAGCACCCCCCACCGCCACCAGGTAAACCAAATTCTCTCCCAGCTGCTCTTGACTCCTCACCTGGAATAGATTCTTAGGCACAACGAACATTAAAAATCCCATCTCTAATGTTAAAAAAGAGATGTAAAGGCCACTTTTCTTGTGGCTTGATTCTAGAAAGTCCTCCCATTCTCTGACCAGCTCTTTCGCTTGCTGTCACCAGGGCAGTCCCCACTCCCCAACTCTTAGCAGGAACTCCGAGGGTCTCTAGCAGAAGAGCTTTGTTCATCTAGGATGAGCAGATGGTGGGAAAGGTGATCTCCCTTGGAAGAGAGCAAAATAGAGCAGAATTCACCAGGAGTTACCAAAGGTTTTGTTTTGATTATTGTCCCATCTGGTAATACTTGCCTTTCCTCATATGTCTAATCCAGAGAAGGACTGACCAGTTTCACCAGCACTGAGCTGGCCCACTCCAGGGAAAAGATCGCAGAATGCTTGTGGAGCTGGCTGGACACGGCCTCCCAGAGCCGAGAGACACACGTCGTCCACTTACTCATTCCAACGATTCTGCTCCTGCACTAAGTATGGGGCCACATTTGGCAAAGAGGGGCACCTCTGTCCTACCGGCCAGCCCTATTATGCTCTTTGGTGACATCAGTGTGCCATACTCTTCTGAATCTAGGTCTAGTGGTTGCTCTCTCTGGAAGCTAAGTGAAGCCCCATAGGGCTCCCGGGACTTCCACGGTGTAGTGCCCTCACGACATCACAGCTTTGTCACTGCCTTTCTTCTTCACTCCTCATCTCATTCACCATGACTTCTAAATTCTGGCACTAAAAGAAAAACAAAACAAAAACTCCAGGGTCGCCACCCCCTCTAAGTGTTCCCGCTGCTCCTACTACAGTCCACTGCCCTGCTCTCTCCATTCCTTTCTCTCCTTGTTCTAGCTCCTTCTCTCCTCACTTCTCCCGGCCTGAGCCCAAAGCACACTTGCACATCAAGTCCCTACAGCACCTTTGATTCTTCTCAGAGATTTTCTCTGTTCCTAGAGGCGCAAGAATTGCTTATTTGCTACAGGAAACATTTTCTCTTCTTTTTCTCCATATTTTACTTCCAGGTTCGATGCCATTTCTGATTGCTTGAGCTGGTCTGACCCCTGTAAGTGCTATGAACCTAATATCTGCTCACATTTCACTGATAGGGTCCTAGACAATAAAATCGCCCTGGTGGGGGCACTGCTGGGTTGATTTTGGAGTAGTGTGTGGGATTCTCTTTTTTATCCCAAGTTTGACACAAAAATGGAGATTCTAGAATCCTACATTCATCTTTGCTTAATGCCAGCCACTCTGAGTGACATGATTTGGGGGGGTCAGTATCCTCCTAAAACAGCCCATCGTGTAACAGACAGCCGAAGGTCAAGAGAAATATGCAGGTTCTCATCTGTGTGGGGGGTTTTCTTCCCCCAGATGAAAGCTTTATGCACTTGAAAAAGAAAAAATAATACTGTAGTATATACATAAGCATGCTAAATAATAATTTAATTAGTTACATCCTGTCTCTTGGGTAAACTTGAATCACCAGCTGCTTAAATATATACTACACAGAAACTGACCCAGAGCATAGGCCTCCTTGAAGTACCCCCCCAACAGAACACAAACTAAAAGCCTGATATGGAAAGTGAGATTATTTTACAGATAAAATGTGACTATTGCATTTTCATAGATTCTTTGGATAATTTTTTTTTCTGCTGTGCTGAGCCCCAGCATCCAAGATATGGCAACAGATACTTTTTTTGTTCCTCAGAGAGGGACTTCACTGTCACTCTTTGGTAATTAAAAACAAGCCACGATCAATTTAGCTCAGAAATGCAGATTATAGTCAAATCAGGCATCTATTATTCAGGGAGAAAATAGAAGGAATCCTGTTCTTTCACATTGTGGCCAAGACCTGCACAGGCATAGTGGTGGGAAAGTTAGTCCCAATAAGGAAGAGAGGGGCAGCTAAGGGGCAGATCGGTCGAGCTGGAGAATTCCAAATGTCTTGCCTTTTCCCCCCTGTACTCACAGTTTACACTAGGTGGCATGCAAGGAAAGCTGAACGTATTCAGAAACTTGATTCTGTGGACACAGAATTCTTTGGCAGGAACCCATGACCGGTGGGTGCAGCTCTGGAGCAAATGATTCGGTTTGAGAATGTTCTCTCTTTTTCCTCCCCAGGATGAAGTGTCCTCTCGCTGGTACAAATAAGAGATTTCTGATTAACACAATCAAGAACACGCTGCCATCCCATAAAGAGCAAGACCCTGAGCAAAAAGAGGGCAGCAAGGAACCCTCCAAAAGCCAGAGCCAGAAAGAAGAGAACCGGAAGCAGCACAGAGGCCACCCCTACAAGCCCAGCTTCCAGGCCCGGGGCGGTGGTGGCCACTCCCCACACAGGAAGCGCGGTGGCCAGGAGAAGTATGAGAAGCGCTCCACCAAGCGATGAGGTGGCCGCAGCCCCCAGCGCTGTCTCCTCTGGGACTGGGGGGTACTGGGGGGATGGGGAGGTGTGGGCGAGGCTTTGAGGACAGGCCTTGAGCAAGCGCCCAGGAGTGACTTTCATAGTCGGTCCTTGGCTGCAGTGACAAGGAAATGAGTCCAAAGGGACTTGCTCAGAAGGTGTGGGAGCAAGTTTTGGCTCCTTCATTCCCTCTTGTTTGGAAGTTGGTTTCAAAATAAATCTAAGACTAAAAGTTTTCAGACATCGTTCCGACTAGTTCCGACTTTTTTTTTTTTTTATGTGTGTTACAATTGTGATCATTTCTTAGTTCTCCTCAAAAAAATAAAACCCTTGGAAATCCTATATGTTATCTTTTTGGATGATGAAGTTAAAAGTCAGAGGTCATCTGGCCAGTAACCCACAGTCAGGAAAACAGGTTAGCCCTCCAAGGGCTAGAAATTTACTATGAAACTCTTTGTTTTGTTTTCCTGTAAGTGAGCAATGTAGGAAATTCTCAAACTGGCTTTGAATTTAGTGTTCCCTATCAATAACCAGAGGTTGAAAAATTGGCCCTGTTGTTTCCTAGTGCATTCTCAAACTCACTCCGATGGTAGAATGACTTTTCTATATTTAATTTTTGGGGGGAATATGTAAGTTTTAAGTGGTGCTTTTTAAAAAAAAAACCCTCAAAAGTTAAAATTAACTGAATTATTTTAGTGCTATGTCTTATTTAGTTACAGACTATAATACAACAAGTATAGTTTCAGAAATCTTAATTTGAAATAAAAGTATGTTTATGCCTTTTTCTGTTTTGTTTTGTTTCCCCAATATGGATGTGTCTCTGTTTTAATGCACAATTCCAAACTTTTCAAACCTGTATTCTTCCTTTCAGACTCAGGAAAATGTCACCAAGTACCCTCTTCCCCAGTCCACAAAAGGAAGAAGAATCTGTCTCTCTGTCCCCCCCCACCCCGCCCCACTTTTCCAAAGCATCTAAGCTTATGCCTGGCTGCTTCCAGATAATCACTCACCACAGCCTGCTCCCTGCTTCCTGGCAGCCAAGAAAAGCCCTTTCTCAATGTTAGAAAAGAGCACATCCGAAAAGTTAGCTTCGGGGTGTTTATAAGAGAAACTAGAATAGACCAAGGACTGGCTTTGCCCATCAAGCCGCTGGCCACACCCTCAGTCCACTCAGAGCTAAAGCTCAGGAGGGACAAACCCCAGGGTTTCTCACTTGACCCACCGGCCTCCCCGCCAAAGACCCCAGGGCCTCATCCTATGACTTTTCAACAACATGGCAACACGCTTTGCTTTCAAACATACAAAAAGGAATAATTTGGTTCATAGGACTTCATCCAAATCCATCTATGCATTAGCTTACGCTGTTTGTGCTACATTTGGAACGTTTTGTATTTAAACACTAGAAATAGCATAGAGTCATGAGTTTTTGAAAATTCTTGTTATAATGAAGTAAAATAAAGTTGGATTGTATCAATTGTCTTTGTTCTCCTGTGTAGAGCAAACTGCCAAGTTCATTATTCTATAAAAGAAAATGATTTTAGTGAGTACATTCTAATACTTAAGGGAAACCTCTCTTCCCACTCCTGCTAAACCTTTCTTATTTAATCATGTTCAAGGACAAGTGTTCTGCAGAGTCACTTTGCCTTTAAAAGGAATTGTTCCACTTCTGAAAATTCTCTGAATCTTTAAAACTTTCATCAAGAGCAGCCGTGGTTTCCTGTCTATAAATGTCAAGAGCAAATGATCTGTTCTTTCACCATGTAGACAGTGCACGTTGCTGGAGGTTCCTGGTCCTGAGATCTGACACTCACTGGCCACCTCCTGCGGCTGCGTTCCCGCGCAGGCCCTGCCGAGAGTTTCCTCGGCCTCCATCCTGTCTGCCCTCCAGCATGAGGGTCTGTGGAGCTCCCACAGCCCAGCACAGGCGGTGGAGAAGTTGAATCCGGGGCCCTCACTGGTGGCTTCTCCAGAGGACGTCTTCCTCACCTGGGAACCAGGCTGTTTGGACTGAGTCCCTAATTTAGCAGTAAGTAGAGAAGGAAGTACCGGGTGCTTCCGCCTCAGTCTTAGGAACTGCTTCTCATGTTTCCATTAGGAAGCTACAAGACTTGAGCACAAGTGCGACTTAGCAGAATTCATTTTCTGTTTTACCTCATTTCAGAAAGCCTGGTCTCTGAGAAACGTGAACCGAAAGCAATGGTCTCAGCTGTGGCCAGTGACCTGACAGAGTTGGTCTTTCCGAATGGCCCACGTTTCATGGCGGAGGGAGCCAGAGCGGGTGGTTTTACTTAGAGCAGACTGAGTACTGAAGAACACTTCCTCAGGTCTGATTCTGGAAGGTGGCTGTGGAGTTTCTGAATTTGCCTGTGCTTTCCTTCCCCACCACCACCCCCTCCCCGCCGTGGGGTGAGGTGATACAGATTTGCCTCAGATCTCCTGGTAGAATTTGTCATTCCTTCATGGATTATCCATAGGACTTAGCATGGCACTTATATTTTTATATTTACAGGATTTCTATCATGGCTAAAGGTCATGTCTTTGTCTTTGGATCATAAAGAGTATCTGGTCCATAATCAGTGCTTGTTTAATAAACATGACATGAGGTAATTTCCTGATGAAGTGAAGCCTCAAATCCCCTTAAGGAGTGTTAAACTTGTAAGTATTCTCACCAGGAGGGACAGGTCGGTTATATTGAAACTGTGTGGACAATAATGCTTATTGTGTATCACCTGTGGGCCAAACGTGTTGGGCCTTTTTTCCCCCAGCCTTACTGAGACATAGTTAACTATAACCCTGTGTCAGTTTAAGATGTAAAATGTGATGATTTGATCTAAGTATATATCATGAAATGATTACGATAAGGTGAACTAACACATTACCTCACAGTTGTCCTCTTTCTTTGAGTAGTGAAAACATTTAAGATGGGCTTTTACTTGTGTCCAGTCACCTCAACCCTATGAAGAAGGTGTTAATAAGCCTATTTTATAAATAAGGAAATAGGACAGTTTGCCCAAGGTCTTAGAGCTAGGAGGTGACAGGAATACTGTCTGAAGCCACAGCTGTCTGAATCTACAAACTTATATTCTTTCCAGAACTTTCTGCCAATCCAGGTCCAAATTCAGCTCCTTCAAAACACACGACTGGGATGTTCTGGTGTAGAATGGGTCAAGGATTCCCAACTTAAGAGCATAAAGAACTCATACAACTAATTCATTTTATTGGTTACAATGTACTACCTGCAAGAAGACTGCGCAAGGCTCACCCAAAGGAACGCGGGCTGGGCCAGGGATTCCCTGTGGGCCAGCTTCGACAGCCATCAAAATCCAAGAGGAAAACTCTGAACAATTCTCTGGTTAAATGTTTAAGTGGCAGCTGATGGAATACGGGAGGGAAACTAAGTCCCACGTGAAGGAAAGGTTTTAGGCTACTTCATATTTAGCCTATCCTTCCTTCCATCTGCAAGAAGAGTGAGATTTTGGAGTTAAGAAATTTTAGCATCAAGGCCTCATTGGTACCTTATATATTAATATCCTATGACCCACGGAGACTGTGCTGCCACCCACCAACCACCTTGGAAAGGCATGTCAGCAGGTCTTGGAATAAGCGCTGGCCTTGCCTGTGGCTCCATAATGAGGCAGCTAGTTTGCCCACCTTTTCGGGCTTGAAAAGACTGCCAAGAAGCATGCACTCACACCACGCGGACATGTAAAGGTGGAAGCAAATGAGTTAGTCTCCATTAAACTGCTGACACAACATAGTAAGCCCAATTCAGAGGAATTTTATAAACAAGTAATTTTGATCTGGGTTACCGTGCTCTAAATCCCAGCAGGAGGCCCCGGGCAATATCATAAAAAGGCCAATAGTAAACAGATTGGGGAGCATGATTAATAGTTGAGCTCTTCTCCCCTCTATCTAGCCCTGTAACTTTCACTTTTGCTTTTCATGACTTAGGAGAATTCCTGATGTGCAACATGAACTCTGCGTATAACATCCTTATGAAATGCCTGAGGGACATTTTCCTCCACCAGGTAGATGTATAAGGCATCCTCAATGGTTGTCCAGCATCCTTACTAAATGCTTTCTTCTCATTACTTCCCCGGGTGTAGTTCCTTGAGGACGAACTAGTCTAGGCTGCCCAGTTACAAGCCTCTATTTACTCCAAGTTTCAGCCCTGTCAGTCTGATGGATAGTATTTCAAAGCTCGGTGCTGACTTACAAATGAAAAACTGCAAGACTGGTTTTTAATCCTATATCCTACATGAAGAATAAGCCATTCCCTCACTCACTCATTCTAACAATTTTCTAATGAGAGCTAAGCAAACATGACTAGCATGTGCTGGGCCCAGATTGGAACAATCGAACTCCTGGCCTCAGAATCGTCTAAGCCATGTTTATGTCCGCCAAATTTAAAGGTGGAGAGTATTCATGTAGCATGGTACTTGCTTCTCAAAAATGTTTTTTGCCCTGCCTCCTGGTATTCCAGTTTTCCATATTTGGGAAGCAACTGGTGGTTGGTCATCAAGACAAAAACAAAACAGATACTTTCATTTTCAATTTTTTTGAAGTCAAAATTTTCCATTTCAAGGAGTCCTAAAAATATGTGTGTATCTAGTGAATCTTAAAAATATGTGTGTGAATCTCAAAAATAAACACAAAAAGGAAATATGTAATATGTAAACAGATAATGTAAAACTATTAGAAATGAACTAAGAACATGATAAAAAATTACGAATAGATGGTATGTTCCCAGAAAATACAAACATCCAATAAGCACATGAAAAGTGTCCAACTTACAGGTCTAAAAAAATGCAAATTAAAATGATTTTTTCTTTTTTTTCAAAATAGCTGAGTTTGGTTTTTTGGGGTGTTTTTTTTTTTTTTTTAAGTAATTCTGCTGGGGTGTCTTGGTGGCTCAGTCAGTTAAGCCTCTGCCTTTGGCTCAGGTCATGATCCCAGGGTCCTCGGATGGAGCCCCATGTCAGGCTCCTTGCTTAGTGGGGAACCTACTTCTCCCTTTCCCTCTGCCTGCTGCTCCCCCTGCTTGTGCCCTCTCTCTCTTTCTGACAATAAATCTGACAATTTATTTATGAATAAATAAAATTAAGAAAAAATAGTTTAAAAACAAATTCAGTGGAGAAAGAATCTTTCCAACAAATTGGTCAGATCTGAAATATTAGATATCAATACATTAAAAAAAATCTAAAATTAAAAATATTGACCATATTAAATGTAAATGAGGATGTGGAGCACTTACAGCACCCACACACTGATCATGGGAATATGAAATTGTACAACCACTCTGTAAAACAACTTGACATGTTCTTCAAAAGTGAAACATACCCTTACCATATGGTCCAATCATTCCATTCTTAGGTATTTTACCCAGGAGAAATGAAGTCATCTGTCCATACCAAGACTTACTCATGAATGTTCTTAGCAGCTCTGTTTGCATTAGCTAAAAAATAAAAACAACTCAAATGTGAATCAAAAGATAAATATATAATCAAATTATGATAGAACTACACAATGGAATACTACTCAGCAATTAAAGTAAGTCAATATTGATTCACACTAGAACATGAACCACATGGATGAATGAATCTCAAATGCTAAGTCAAAGAAGTCAGACCAAAAAAAAAAAAAAAAAGAGTACATAGTTCTTGCCTCCATTTATATAAAATTATAGAAAATGTAAACACCTATAGTGACAGAAAGCAGATCAGTGCTTTCCTGGGGGTAATGACAGTAAAGTGAGGGACAGATGTACATGGACAAGACAGAATACAGAAATGTTAGAGGTGATGGATATATTCATTACCTTGACTGTCATGCAGAATTTTCTAACAAGCAGTAAAAATCATATTTAAGCAAAAAAAGTCATATTTAAGCAAAATCTTGGCATCTCAGTCCTTAGAATTCCCTGTTAGAAAAATTTTCAGCTAGGAAATATCAAAGGAAGTAGTTTGGTATCTATTTCATTTTAGTTTTTGTCCCCTGATAACATTTTTAAATAGCTATACTGAGGTATAATTGACATATAACAAGCTTCATATACTTAAAGTATAAAACTTTTTAAGATTTACTTATGTAAACATCTGTAAAATTATTACAGCAGTCAAGTTAATGAACGTATCTCTTACCCCTAACACTTCCGCCTTCTTTTTTGTCCAACTACACCTGTCCCTTGCTTTATTTACTATCACCACCCCCAGGAAACTACCAATCTGAGCTAAACCACCATGAGATTTAAATAAATTCCAGAGTGTCATAATACCAGAAATGTCTAGTTCTTGATAAAAAAAATTCCTCATTATACCAAGAATCAGGAAGATGTCAAACTGAAAGGAAAAGACAATCTATAGATGCCAACATCAAGATAAACATAGGTGTTAGAACCATCCTAAAGATTTTAAAGTAATCATTATAAAAATACTTCAACAAATCATTTTAAACAGTCTCATAACAAATGAAAATATAGAACCCATCTCAACAAAGAAATAGAAGGTATAAATAAAGAACCAAATAGAAAAATACATTAAAATAAAAAAAAGTTGAAAACTTAAAAAGAGATGGACTCTACAGCAGAACAGAAGAGCCAGAAGAAAGAGGCCACTAACTGGAAAAAAAAAACAATACAAATCACCCAATCCGAACACCAAAGAGAAAACACTAAAGAAAATGAATAGCACCTCAGGGAATTAATTAATTAATTAATTAATGGGATTTCACAAAGAGAGGAGAAAGATGATAGGGGTGAAAAAGTACTTGAAGAAATAATGGCTGAAAACACCCCAACTGGGCAAAAGATATAAACTTACAGATCCAAGAAGCTGAATAAGAAAACAAAAATAAGAAAACAAAAAAATCCATACCCAGACACATGATAGTCAAACTTCTGAAATCTAAAGACTAATAAAAAACCTTGAAGCAACCGTAGAGAAATAACACCTTCCCTATAAATGTAAAACAATTAATGACAGTGGATTTCTTATCAGAAACTGTGGAGGCCAGAAGTATTTCCACCTATTTCAGATGCTGGGGAAAAAAAAAATAAAACAGTCAACCCAGAATCTTATCTCCAACAAAAATATCCTTCAGGAATGAAGGGAAAACAGAGTATTCTCAAAGGGGGGACCAAAAAAAAAAAAAAAAACCAACTAAGAGGATCTCTTGCTAGCAGATCTACCCTAAAACAATAACTTAAGTTCTCAAAATAGAAAGGAAATTTTAAAAGAAGGAATATGAACATAAGAACAAGGAATAACATAACAAATAAACATTGTGGGTAAATACATTACATTTTCTCTCTCCTCTTGAGTTTTCTAAATTATGCATGATGACTGAAGAAAAAAATATTTTTTTTTAATTTTTTATTTTTTATAAACATGTATTTTTATCCCCAGGGGTACAGGTCTGTGAATCGCCAGGTTTACACACTTCACAGCACTCACCATAGCACATACCCTCCCCAATGTCCATAACCCCCCCCCCCTTCTCCCAACCCCCCTCCCCCCAGCAACCCTCAGTTTGTTTTGTGAGATTAAGAGTCACTTATGGTTTGTCTCCCTCCCAATCCCATCTTGTTTCATTTATTGAAGAAAAAATTTAAATACTGCCTGATGTGGTTCTAAAGGCAAGTGGAGCAAATATTTAAAACAATTATATTATAAACAGATTCTATCCCTGCAGCATACCATTTGTGCATTGAGAGGAAACTATTTCTCCCCCTCCACCATCATTCCTTTGGGGAAAACTGAAGACAATATATTCTACATTCATCCTAAGCAAATGCCTACATTCATCCTAAGCAAACTGGGTCCAATACACTCAGAAGAAAGAAAGAGGACACCGTATCTGAAAAGAACTATAATTATGTTATAAATGGAGAAAAATGAAGGGATGTAAAGGAGGTAAGGTTATGACACTTCACTGGAACTGGTAAAATAATGATATCAGAAGACTGGTAAATTATGTATATACAATGTAAGACCCAGAGCAACTACTAAAAAGGTTATGCAAAAAAGATATACTATGTAAATCAAAATGGCATTTGTTATTTTTTTAAGATTTGTTTATGTGATAGAGAGTGAGAGGAGAGAGAGAGACTGAGAGAAGGAAAAAGGCAGGGGAAACAGCAAAAGGAGAGGAGGAAAAAGGCTCTTCACTGAGCAGGGAGTCCAATGTGGGGCTTGATCCCAGAACCCTAGGATCATGGTCTGAGCCGAAGGCAGGCGCTTAGTTGACTAAGCCACCCAGGCAGCCCCAAAATGGCATTTTTAAAAAATACTCAAATAACCCACAAAGGGAGGTAGTAAAAAGCAAAGAGAAATGAAAAACAGACCAAATGGAAAATGAAAAATCCCAACTTTAGCCCTAACATACAAATACATTATATGTTAGCAAAATCCATTAAATGAAAAATTGGTAAGTTAGGCTTCATCAAAATAATAAACTTTTATGGCACAAAAGACTGTGTTAAAAGGTTGAAAACACAAGTTAAAAACTAGGAGTTTTCCGTATTACATAAAGAATTCTCAAAACTCAAAGGTGGAAAAAGCCTAAACAGTCAAATTAGGAAATGGGCAAATGGTATGAACAGACATTTCAAGGAAAGGGACAGACAGATGCCCAGTAAGCACATGAAAAGATGTTCAACATCATTCCATGCAGGAAATGCAAATTAAAGTCACAATGAAGTATCACTGCACACCTGTCAGAATGGTTAAAATTAAAAATAGCCCCAAATGCTGTCAAGGTATGAAATAGAAGGATAACCAATACATTGCTGATGGGAACGTAAATCCCACTTCGGAAAACAATTTGGCAATTTCTGTTTGTTTTTGTTTTTGTTTTTTTAAGATTTATTTATTTACTTTAGAGAGAGGGTGTGAGTGGAAGGAGGGGCAGAGGGACAGGGAGAGAATTCTCCAGCAGACTCCCCACTGAGTGCAGAGCTGACACATGCTTGATCCCAGGACCCTGAGATCATGACCTGAGCCAAAAATCAAGAGTCAGCCACTTAATCAATTGAACCACCCAGGCCCCCCAATTTAGCAGTTTCTTAAAACACTAAACATGCTACTACTGTACAACCCAGTGATTGCACTTCTGGACATTTGTCCCACAGAGATAAATACTACATATTCTCAGAGATAAAGACTATATATTCTCATAAAATATTTATAGTGGCATTATTCATAATAGCCAACAACAGGAAAGAACCCAGATGTCCTTCAATGAGTGAATGGTTAAACATAGTGTGTTATATCCATACCATGGACTTCTACTCAGAAGTAAGGAACAAACTGTCAAACTGAAAACAATCTAGCAAGTTATCCATATTCTTTGAAGACAATGCCTCCATTAATTTTTTAGGTGTAATGGTTATTCATCAATTCATGGCATACATTTATTCACTTGTTCAACAAACATAAAGAGCAACTGCTCTGTGTCATCATTACTCCAGGTGCTGGGGACAGAGTGGTAAATGAAACAGATGCAATCTGTGTCCTCATGAAATGTACTTTCTAGGAAAGAGAGATGGTCTGTAAATAAGTAGACAAAATAAACAAAACTATGTCAGATAATTCTGTTTTTGTTTTTTTTTTTAATGCAGTAAATCCAAGTAATAAAGCATCAGGATGTATAAGGACTATTTTTAGAAAGAAGGATCAGGGAAAACCTTTGTGGCATTTTAAAAAATATATTTTATTTATTTATTTGAGAGAGAGAGAGAGCACAAGCGGCCGGGGTCGGGGGAGGGGGAAGGCAGCAGAGGGAGAAGGAGAGAAGCAGTCTCCCTGCTGAGCAAGGGAACCTGAAGACCATGACCCTCATGACTTGAGCCAAAGGCAGATGCTCAACCGATTGAGCCACCCTGAGCCACCCAGAAGCCCCAAAAGGTGGTGTTTTTGTTAAGATGTGATTGTGCAGAAGGAGCCAGCATCTGAAGATCTAAAGGAAGAAGGTTCCAGGCAGAAGTAACGCAAGGGCAAAGACCCCAGGGCGGTGCTTGGAAGCTGGAGGAGGAACAGAAGGATGGACAGTGTGGATGGAGTGAGCAAGGGGAAGAGAGAAGTAGGTAAGGTAAGAGGGGGAGACAGCGAATGGATCACACCAAGCCTTGTCAGAGTTGTAAGGAGTTTGTATTTCACTACTGGGGTACAGAAACCATTGAAGGGTTTAAATAAGAGAGTGAAATTATGTTGTTTACAGATTAAAAGTCTACGTTGTCTGCCAAGTGCAGAATGGACAATAAGATAAAGAGGGGAAACAGAGAAACCAGTTAGGAGATTATCGAAGGTTAGAGGAAAGTGATTTTGACACTGTGATACGATGGATATGGACTGAATGTGATTTGGAGGGAGCACTAAATTTTCTGATGTATTAGGTATGAGGTGAGGGAAAAAGGACTATCAAGAATTAGTTCTAGGATTATATAACATGAGCAGTTGAGTGAATGGTGGTGCCATTTGCTGAGATCCAGAAGACTAGAATGGAAAGGGTTTGGGGTTGACAATTAATAGCTAGGTTTTTGAAATGTTAAATTTGAGATTTATATTAACATCAGGTTCCTCAAGGCCAGTTGCTCTTGCATCTATCTATCTTTTCACTGGTTACTTCTCCTACAAACACATTAACCTCTGTCCTATCTTTAAAGTCTAGGGGGAGTCCCTGGTTCTTGGCTAAAGTGGTTACAAGGGTTTTTGTTTGGTTGGTTGGGTTTCTTTTCTCTTCTCTTCCCTTCTCTTCTTCTTTTCTTTTTTCTTTTTTAAGGCATAAATGGGAATTGTGGCTTCACATATGGTGCCAGTTGAGTGATAATACCCTGCAATGGTGGGATTCCACTTTTTTCTAGTTTCCTAAGGTGGAAACTTATATTAGTGGTTTTAGATCTTTGTCTCCCTCTGTTTTTTCTTTTTAACCTTTTTAATGTGTTTGTCCTAGAATTTGCAAGATACATTTACAACTAGTCTAAATCCACTTTCAAATAACATATCACTTCAAAGTTAGTGCAAGTATATTATAACAAAGTATTCTCAATTTCTCCTCATCCCTTATAACTTTGCTGTCATTTATTTCTGGAATCCATAAGCCAAAATCACTGAATACATTACTGCTATTAGTATTTCTTTTAAGATTTTATTTATTCATTTGACAGACAGAGATCACAAGTAGGCAGAGAGAGAGGAAAGGAAGCAGGTTCCCTGCTGAGCAAGAGAGCCAGATCCCTGGGCTCGATCCCAGGACCTTGAGATCATGACCTGAGCCAAAGGCAGAGGCTTTATCCCACTGAACCACCCAGGCGCCCCTGCTATTAGTATTTTGAACATACTGTTACATATTAGTTCAATTAAGAGTAAAAAAGACAAAATATTTTATTTTACCACATTTATTCCTTCTCTAACATTCTTTTCTTTTTGTAGATCCAAGTTTCTGACCTACATCATTTTCCTTCTCTCTGAAGAACTTCTTTTAACATCTTGCAAGGCAGGTCTATGGATGACAAATTCCCTCAAGTTTTGTTTGAGAAGGTTTTCATCCTTCACTTTTGAAGGAGAATTTTACTGGATACAGAATTCTAGGTTGGTAAAGGTTTTCTTTCTTTCAATACTTCAAATATTTCACTCTACTCTCTCCTTGCTTGCATGGTTTCTGAAGAGAAGTCTAGTGTAATTCTTATTCTTGCACCTGTAAAACTAAGGTTTTGTTTTTCTCTGGTTTCTTTTGAGGTTTTCTCTTTGTCTTTGATTTTCCAAAGTTTGAATCTGATATGCCTAGGTGTAGGTTTTTTGGTGTTCATCCTCCCTAATATCTCTAAAGTGTCCTGGATCTGCAATTTTGTGCTATTATTAATTTCAGAATATTCTCAGTTATTATTGCTTCAAATATTTCTTCTGTTCCTTTCTCTCTTCTCCTTCTAGTATTCCCATTATGAGTATGTGACACCTTTTGGAATTGTCCCACACTTCCTGGATATTCTGTTTTATGTTTTTTATTCTTTTTTTTCCTCTTCGCATTTCAGTTTTTAAAGTTGCTACTGACATTTCTTCAAGCTCACTGATTCTTTCCATGGCTGTGTCCAGGCTACTGAAGAGAGCCTTTCAAAGGCATTCTTCATTTCTGTTTGGTGTTCTTTTTATTTCTAGCATTTCTTTTTTATTCCTTCTTAGTGTTCCCATCTCTCTGCTTATATTACCCATCCATTCTTACATACTGTTCACTATTTCCATTGGCACCCCAAGCATATTCATCATAGTAGTTCTAAATTTCCAGTCTCGTAATTCCAACATGTCTGTCCATAGCTGAGTCTTGTTCAGATGTTTGCTCTGTCTCTCCAAACTATGCTTTTAATCTTTTGATATGCCTTGTAACTTTTTGTTGAAAGTCATACATAATGTACTGGCTAAAAGGAACTGAGGCTTTTAATGTGAGGTTTTACGTTTATCTATATAGGGGTGAGATTGTGTTTCATGTTTGTTATACTTGTAGGTGTCTGAGGCTAATATTTCCTAAAATTTCCTGGTGTCGTTTCTGTGTCCTCTGTTATCTTTGAATATCTCTAGAGACTCCTTAAATAAGGTTTGAGGTATGTAATTCTTTCTGTTGTATTCTTGTTATTATACAGGAACCCTATTAATGTGGTGATAAGCTAAGAAGGGAGAGGAAGCTTCTATAGTTCTATGATTCTGTTTCAGAATTTCAGTGATCCTGTTCCCCTGGGCTGTGGACATTCACAAGGGCTACTTAGTTCTGTTTGTTTGTTTGTTTGTTTGTTTGTTCTGTTTTCAAAAGTTATACCAGATAGCTAGGGAGGCTAGAGTTGGTATTTCCCTTTCCCCGGTCTGGTTAGGTTCTGGAAAAACTTCACTTGGGTTAGACTCTGATAAAATAGTTTCTCTTGAGGCAGGTCTTCTTAAGAAGAACAAAATACTCTGGGCATTTTTTGGAAGGGCTACTTTTCCTCTCCTTCTGACAGAAGCACAAGGAGATTTTTCTCCAGTCTTCACTGTGATAGCCTGATGGTAAACACTAAAAAACGTGAGTACTTCCCTAAGACTGGGTCCTTGAGTTTTAAATCTCACATAAGTGCCCACACAGAGTCTTTAGCAATTTTTCAAAAACACATTAAGTTTTTCTACTCTGCTACTGGTCCTAACAGAGGTTTCTACTCCTGGCCTTTTGCTGTGGTAAGCTGAGACTCTCTGTGTCGTCTTGTCTTCTCTCCAAATTTGAGGCCATGGTTTGCTCCATGACCTCAGTTCTCTAACAGGTCTAAGAAGAATTAATTGCTGATTTTCGGTTTGTTCAGCTTTTTCCCTTTTTATAAAGAGTAATGAGTTCCCAACTCTTTACGTGCCAGAACAGAAACTCATGGTTCTGCTTCCCAACTGAATCCTAAGCCATGCATTGCCATCTGCTGCCATTAAACAAACAAAGAAGATGTCTTTTCCACTACTTTGTGGGAAAAAATATCCAAGAGATTGCTTACTTTACAAATTTACAGTGCTATTAGCAAGTAAACGGCTCTTTTCTCTTGTTGGTATTTTCTCTCACGAAATAACCCCTAAGGACCTCAAACCGTGAAATCTAACCTCTGGATAAATGTAGCTACTGGATTTTCTTTTCAGAATTTGCAAAACCTCAAGACTTCTAATAAGTCAACCCACAATCAAAGTATGACGTTGGTTTTAATCTCAAATTATTTTTATTTAGCTCAGTCTCCCATTTTTCTACCCTCTCTTTAGAAAACCACTTGAAAAATCCCATTTGACAGGGATATTATTACAGTTTGTAATGCCCAACATCAGGGCAAGACTTTTTTTTTCTCTTTTGTAAAATCAGTTTGAGTTATTTACAATGAACTTAAAAACCATGAACTTTAATGAAAAAGCTTGACAGGTTTGATGTATGATAGACTAACGTTTAAAAAAAAAAAAAAAAAACAGAAAAAGATTTTTTTCTTTTTGGCCATGAAATAAAAACAGGGGTCTGGCCACTCAGAGTCACTTCTGAGAGAGGAGAGAAATAGAGTTGTCCAGTGATTATAAAATTTCTGCAGAAAAGTGCAGAACAAAGGAGATGTAAATGTTTTTCCATCAATGGAATAATGTAGCAGGAGGGGGTTGCGTTTTTCCCAACAAATAGAATCGTTGTTTTGTGTGTGTTTGTCTGCAAGCTGGTTATTGATTACAGCACTTATTTGATTCCATCCAATAATTATTTTTCAGGAGAACCACAAAACAGGTAAGGTATGGGACATCCTTGCAGATGGAGTCTGGATTCAGCCATCGATGGCCCAATGAACAGGACATTGGACATTTGTCACCGCACTCCTTTATGCCTTCCGCTGCCTCTGCAGCCTTGCTCCTTGCTTTGTAAATGCTTCCCAGTACTTGTAAGCAGTTTCTCAAACATAATCTTCAACCGGGTGTTTACTTTGACCAGTGACTGTTGATTTAGAAGGAGCTCCTTTTACAAAGGAAATCCATCCACTTTTCCTGTGTCTAAAAGGCAAGAGAGAATAATTGTGTCGTGGCACCCAGCCCTGTGTGTTTAGAACTTTGAAATGATCACGAAATTACTTTTCCCCTTTCATTTATTTTCCTCTTAAATCCTGTTTTACAGTAATCATTCAAATGACTTAGCTACATGGTCAGCTAAATAATAGCTTTAGGAGGCTGGCGATTTTAAAGAGGGGAATCTAAATAGCCACTTCTCAGTGCAAACCTCTTAAAAAGTATTTGTTTAATGAACGAGAAATGTCTGGAATAGGAATGAAAGTGTGTCAAAAATACAATTGCATTTTCTGAAGCCCTTTTATGCAAGAAAATGTAGATTTCACTCCTTGCTTGTAACTTTTGTCAAGATTGTATTTGTAATTGTCTCTTTGCATGCAAGGAAGAGGAAAAGAACAGGGCAAGATGAGAAAGCAAAACATCTTTTTAAAATATTAATGACATCTACCTAATGGCTTACTAATCAATACAAAGTCATAGACTTCACAATATAAATGCCCCATTTTTTTAAGTTGGAAAAAACTCTGGACCCAGCGTTCTGTCCCTTTCACAAACTCTTTGACTCTGTGAAGTTTATTCTTTGTGATGACTTCATTCTTTGGTTGAGTGTAATATTTGGACTACAGAAAGAATAAAAGTCAGTTTAGTCTAAATTAGGTTGGAATGTTCGTTTAACTTGGTAGTTCCCGTTCAACAGCAACCCTTCCCCAAACAATGACAATATCACACAACTGGGAGACTGGGTGAGAAGGTCCTTCTTAGTTGGGCTTGGGACTCGGTGGGCTCAGGGAGGCCTCCAGTTGCTGAATCTGCTCACAAGAGGCTGGGGGAGCTGGATGTACTCAGATATACTCAGGAGGAATTAAAATAATCGACTACCTCTGTCATTTAAACACTGGATTAAAAAATAAAATACGTATACTATGCTCTTCGGAAAATGTCAGTACGCAGGAAGAATGCTGGAATTAGAAAATCCCAAATTGGCAGTTTGGTTAAGAATCATCAGTGGATTCTGAAATCGTGGGCAAAAGTCACAGGCGTAAAAAAGACACAAACTATCCGTGACTTAAAATGGCTCAAATTATGTTTTTTTGTTGTTGTTGTTGTTGTTGTTTTTTACTTTAATGGTGCAAAAGCAATATGCAGTCTGTGAAAAGCATGCTTTGAATTCTTAATTTGGATGCTTTCCCAGGCTAGCAATTGGCCACCGATCCTCTCTGGGATGGAGGGCGGTGGCAGCACTCCAAGCCCCCAGTCAGTCATGTGACCACCAGGATCAGTGACCCACACACTGACCACCACTCTGTACCCAGACAATCATTCTGTTTTCCACTCTCAGTACAGTATTCAATCAATTACAAGAGATAGTCAGTACTTGATTATGAAATAGCCTTTTGTTTGATGATTTTGTCTGATGTAGGCGTTCTGAGCACATTGAAGGTGGGCTAGGCTAAGCTGTGATGTTCGGTAGGTTGGGCGTATTAAATACATTTTCCACTTAAATATTTTCAACTTCCATTGGTTTTATCAGGATGTAGTCCCATTGTAAGTTGAAGAAGATGTGTATTTGCACCTTTCCAAGTATCTCCCCATCAGATGCTTAAATACAAAAGGGAACAGTTAAATTTCTAGGGGACAAGCCTGGCCTCACCACCTGAAGTGAAGGTCAAAGTTAACATTGTTGGGCACTTGGGTGGCTCAGTCAGTTAAGCATCTGCCTTTGGCTCAGGTCATAAACTCGGGGTCCTGGGATCATGCCCCCACATTAGGATCCCAGCTCAGTGGGGAATCTGCTTCTCCCTTTTTCTCCACTTCTCCCCCTGCTTGTGCTTTGTCTCTTTCTCTCAAATGAATAAATATATATATATATATATATATATATTTTTTTTTTTTTTTTTTTTTTAAGTAAAGTTAACATTACCAATCAGGGAACAAAGCAATACAGTGTACCTCCCATGCTGAGGACACAGCATTTCTGCGATAGTCCTACTGTAAGTATGCAACCTGGATCTGATCATGAAGAAATATCAGAAAAATCCAAATGGGGAATCATTCGACAAAACAGTTGGCCCATGTGGCCACCTGGGTGGCTCAGTCAGTTAAGTGTCTAACTCTTGTTTGGGCTCAGGTCATGATTTCAGGGTCCTGGTGTCGAGCCCCATGTTGCACTCCCTGCTGCAGGGAGTCTGCTTCTCCCTCTCTTACCCTCTGCCCCTCCAGCAAAGCTTTGCTATAGAACAGACTGGGTCTTCTGTGTATGGCTCCCCACCAACCCATACCAGGGGACACTATGCCGACAAGAAAAAGCCTACACCGAAGCTGGACAAACCTAGTTCTGAATTCCAGCTTTAGTACTTCCCATGATAATTTGGACAAATGACCTTGCTGAGCCACTTTTCTAATCTGGAAAATATGGATAATGTTTACCTCTCAGAGTTACTGCAAGGATTAAAAAATGCAGATAAAGTATCCAGCATAGAGTGTGATACAAAGAACAGAGGCAGTATTAGTTCCTTCCTTTTTTCCTATTCTCTTATAATCCATGACTGGAACAATTAATATGTCAAATTAGCATGCAATAACCTCCACGTTGGGTGGGAGGTCCATGAGTGATTGCTATATCATTAAAATTTGATTGATTAATCAATTAAAAGAGGCCGTGAGTGGATAATAATGAGTGTATCTTCAACTCTGGATTATGATTAGTACAAGTCTGTGTATCTGATGCCCAACATAAAATTACACATGGTTATGTGTTCAGGCAGTTCTTCTTCATCCGAGAAATTGAGCATTTATGTTAAAAAGTTGAAAAAAAGAAAGCTTTTCAAATTTTGCAAGGCTGGGAAATCACAGCACCAAGAATTTCCATGTAAAAAGCCAACATGGATTAAGCATACACCAAACCTTTTAAGAAGTGAATGACTCCAGGCAAGTTCAGTTGCCTGAATTTCACCTATTTTTGTAAGGCACAACCATGAGTTCAGTAAGCTAACAGGATGGGAGTTATAATCATTCAGTCAGTCAGTCAGTCAGTCGGCTAACACAAATTTTTGATTACCTATTATGTGACAAGTTTGCTCTCCAGAGATTGGAGACTAGACCGGGGACTCGGGCATGGTGGCGGTCACCAGTAAGCTTGGTGAGAGCAGCGGTCAGTGGACAGGTAAAGGGGAAAGGCTGAGTGGGGCTGCTTCAGGAGAAAATATGAGTCAAAAATAAGTAAGGACAGTGAGTACTGAACACTTGAGGACTGCCGCAAAGGAAAGCCAGAATGTTGGGTTATAACTGGAAGAAACATGGAGTCAAATCATTTCTTTTTAAGGTCGATGATACTGCACCATATTTGTACGTTAAAGGGAATTGTCCAGAAGGAGATGCATGAGATAAGAGAGGGAAGCTGCAGAGCTGAGACCTTAAAACATGAGAGGGAGAGGACTTCTAGTACAAGGGGAAGTAAAGCCTGGTCCTATGCAAGTCAAAGCCACGGGGAGGTTGGAGGGAAAACAGGGGAAAGAGCCAGACAAGGTCAAAAAGGAGTGTGGGAAGAGAAAGTTTCCATTCAAGAGATAGAGTGAAAGCAGTGTCCTTAGGAGAAAGCAGGCTTCAGTTACAGCAAGAAGATGACTTCATCAATTATGAATCAGTTTAGTGCAGCATGAATAAACTTTAACAAAATCGAAAGAGAATATATATAATAGAATGGAAAATATAAGAACATGGCTCATAAACTTTAGATAAGCATTGTTCTGTAAATTCTTTCATTTCATTTGTGTATGTTTCATTTGTGTGTGTGTGTGTGTGTGTACTAGATATATATATATAAAATGTATTCCTTCATGCAGATTGGGGCAAGAAAAGCTCAAAAGCCCTACGGCATGAGGTGACTGTAGAACCCTATGGAGATAAGGCTCTTCATGGTGATGGATGACTGGCTGGTGTGGAAATAAGAGAGGAAGTGAGGCATGATGGGTTAATTTCATTGATCTGTGAGGAAAACTGAGTCCTAAAGCCCCAGGCTCACCTGGGCCCAAGTTTATGTGATAGCTTTAGCATCTGATCAAGTGGCTCCTGGTGTCTAGTGGGTTCTGTAGGGTGGAGAATGCTTCTTCTGCAGCTCAGGCAGCTGTGTTGGGAGCATGAGGCATACCCATGGCCCAGAGGGTGTGTTTAGGCGGAATGAGGCTGGTACAGATTTGCTTAGTCCAAGAAATCTTCATGGAGAAAAGCTGATCTCAAGAACTGAAGGTGAAATAATCTTGTAGCCTTGACAACACCAAATCCTCGAGAAATGCTTGGTTCAACGTCATCATGATTAATTAAAGAGAGAAATACCCAGGAATGGCAGCAACCTCAATGCACTGATTCATTTTTCCAGTCTATTATATTCGAGGTTGAGTTTATGCTAATCTTGTATGGATGAGTTGGATATTTTAGTTCTATTAGTCTAAACTCACTGGAAAGAGATCGTAAGCATAAATTCAATCCCCGTAAATATAAGGTTTTAAGAAGTGTCGCAACTGTGAGGCTTGGACCAGAGCTCTTCTAGATATGGTAGCCTCTGTTCATTTTTGGTCACAAAGAGGACCAATAGGACTTGAGGATGATTCAGGGCAAACCCATCCCCAATAAAGAAGTTACAAAAAAAAAAAAAAATTAGTATCACCTTTATTTATGAAAGTCAAAACATTATGGTATTTCCTTCTATCTTTGAAAGAAAGGTAGTAATCTCATTTGTAATGCTTAGAGGTTTCCTAGAGCTAAAAGACAGAAAGTCTAGTGAAAAGGTTGACTTCCACCCATTCTACCAGAAGCATTCATCACCGAAAATAATACTTCCCATCTCAGTGGTCCTCTGTGTGCTGTAATATGTATATGTACAGGGTGTTCACATGGCTCAGTTCCTTAGGTTTTCATGACCGCGCTCAGAGACAGAATTCATGGATGAGGTTAGACTCGGTGAGGGCCACCCATCACTCATTCAATCTGTATGACTGTCATGTGTTGTGCCAAACGTGAGGCATCATTCTGCATGGCGGGGTTTCGGTAGTGAACAGAAAGAAGTGCCATCAACTTCTCTGGACCTTCTCAGGACACACTGGAGTGGGAGGACTCACCCCAGGCTCCAGGCGAGAACATGATCAGAGCAGATCCGAGCCACGTCCTCTGGCTCTGGTTCCAGGGCTCCTCCCTCCCAACCTCCCCATCGATGTTGGGGAAAATGGACAGCAAAACCCAGCATTCTTCTCTGACTTACATAGTGCTTCTCCCCCTATGAAGATACGAAAGATAAATGCTTTTCCTTTGCCCACAACGAGACGGGGATTGCAGATTAAAATCCCCATTTTGCAAAGTTTACAAGTCATTGAGAGAATGGGACTCGAATGCTTTCTTGCTGTACTGTTTTCATCCATTATATTTTTACTAAATTTGGCAATATTGCAATTCACATGCATTTAGAGCACTGACCTGGCCCTCTGTTCTAATATGGCCTCAGTCCCAGACACTTACAAACCTTCAGCTATGGACAGTTGACAATCGTGCACGTAGACCTCCAAGTCTTTGCAGGTACAGACAGAGGAAGGCAGGAGGACCGGACTCGTGGTCCTGCTTTGCTATAACATCCCAGGGCAAAAACGTTTCACATGACAGCATAAAACAGTGACGATTAATACACATATTCCAGAGCCCGGATGCCCACCTAGTGGGAGAACAGCAACTAATTTACGGTTTTGCGTCTAAGCTGGGCGAGGACTGGGAAGACGGTAGGGTGTGCGCCCATTCGGGTGCATCTGAACCATTTTCTTCATCTGTGCCTAATTAGTACAAACTTCCCCAAAGGAGCTGAGGTTCACTGAGGCTTTTCACTGGTAGGGGAGGGAGTAGGAAGAGAGAACCGGTGGAGGGAAGCCTAACAGTGAATTGTTCAAACTGTATCTCTGTTCAGTGTGTCAAATACATTCTGGAAGCAGGTGCTCGAATTCACAGGCTCTTTAGAGAGAATTTAGCAGCCCCAGGAATATATTGGTTCAGAAGAAGGAAGGAGGGGCGGGAGGGGGGAACACACAGCATCAGCTGCTTGGAGGGAAAAAGCTAATCGGAGAAACTTCTCTGCCGAGAGGTGCAGCTGTCAAAGCAATAAGGTAAATGAGTCTCGGACTAAAATGGATTTTGCGGTAGAACTGTGTTCTCCGATAAATAGGGGAGATTGAACTCCAGCACCACCCCGCTATTCCTTGGTAATGCCCCATTTGGGGGCTGACTGGGTGGTCTTAAGCCCACTGCCACCCTGGCTAGCCCGGCCACACCAATCAAGGCCCCACAGCTGAGACCCTCGCTGACCTGCCTCAGGAGCCTTTTTCAAACTCTGATTCACTCATTTGTGTGGGATGCTTTTTTTGCTACTTTATTTATGGGATTACATAAATGAGCCATTAAAAATGTAAATCTTCAGAACAGTGGAATAATACAGATTTAAACAATAAGCTTGGGGCGGTACAGTACAGAAACGGCCCCGCACCCGCGCCCTGGCCCCATCGTGACTATGGCAACAATAAGGGGCGAAGGCAAGGACAGAGGGGAGAGAAATAAAACATCCCTGCATTGTGGCAGTCATTGGCACCGGGAAAAAGATTAGGGTTTTTTGTGTTGTTGTTTTTTTTTTTTTAAGAAGTATTAGACCAATAATGAAGATGTGCCATTATAATCAACAAAGGAGCAGGGGCATCCCTCACACAGCGGCGGGCAGGACAATCAAGCCCCGCACAGATTCGAGAAGTTGATCCCACCTCGTGGCAAAGTGTTTAACCCTTTTGTGCCTTTTTGCAGAAGCAAAGAAGAAAAAGACAAGGAATCCTCATCTTTATCTAGTTATCATGTTAGGGTGAATTTTTTTTCCCTCTGCTTCTACATGTGAATTTGCTATGGGATCCTCCCACCTGGGGAGTCTATCGGGGCTCAAGCAAATGCTGCAATCTTTCTGCACCGTGGCCCGGTTACCTGGTGACCAGGGAGTTGAGGCCGGAGAGGAGGCAGTGCTGAGACGTGCCCGGGAGCAGCCAGCAGAGGACTGCGCAGGCTCAAGGTCCTGCTGCTGTGCACAGCGGGTAACAGCTCAGACCCCGGGGCCCCGGGACAGGTAGGGTGCAGGGCACCGAGCATAGATGGGCAGAGGAAGGCCCGGCTTCCTCCAGGATGGTACTTTAAAGACAGGTGCACCCATGTCCACAGTAGCCCTATTCACCATGGCCAGAGGGTGGAAGCAACCGTGTCTGGAGAGGAAGGAACAAATAAAATGTGGTCTATCCATACAACCAAATAGGATTCTGCCTTAAAAAGGGAAGAAGGTCGGACACGCGCTACACCGTGGATAAACCTTGAGGATGTGGTGTAAGTGACGTAGCCAGTTATAAAAGGACAAAGACCTTATGATTCCACTTACATGAGATATCTAGAAGAGTAAAATTTGCAGAGATGGAAAGGAGAATTTGGGGACTGGGGGGGTGTCCCTGAAAGCCACAGTAAAGGTCTGTGTCTTGACTTCGCTCCAATTAAGTGGAATGGGTACCATGGGATTACAACACTGTGCTTGGCAGAGGAAGACTTGTAAATGTGGAATCTGATCATGGAGCTGGGACTCTCCCCACTCAACCCTCCCTCAGCAAGGGCTCCCCCAAACGAGTGGACCCTCAGATCCCCTGCAAGGTTGAAAATCACCACCTGTGCTAAGGTCCCCACACTGGCATTTGCTGTATCCGTCCTGCCTTTATGACACAGGAAAGGCCAGGATATTTTTTTTAAAAGATTTTTATGTATTTATTTGACAGAGAGAACACAAGCAGGGGAAGCAGCAGGCAGAGGAAGAAGCAGGCTCCCCACCAAGCAAGGAGCTCCATACGGGACTCAATCCCAGGACCCTGGGAGCATGACCTGAGTCGAAGGCAGCCGCTTAAGAGACTGAGCCACCCAGGCACCCCAAGGGTCAGCATATTGATGAAGGCGCCATGGAGAGTCTGCAGCATGGGGGGTGAGGGGAGAGATAGCTGACGGGGTTTCTATTCAGAAAGAATAGCTCACTCGTAAGCCCAGGTGAGACTCTCCCGCCCTTGATGCCCAGACACCCATGCCACCAAGTAGGAAGCAAGGAGCCATTTCCTCTTGCAGTGACCTCATTAGTACCCACAGCCTGGAGGGTCCCGGTATTCTGGGCTATAATTGTACCTGCCTCTAGTCCACAGAGACCAGACAGGTCTGAGCTCTGTGTCCTGGTCTCCCACAAAGCCTTTCTCTTGTGGCTGCTTATCTTCTTGCCTCCCTGGCGATATCCCTCAACCCCCAAATTTACCCTTTGCATCTACCTTCCCCATTGGCTGCTTCTTCCACCATGGTTTCAGAAACCTCCAGCTTCTATCCCAAAAGAGTGGCTTCTCTCTTTACAAGGTACAATCATTTGCTTCCCAAAGCCAATCCAAGTCAGAGAGACAACACCCCATTCACGGTTCCTTTGGGGGATGGCAGGGAGGAAAGGTACAAACTGAATGAACCCCCACCCCAAATTCCTCTTCTGATCACAGAAGTCTTAGAATTTCAAACCTAGTAAGGAGAGTTTATGACAACCCTCCAGAACAGGTTCTCAAACTTCGTTACATATCGGAATCAACTAGAGGACATTAAAAAATATTGAGTTCTGGGTCCAGCCTGAGATTCTGATTAATCAGACTGGGGAGAAATTGGGGTATCAGGAGTTTATTAAAGCTCCTCCAGTTGACTGCAATGGGCTGCCAGGACTGAGAACCCCTGGTCTAAAGAAAATGCAGATGAGTCAGAATTGTCGAAACTTTTAAAGTGCTTCCACCTCAGACGTCACAGCCACTGGCCCATCACCATTTAGGACAGCTGGCAACAGTGTTGCAGAGGGATCGAGAAATTAGGCAGAGTGGGGAAAACCATATTTTTTTCTCCTTCAAATAGGAAATGGATACGGACGTCATCTTTCTCTTACAGTGGGCGCTGCAGGGAGCCCAAGAAAGGCCGAGGCAAGTAGCTGTTATGTCCAGAGATGATCTCAATGCATGTAAGAGGCGGCCATCTGGCTGCTGGAAGGATCCCAGAGGGTTTGAAGCAGCTGTGTTGCTGCATCCTTTCACCCGTTCATTTAACAAACATTGGCTGAGTGATTATGGTCTTACTGGCACTTTGCTCAGCCCTGGAGATAGAGCAGAGAACTATCTTCCCTCAGGGGGCTTATATTCTAGGGAGGGATACAGAGATCACACAAGCAACGACCCAAATCATTATTTAAATGATCCTTTCTGGTGACGTCCAGGTGGTTCAGTCAGTTGAGCGTCCGACTCTGGATTTTGGTTCAGGTCCTGAGCTCAGGGTCATGAGATCAAGCCTGGCGCTAGGCATAGAGCCTGCTGAAGAGTCTCTCCCTCCCTCTCCCTCTCTTCCTCCTCTACCCCTCCCCACCCCACACAGGTGCGCAGCCATTCCGTCTCAAAAAGAAATAATAGGGGCACCTGGGTGGCTCACTTGTTAAGCGTCTGCCTTCAGCTGGGGTCGTGATCCCGGAGTCCTGGGATCGAGTCCCGCATTGGGCTCCCTGTTCACCGGGAAGCCTGCTTTCCCTCTCCTAGTCCCCCTGCTTGTGTTCCCACTCTCACTGTGTCTCTCTGTCAAATAAATAAATAAAATCTTTTAAAAATAAAATAAAAATAAAGAATAATTTATGTTTAAATAAATGATAATTATGGAATTAAGTAATTATAGAAATGATAATTTCTGTAAGAGCTACACAGGCTGGTCAGCTAGCGTGTCACCGTGTCTACACCTTTCTAAGTCCCTGTGCAGTCCTCCCTCCCACAGCTTGGACTCGTCCTGAGCACAGAGTAAGACTCACTACATGACACTGAATTCAGGTCAAATTCTTGTTGTTAGCTAAAGTGAATTTGCCAAGTAAGAATTAGACTCAAATAGTTTGATCTCTTATTGCTTCTGCAGTACTCAAGTTGGGAGAGAAGGCTTTTGGTGATAGGATATTAAAAGTGTGTGAAGTGATGTCTTCTGCCGGGGTCATGCAGAGCAGGACTGATCCAGGTGGGCTAACAGAAGAAAGTCTGAACAAAAGCTATATCACAGCACAACACAATAATAGCTTGGCAAAAATACTGCTTATGCTATACCCATGAGTACTGAGGAGGCTCTGGATAGGGAAATGATGGGTGTGTGTGTGTGTGTGAGTGGGGGAGTGGATGGCATGGGACACTGGGAGGACAGGACATGTGAGGAGTGCAGACACAGAGAGATGAATTAATTGGACGAGAAAGGCTCCCCATCACTTGCTGCTCTTCCCCTCCCGGCCAGCAGCCTGCCATTGGCTTTGACACTGCTCCGTCCCACCACTGTTCCCAAGGCTTCCCCACAGCTGCAGAAATGTGGTCCTGTCCAAAGCTCTTGCCCAAACCCTACCCAAGAGATGCTCTTATACTCACAGAGTATAATACACACACACACACACACACACACACACACATCATATACAGTGTATATAGTATACTCCTATATTCAAACCACATAGATGAGGTAGACGGTTCCCTGGGGACTCAACACATTTTCAAACTGCAGATAGCAAAAGAGAAGTTGTGGTTAGGAACGACCATAGTTCATAGTCTGCCATTTAAATGAGTGCAGGGAAGCCAGGCTACCAAAATTCACAGATATTTTCTATTTAGTTTTAGAATGTAATGTTTTCCTTACTGGACTTAAAAGGGCAGAGTGGGAGTCTTTGGAGAGCAGATACTTTGATTAATATTTTTATTCTAATAACAAAGTAACTTGCTTAAAATAGGCATTTGATAAATCTTTGTGACACAAATTAAATGAATGATTTACTTACTCAGAAAACTTAGCGGGGAAAACTAAGGAATATTCCTACTATATGAATACTTCATTTCTAGAAAACCTCCGAATGACCTAGATTGCTATGCTTTCGTATGTTTGATTTCATCTACCTAGAATACTCTTCTCCATCATTGCTGTCCTCTCTTCCTCCACAATGACCCAAATTCCATGCTGTGATTAAGCTCTGGTTGTAGATGAGTGATGTTCTTCCTGCCTTCAAGGTCAGACACTACTTCTACCCTTGAACACGCTCTACTCACTGGTGCCATGTTGCTGTGAAGTGGCTTCTTGTTTAACTGTCTCCTCATGGAAGTGTATGCTTCAGGAGCCTCTGGGTTATTTTTATCTTTGGCCTCATTGCCTAGCACTGTGCTACAATTAGTCTATAAAGTTTCTGCATACATGCGTGAGTGACTGAAGAAATAGCTATCAGTTAGTGTGTGTGCAGTTAAAAATTAATTTCAGGAAGCGCCTGGGTGGCTCAGTCATTAAGTGCCTGCCTTCAGCTCAGGTCATGATCCTGGGGTTCTGGGATGGAGCCCGCATCTGGCTCCCTGCTCAGCGGGAAGCCTGCTTCTCCCTCTCCCACACTCCCTGCTTGTATTCCCTCTCTCACTGTGTCTGTCAAATAAATAAATAAAATCTTTTAAAAAATTAATTCCAGAACTCCATTGTTTCTTAAGTAAAGAAATTATTGGAGAGTTTATTTTTTATAAGTGCTGACCATCCATTTTGGTTTTAAATGAATTTTGAATATATGAATGGATAAAATTACTAGGATAATAAAAATAACTAGTGCATGATGGTGCTTACCATGCATCAAACTCATCTCTAAATACTTTAGATACAGAATATTTTCTACTTTCTACCTGACTTACTATAGTCTGGATATATTGTATGTGTGCCCACACACACACACACACACACACACACACACATACACACCCCTACCTTCTGATGAGTGGAATCTTGATTATCTATCATTGTCAAAATATATTAATATATAACCAATTATTATATACAATTGTATACATCAATATACAATCAAATATATTAATAATATGATAGAAAAAATCAAAACCATCATGTTCAGGAAGGAAAGTTTTCCTGCCTAAATCTATAGCTTGTGCTGTAGGGTGACTTTTCGGTGAAACAGGTAACTTCGAAAGGACTGGAACACACACTGTGGGGCTTGAAGAAAGATGGTTTCCACTGAAATCAGACCGACAAATGCTCTTCAATCTTACTTTCTGCCAGCTGGGGTAAAGAGGGGAGGGTCGACCTACTCGTCCAAGCTCCGTGCCCAGAGACAAATATTTTAACGCCCTAAATGTTTTCACATGTCGAGAGCCATGGAAACTCCCCAGCTGTGAAAGTCATCCTTGCTGGTTCTTTTCATTTTCAGGGTAAGGGAGCACTGCTGAGTGAGGCTCAATCCAGAGGGTCAAGTTCCTGTTCGCCAAATGATTCGCAAACTGAGAGTCGGCTGATTTCCTATGGCTTCACCAACTTTTTCAGCCGGGAAGGGGAGACTTTCGGTGATATGACAGGAAACACGACACGTTCTGCCAGATTTAGTAAAACTGAGGCTGCCGGTGGTGAATGGAAACGAAGGGGGAGAAGGAGAAGGGGGGGGGAAGCGCTGGACAGAGCTGCTGCTCACGTGTCGGCATCGCACCGCATTTTCTGGTCAGCGGTGACCACGCCGATTCTTTCTCTTAAAACCAGTGATACTGTGGAACTGGGGAGCATTGTGAAAAAGCATGGCCAGTTGGTCTTTTGTGCTAAATCAGACATTTTCACCTTGCGGTTTTATTGATTTTTCTGGACTCAGTACTTGGCAAGCAAAACAAGAATTCAGAGCTGTCGGGTTTTGTTTTTTGTTTGTTGTTGTTGTTGTTGTTGTTGTTGTTGTTTTTAATGACTTCAGTGGGAGGGCTCTGTCCTGGATTTCTCTGCCCCTTTCCCACTGAGAAACTCAGACTGATGTTTTTAGTTGTTTACCCCAAAACAAATAAACAAAACCCAGTGACAACATCGCCTCTTCTTTCATTATCGTTCACTATTTCAAGGCTTTCAACACTTTTTAAAGTTGGCACCAATTCATCTCCTATATTTTGCCTTCTTTAAAAAAAAAAAAGACTAAAGCCCACTAACTAGTTTAAAAGAGATGATACAAAGCAGGCTTTTTCCTCCTCATGAACTGTGTATATAATTACTTGAATCATGTTGAATTTCACCCATATGCTGGGGAAGGAAAAAAAAAAACAGCAAAAAATAACTACTGTGAATTCAAACTGCAAGTGAATGGAACCGGCCTCATTCATAAATGTCATATGAAGCTTTGGTGAAAAAGGCAAGTCTGTCATTCCAGGGACAGCAGCTGTTGTTATGTTGAACAAAATGGATACAAATGGGTATTATTTTAAAGTGAAATGCTTAATTTCAGGCCTAACAAGCACACTGTCCTCTGTGTAGCCCCGTGTCACCCGAGCCATGATCTCCAGTAGAGGGCTTGATTGCACAGGAAATCCAGCTCACAGGCTGCTGCCGACCGGACCAGCAAACACACTGGCAATGTTTGAGTTACTATGGCAATCGCAAAATAGGAAAGCCTTTTCTTCTTTTCCCCATCTCTGCATGCAGCCACAGCCTGCTCCTGAATAGGCCACATCTGCAAAAAGTTTTAACACGGTACTCAGATAAAGAAAAGGATCCCCAAAATGGGCACTGACCCGTCTCAAAAAATGTTGCAAATTTTACATACAAGAATTGGGGAGCCGGGCCACTTTGCACAGGTTATGTCATAATGCAAACACAAAGGGATAAAAGCGCATGAAGGCTCTGGCTGTCAGATACTGAGAGGAGGGAACAGCAGAAGTAAATGACAGCTTAAATGCAGATGTAAGGAGAGAAGTCAAAGATGGGTGACAGAAAGTTACTGGTCAATGAATAAGGGAGAAATTTCAAGCACAAAAAAACAGACAAAAGGGTAAAATACAATAAAATCTATCTATAGAGATTTACTGAGAAAACCCCCCAAAGCATATTTAGCCAATCTTAGAACCATGAAACCCTGTGAAACCAACACATGGCCCTTTAGACGGGGTCTTTGTAGACTTTCCGCATCCCACCACTGTCTCCGCGCAACTTCTTGACGGGCCCAGGAGGCTCTCACACAATGCTGGGGCCCCCCGGGGGCTGATATTTCAGACACAGCTCAGAAAAATGGATGTTTTCTCATAAAAAAAAAAAAAAAACACCTCTATATATATCCGTTCTGGATATGTGTGTGTGTGTGTGTGTGTGTGTATCTCCAAAAATATAAATATACATAGATATAAGGACAAGTTTAGAGAATCCTTGGAAAGGACCCTCTAGGGAAGGGCATGGAAGGACTGGCCCACAGTTTCCTAGGGTATCATTGAAAAGATCCCCACCTTTCCCTACATGTTTCTTGCGTATTTCACACTTAGATTTTGCATCCTTTCCTCTCTCCAGTATAAAGGTGATGGGCCGTTTTCCGAAACAGAGCTTCAAGCCCGTGCCCTCGGTGTGAGGGAATCATCTCTGGGCTTCAGAAGAACATGGCTCGTTCCCCCTCGTGGCTTATTAACCCCGCCACCCCCCTCCACCGAGCCAAATGGTGAGCGATGATGCATCCCTTCTCGAAAAATCCAAGCATCAGGAAGAAGCAAAAATACCGAAATTAATCTTCACCTCTTTTGACTTGGAGAGCTATTCATGGCGTGAAAACAGTTGGAAAAGACTTGGGTGGGTAGCTGACTGAAAAGTCACCATTTGCAAGAGTTGAAACTCCGAGGGAAGAATACTTTTAAATAGCATGAACTCACCACAAAAAGTCCACAGTGCTGAAAGGCGTCCAGAGTCCGGTAAAACTGACACTACATTTCACATTCATGGACTCTTGTTCTTTTGGGGGAGTTTTCTTATGAAGAGAAAGAGGCCGCGGAAGACAATAGTGTTACCTTATCAAAGTTCATTCATGCAGCTATTTCAAATACTTTTAACTGCTTGTCAATAGGCCTTGCAAGTCTCTGAGATTCTAAACGTTCTGTCACATTTGTGTACTAACCACTTAAAGTTCTGCTAAAGCTTTGTGACCTGGACTGCCTCCCCTTTATGTGGGTCAAAATGCAAGGCGAAGCCATTGTGTTACGCGGCCTTCATTAAATTCATTGATTTGACCTGTATTTTAAAGACCAAAAGTCAAATGGAATGGGAAGTTAACGTTCCCATACAAAATCTTCTCCTGGGCACTTTTCGGCTTCCTTGAACTATCTGGCGTGTAGGCAAAGGACATTTAAGGGCTGTTTGAAGTCTGGCTCGCAGTTAGACAAGCTTTTTGGAGAGAAGCCGGGGCTTGTTTTTAACTTTATGCAAGGATGAAACGAATGTTGAGGGAAGCTCCCACCTTGAACTCGATTTTCTTCCGAAGAGATGGTTTTGTCCACCTTACAGAGCTGCCTTGCATGCTGCGGCCGAGGCTAGCCCACCGCTCCGCACTCTGAGTGTTTACTCTTGCTTACAAAGGTCTGCTGGTGAACTGTCCTGCTTTTAGTCAATATGCACTTTCGGACTTGGAACAAGCTTAGATTTTCTTCTTGGCGTATTGAGGAATGTCAGCTTTTGAAAGCCCTATCTTTCTCTTGTGAGGGTTTTTACAGCAAAGATGGACACAAACCATGTTCATTTAAAGGGCTGAGGAGGCGAGGAAGAGAGAGGAATTGTCAATAAAAAGCCAGAAAAGTGGCCTCCAGCTACCTCTACCTTAGCCTGCTCTTTCTCTCTCTCCGCTTCAGCC
This sequence comes from Mustela nigripes, assembly GCF_022355385.1. NCBI lineage: Eukaryota > Metazoa > Chordata > Mammalia > Carnivora > Mustelidae > Mustela > Mustela nigripes. The sequence continues at coordinate 9,952,145 of NC_081571.1, forward strand.
TTGTTATCCTCCTCTCGTCTCCAATTAAAAAGAGTAGGAAAACCGTCCGTCCATTTCTTTCTAGGAAGACAGCACGACTCAAACTGTCAAAACCACTTCATAAGTAACACCGTTCTGATGATTTTTCCCCCAACTAATTCTGTCAGCACAATGGGGCCAGGACAGAAGATTCTAGACATACCAGTGAGATGTGCTTGAGGAGTCTGACGTTAGCGGCAATGAAGTGCCCCCGACCCCAGAAAGGCAGAACTGAGGGAACACTTGGAGGTTCTACACTTGACTTGTAGAAATGTCAAGACTTCTAGAACAGAGTTCTCAAAGTCAGAGAACAGTATCTCAGTGCCTGGAAAGCTCATTTCTAACTGTTGCTAGGTACTAGGACAGTGTAATAATACAGCATCTTTGTTGAACTGTTAGCCTCAATTTATGTAGTGGGGAAGTTGAGACTCAAAGGTCAAGTCACTTTCTAAGGTCACACAACACACAGTGGAATGGAACAAGATCTGTGGGATCATAGAGCCCACACTCTGACGGGAACTTGGTGGAAACTCTTTCCTGTCACTCATCTTGTGATTCTGTGCGTGTGGCGGAGAATGCGGTCCAGGAGAACACATTCAATTAGCTATTGGTGAACACTCATTACAGGTTATTGTTGTGAGATAAGAGCTATTTTCCTGAGGCTAGCTTTTAAAATAGAATAAAAATACATCTCTGGGGAAAGCTGTAAATAGTAGAAGTCAGGAAGATAGCCTAAAGAAAGTGAACTGTTAACCCTGTGCTCTCCCTTGCAGAAATCACACCCATGCTTCGTGCCCCCTTCGTCATGCTGTTCCCAGGTGTGCTCCCCATGACCGGATGAAGGGTTTCAGGATGAGCCAGGAGGGGCATGACCATGGCCTCCAACCCTCTACCCATATCTAAAAGCTCTGCTTCCCTGAGAACTATGATCTCTTTACCCCCTCTTGGAATAAAATCTGTATTGATATCTCTGGAAAGTTACTGCCTTCCCTAGTTTTTCCCGGGACACTTTTGAGTTTTTCATAGATGGGGGCAACTGGAGCTCAGAGACCTGGAACTCTTAGTTTATTGTTCTCAAAGGTAGTCATATGACCTTGTAATAAAAAGACAATTTCTTCTCTTCTTGCAGCTGAAGTAAAACACAGAGGGAATCTTTGGATTTGTTGGCATCCTTTTTTATTAATCTTTAATTCAAAAAACTCAGGGCAAGGACTATCCATTCGGTTCCAGAGGAGCCAGGCCACTGTCCTTCTCTTGTCCACCCAAAAGCAAGACAGTCCAAATGGGCCTGGAGGACAGACCATGGAGCCGGAGAGGGTAGCCTTTGAGCCTTAAAATCTAACGGAGTTTTTGCCCTGCTAGGTTTTGGACTTACTTGGGATCCATGACCCCATTCTTTTTCTGACTTTTCCCACTTTGAACAGAAATGTCTATCTTATGGCTGTTCCCCATTGCATTTTGGAAGCAGGTAACTTATTGTCTGGTTTCACAGATTCACAGATAGAGAGGAATTTTAGCTCAGGATGAATCATCTCTTGAGTCTCACCCACACTTGATTTAGATGATATTTGAGTGAGATTTTGGACTTCAGGTTAATGCTGGAATGGGCTGACTTTGGGGATTGTTGGGATGGGGTGAATGTATTTCACATGCAAGGAAGACAGGAGTTTTGATGTGTTAGAAGGTGGAGTGTTATGGGCTGAACTGCGTCCCTCCCCTCCAGTCCATGTGTTGAAGTCTTAACTCCCAGTACCACCGAATGTGCATGTATTTCAGATACAAGAGCTTTTAAAAGATGATTTCGTTACAATGAGGCCACTAGGGTGGGCTTTAATCCAATGTTATATGTGTCCTTTTAAGAAGGGTAAGTTTGGACACAGACACAGAGAAATCCACATGAAGACACAAGAGAGAAGATGGCCATCTACAAGTCAGGAAGAGGCCTCAGAAGACAGCAACTCTGCCAAAACCTTGATCTCAGGCTTCCAGCCTCCACAACTGTGAGAAAATAAATGTGTGTTGTTTAAGCATCCAAGTTTGTGGCACTTTGTTATGGCAGCCTTGACAAACTAACACATGACAGATCCAATGTTGCAGATCAAAATGAGTTTGTTTTTGTTATTTTTATTGGTTTTGGTGGCCATAACACGTTGCAGACTCCTACTAAGGACCTGAAAACCCTAAGAAATTTTACATAATGTGTTCATACTGTAGAATAAAGGACTTGGCCATTAACTCTGGTTCCTAGGAGATAGCCTCTAAATCTTAGAATTTCCTCAGTGACAGAAGTGTCTTGTTGTTTATGGTGGGCCCTCAACCGCATGTGAGTTGATGCTAATGAGGTAAGTCAGGATGGGACTGTTCCTGCCAGAAAGACCAATCAGATGACTAGAGGACTGAGACCTTGAGCCACCTGGACCTCTGGGGGGAGGAGCCTGGAGACTCAATTCAGTCTTGTAGCCAATGTCTCCATTAATCATGCCTCATGTAATGAAATCCCAATGAAAACTTTGAACATTATAAAATCTCTGTGCACTGAAGCCTGGGTGAGTTTCTTGGTTGGTGAACACCACTTCTTGGTTTGTGAACCAGTGCACGAGGAAAGTGAGGTATCATGATTCCACAGGGAGAGGGCATGGAATCTCTGTGTTCAGGACCCTCTAAGGCCTCACCCATCCTTTGACTGGTCCTGATTTGTATCCTTTGTAATAAAACTGTAATTGTAAGCATAGAACTTTCCCAAGTTCTGAGCATTATTCTAAAGAAATATCAAACAAACTTGAGGGGATTGTGGGAACCCCCAAATTGACAGCCAGTTGTGGTCAGAAACGTGGGTGGCCTGGGGACCTCAAACTTGCAGCTGGCATCTAAAATAAGGGCAGTCTGGTTGATGAACCCTTGAGTCTTCACTAACTCTGGGTGGTTAATATCAGAATTAGATTGCAGTACTATAATCTGAAAGGCAAGATATCCCCAACCAGTATTTATGCAGTTAATTTTTTAAAAATATTGCTTGTTTACTTTCCTCTGATCATAAAGTTATACATATCTTTTGTAGAAAATATTTTTAATATGGGAAAATATTTCAGGGAAAATAAAATTTAGCTATAGTCCTGGAAGACTGAACCACTGTTAAAATTCACTCTATTTGAGCCCTGTCATCTATCTGTTTACCTTCCTAACAAATTGGAGTTATACCATAACTTGGATTTGTAAAGTGTGATCATCACTCAGCATTTTATTATAATGTTTTTCCACATTGTTAAAAATTCAGTAGAATCATCTTTCACAACCACATAATTTTCTACCCCATATATGTACTATAATATCTATAATTGCCCTTTTGAGTATTTAAATATATTCAGTGAGCCCCTGATACATATTGGTTATTAGCAATATAGTAATAAATATGATGGACCAAGTCTTTGCCCAAGTCTTTGAGAGTAACCACTCCAATGGGAGAAAATTTTAAAATGAGCAGTTAAATATACAATAGTGTGTCAAGTTTTGACAGCTGTATGGAAAAGATGAAGAGGGAGTTCTAGGTTTAATACAATGGAGTAAGCACATGCATCCAATTGAATCTAGAAGCACCACTAAAACCATGTAAAGTGATTTTTCTAAAACATAACCCTGGGGAATCTGGAATAGGAAATGAGCAAAACCAAAATTCAGAAGTTGTAAACTGGACAGACAGATAAGAAACAAATGTTGAAAAACTAAGCCAGCTACGTCCCCAAATCTACTCATTTTATATCATGAAACTCTCAAAAGGCACAGGGACTGGAAGCACCAGGGATCTCTGGGACTGGGAGTGAAGAAGAGGAATCAAAAGAAAGAGGCCAGGTGAAACCATGTGTGAAACAGTGCTGTCCCAAGACTCCCACATCATCCCACTCCACTGGGGATTTTCCCTTCCCGATCATAAAAGAAGATGAGGGAGTGTGGGGGTTGTACCCAAAGAGTGTACTGGCACAAGAGGACGTGAGACAGTGCCATCAGAAGAACAGGAGGGTAACAATGTGCTCGGTGCCTGCTGAATGCCGAGACTGCCCTGCTCCACTCCTCACCTCACCCTTGCCAATTATTCTCTGCCATCTCGCTCTCAGAACATGAGCAGTCAGACTCTTACCCTCCAGGCAGAAGATTGGGAAATCTTTCAGCCCAAGGGGAAAAATTCAAGATATTGACCATGGGGTCCCTGGGTGACTCAGTGGGTTAAAGTCTCTGCCTTCAGCTCAGGTCATGATCCCAGGGTCCTGGGATTGAGCCCCAGGTTGGGCTCTCTGCTCAGCGGGGAGCCTGCATCATCCTCTCTCCTCTTTCTCTGCTTACTTGTGATCGCTGTCTGTCAAATAAATAAATAAAATCTTAAAAAAGAAAAAAAAAAGATACTAAACATGGAGGATCCTCAACAACAGACCCACCAAGTACTCTATAGAGCGAGACTCAAAGTCAACTAGTCCACGCACACAGCCAGAGCTCCCACATTCATGGACCTAACTCCAATCACCAGCAGAACATCATGGGTTAACAGACACCAGACAGCTGCCCAGGTCAGGAAAGTCATTTGCAATAAAACAGAGACCAAGAATCAAGAAGAATTTTGCAAATTTATCTGAGGATAAAATAATAAACAAAGCTGACCAACTCTTGCCTTCATGGAACTTATGCGTTAAAAGCCCTTTGAGAAAATCCAGGAGGGATTTAGTGGCAGGTTGGGTGGTGAGGAGGTGGGAAATGTGGTAAAAGGAGGTCGGATTCTGGCTATAAGTTTAGGGGAGTGCTGAGAGGGTTGGTTGAAAAATTAGATATAGTATATAAAAGAGAGGAATTAATGGTGAGTTATGAATGACTCCAAGAGAAGAAAGACTGGAACACAAGGACTGATAGAATTTGACATGCCCATCACACATTCGGGCAGAAATGTCATTAGGTGAGTGGATATATATGTCTAGAGTGTCAGGGAGAAGTCCAGGCCAGAGACAAAAATTGGGGAGTCATCATTCCTTCTGTCTGTTCGTGCTCTGCTGTCTGGATCAGCTGAGGACATTCGTTCCATCAGATGAAAGGATTCTGTTTTGATCTACCCTAGTTAGATGGAGGTAGGCCATGGTGAACATAGAAGCAGAAAATACAGAGCAGTCCAGTCCTTGTGGATACCCAATATCCTTTTCCTCGTGGATACCCAATACCTGGTCCATTCTACAGTCCTTCCAGAGGCCCTCTAGAAAGGCTTGGGCTCTTGAAAAGTCGGGGAATCTGAGACCACTTTCTTCTCCTTGGGGCCTTCATCCAACAACAATAATATTGCCTTTTCCTTAAAGAAATAATTTTGTACCTGTTACCTGGTTTTTTAAAACTAATCCAATGTATGATTAGGGATGCACATACAGGCATTAAAACATCAGAAAAGCAAGGGCAGGGTTAGTGTGAAAATCAGGATAGGGATAACTCTGGGAAGGAAAGAGGAGCATGTGACTGAGAAAGAACATGAGAGGTACTGGGCAATTTTCTACTCCTTAATCTCCGCAAAGTGCACAGGGGCACCCACTTACCATTGTTTTCACTGTAGACATACATTCATCCACTTCTGTATATGTGATGTGTTTTTCAATTAAAAATACTTAAATAGAAAACAATCCCACTTATAACTTCATCAAAAATAATAAAATACTTAGGAAGTAAAAAAAAAAAAAAAAAAAACTTAAAGAAGTGAAGTAGGGTTCAGGGTTTGAGTGATGGAGAAGGGCTGCTTGAGAAAAGGTAGTCAGGAAAGCCTCCTCTGAGGGAGGGACAACTGGACATGGTCCAGAACAACATGAAGGATCAAGCAATGCAAAGTAACTTGGCGAGGAGTAGCATTCCCAGCAGCAAGAACAGACATTGCACACATCTCGAGGTGGGAATGAGATTGATATTTTCAGGGAACAGCAAAGAACAGAGAGGGAGGACAGTGGGGCTCAGATAGGAGGCTGGAGCCAGAGGGTGCAGGCCCAGTGGGCAAAATATGTTAGCAATTATCATCAGCACTATGTTTAATATTGATATCATTCCTAATGGATGGAGAGCTAGCAGAAGGTTTTGAGCAATGGAGAGATGAGAGCTCATTTACATTTTGCAAGGGTGACTCTGGTTACTTTGTGGAGGATAAACAGACCATTTTTTTTAAGGTTTTATTTATTTATTTGACAGACAGAGATCACAAGTAGACAGAGAGGCAGGCAGAGAGAGAGAGAGAGAGAGAGGAGGAAGCAGGCTCCCTGCTGAGCAGAGAGCCCAATGCGGGGCTCGATCCCAGGACCCTAGGATCATGACCTGAGCTGAGGGCAGAGGCTTTAACCCACTGAGCCACCCAGGCACCCTGCAAACAGACCATTTTAAAGAAGCTTGTGATCATCCCAGCATACATCTAGGTTATTTTGGGTGTCTGACTGTCATGAATGGAACCCATATTTCCAATCCCCAAATGAAGTAGCATTAAAAATGGCCATTTATCAAACTCTATTGATAGCCTATGCTAAATTCATTTTTCACTTTACCTAAAAGATCTCTGCTTTTATTCAATAATTCTGTTATTTACTTCCACTTCATTATGTAGGAAAGGGAAGAATTAAATTCCACCCTCAGCAAGCCAATGGGTAGGACTGCACCTTGAGATATGGTTCTGGCCAACAAAATATAAGGGAACATCAGCTGGGGCTTCTGGAGTGAGTTTTTTTACTCTTAGGGAAAAAAGTGTCTTTCTTCTTTTTTTTTTTTTTAAGATTTTATTTATTTATTTGACAGAGAGAAATCACAAGTAGTCGGAGAGGCAGGCAGAGAGAGAGAGAGGGAAAGCAGGCTCCCTGCTGAGCAGAGAGCCCGATGTGGGGCTCGATCCCAGGACCCTGAGATCATGACCTGAGCCGAAGGCAGCGGCTTAACCCACTGAGCCACCCAGGTGCCCCTCTTCTTTTTTTTTTATCCGAGGCATAACAACACCCAGAAAAGGGAGGCCCATCTCCTTCTGGCGTTTAGTCTCAAGCCAGCGAGGAGATAGCCCAGAGAGGGAGGCAGAGCCAGAAGAATGGCAGAGAAGCCAAGTTGAAGACTGTAAGTACCACACTGGGAGCTGTGTCACTCCTGGACTTCTCTGGGCGAAAGAATAGAGGTCCTTCAAATGCATCTCCTCCCCCAAACCTAAAAGGGACCAGGCAACTATTTCCCCTCAGTTGTACCATGAAGACCCATGAAGATCTTCACCCTCAAGGAATCCTTTACTTGTATGTGTCTTTCCCCAGCACAAAGTACTGAAGATTGTAATCATACCTCATGGGGCAATCCACTCCTCCCAACTACCGATGAGTATATGGGTATAGCTGTGTAATAATTTTAATAAGGAACAGACAATAATGATTCTTAGCATATTCCTTGCCTGTTGGCCAGAGGCAGATTGTTTTCCAAATATCTCTGCCCTATTCCCTTTCTTGACTTGTCCTACAATTCTTACAATTCTGCATTTTATACTTAGAGATTCGGTGTAACAGTAGTATCCATATTATTAGCTTATCAACAATATTTCTGGATATTCACAAAATCTCAAATCATTTTAAGAAAAGGCAGATATTAGGGGCATCTGGGTATCTCAGATGGTTAAGCATCTGTCTTCAGCTCGGGTCATGATCTCCAGGTCCTGGGATCAAGCCCCATATCAGGCTTCCAGCTCTGTGGGGAGCCTGCCTCTCTCTCTGCTTCGCTCCCTGCTTGTTTTCTCTCTCTCTCTCAAGTGAATAAATAAAATATTTTTTTTAAAAAGAAAAGGCAGATATTATTAATCTGGATGGGCCAAGGAGCAGCCACTTGCTTATTTTCCTATAGTTTGTCAATGAGATACCATATGCAGGATCCAGTTCTGTGATCCATTCCTCACTATATTTATGTGGGTGCACTGGGTAAGTTGCTGGGAGCTTTCAGATAGTTAGGGACAAGATAGTTAGGGATAAAGGGAGAAAGTGAGAGAAAAAAGCCAGGGTCGGGATCAGGGTAAGGTTCGGGGGTAAGGGGTGTCCTTGATGTCAAAGCCAGCTAGAACAGGCTTTCTGTTATTTGCAGCCAGAAGTATCCTAACTAATAGCATCACTTCATTCTGGAGTCTCCATAGCCCCTATCAATGGGTCCTCAACCACACACCCCTCTTAAAGTCTGGGAGGGACACCCGGCTGGCTCCATTGCTGGAGCATGCAACTCTTAATTCCTGGATTGTTCATTTGAGCCCCATGTTAGGTATAAAAATTACTTTTTAAAAAATCTTAAAGTCTTCCAGGGGATCCAGGTGTGATGTACACACTCTTGGGACCAATTCTTTCCTTTTTCATCTTCCTGAAGGATGTCTGCTTACTCATAAATCCTTTAAGAGAGGGTTGTCAGGGCGCCTGGGTGGCTCAGTGGTTTGAGCCACTGCCTTCGGCTCGGGTCATGATCTAGGGTCCTGGGATCGAGTCCCGTATCAGGCTCTCTGCTCAGCAGGGAGCCTGCTTCCTCCTCTCTCTCTGCCTGCCTCTCTGCCTACTTGTGTTCTCTGTCAAATAAATAAATAAAATCTTTTAAAAAAAAAAAAAAGAGAGAGGGTTGTCAGCATGACCACCACTGCCGGTGTCCCCTGCAACAGGCTGCTGGTGACCCCTGCTCTCAAGTCCATTGTGGGAGGCGGCAATGGTCCAGTCCAGCCTTCACTGGGAAATGCCAGGGAATCTATCATTCATGCAGAGAGGGAGAGTATGTCTTTTTCCATATTCCCTGTCACCAGCCTCTGGCCCAGGCACCAAAGCACTCAATCCATCAAGAGTTACTACCCCTCCCCACCACATCAATGTGTACAAAATATATGTCAAGGGAGATTAGGACACCAGCCACTGCTAGATGTTCAGTGGAATGCCAGACTCTAAATCACAATTTAGGATTATTTGGAACAGTCTTCTACACTAGCTTAAATTTTGCTGGCATCTCTGATTAGCAGTTTTGCTGAAGACAGGCTCCTAGAAATTAAATGAATAATACTCTTGGTAAATTTTGACACTTTCCAATATTTCCAAGTATTTCAGTGGGCAAATCTTTCAATGTTGTTTTACTCTGGACCCTCTGAGAAGCCAGTACCAAAACAGGATTAAATGTGCAAGAAATTATTAAAAGAAGTGAGAGACACTGAGGAGTTAGTTAGGGAAGACTGGAAGGGCTATCAGATCATGAGGCAAATGTGATCCCGAGTGAAGGAGAGAGGAGGGAAGAGCAGAATGGAAGCATCCTAGACTGCCTTGGAGCCTACGGAAGGTTTGGAAAAGCTGTCATGGAGTCCTGTAGTCAAAGACAACCATCACTCTTAGAAGACTTTCATGGCCTTGGGTTTGGGAATGGATTCTTAGATATGACACAAAAGTCCATGCAACAAAAGAAAAAATGAATTGAACTTCATCGAATGAAAAAAACTTTGAACATCAAAGGACATTATCAAGAAAATGAAAAGACAATCTACATAATGGGAGAAAATACTTACAAATTACATATCTGATAAGGGACTTGTATCCAGAACATATAAAGAACACTTACAATTCAACAATAAAGAGATAAACAACCTGATTGAAATATGAGCAAAGCCTCTGAATAGACAATTTTTCAAAAAAGATACATGAATGGCCAACCAGCATTTGAAAAAATGCTCAACATCGTTAGTAATTAGGAAACTACAAATCAAACTCACAGTGGTATACCACTTCACACCCACCAGGATGCCTACAATTAAAACAACAACAGTGGAAAATAACAAAAGTGTTGGGGAGAATGTGGAGAAATTAGAACACTTGTACACTGCTGGTGAGAATGTAAAAAATGGTTCTGCTGCTATGGAAGACAGTTTGGTGGTTTCTCAAAAAGTATATAATTAACATATAATCCAGCAATTCTATTCCTAGGTATATACCTCAAAGGACAGAAAACAGGTACTCAAAACAAATGCATGTACACACAAGTTCAAAGCAGCACTATTCACACTAGCTCAAAGGGAGAAACTGTCTAGATGTCCACCAACAGATGATCAATCAACAAATTGTGGCACACACAGACAACAGGATGTGATTCCACCATAAGAGGCTATCTATTGTATGACTCCATTCATATGAAATATCAAGAATAAGTAAATCCAGGGACGCCTGGATGGCTCAGTTGGTTAAGTGGCTGCCTTCGGCTCAGGTCATGATCCCAGTGTCCTGGGATCGAGTCCCATATCGGGCTCCTTGCTCAGGGGGGAGCCTGCCTCTCCCTCTGCCTCTGCTGCCACTCTGCCTGCCTGTGCGCTTGCTCTCTCTCTCTCTCTCTCTCTCTCTGGCAAATAAAGAAATAAAATCTTTAAAAAAAAATAAGTAAATCCATAGAGATAGCAAGTGGACTGGTGATTTCTGCGGGCTAGAGGGAAAGAGGAATGAGGAGCAAATGTTTAAGGGACACAGGGCTTCCTTTTGGGGTGAGAATAATATTTTGGAATTATGAGTGATAGTTGCACAAAATGTACCAAGTCGTCACTGAATTGTTCACTTTAAAGTGATTAATTTTGTTAATTAGTCTGAAGTCCCCACTTCCAAAAACCATCACACTGAGGGGTAAGTTTCAACAAATGAATGGGGGGCGAAGACAAATATTGTCTACAGCCTCTAATCATTTGCTCATGTTCTCCTTTATATCTCACGGGAAAGATTTGTAGTTAATCATTTGCCAGATTAATCCTACACGTGTCTTGTTAAGATTATACCTACAGGTGTGCGTGCGTGTATGTTGGGGAGGAAGTTGTTTCTAACACAAATGGATTTGTTCTCATTGTATGCTCTTATCATTTCTGGTACAAAAATACTCTTCATTAAAACAATTTTAATCCTTTTATTATTTTTTACTGAAATATGATGGACATATAACACTCTATAACATTAAGATATTTAACAGGTTGTTAATTTAATACATTCATATATTGCAATATGAGTCCCACCATAGAAGCTAATACTTCTATAATACCACACAATTATCTCTCTATCTCTCTCTCTCTCTTTTTTTTTTTTTTTTTTGTGGGAAGAACATTCAAGATCTAGTCTGTTGGCAACACCGAAATATATAATACAGTATTGCTGACTATAGTCACTATGCTGTGCCTTAGCTATCAGCAGCTCACTTGTCTATTTTTTTAAGTCTAGTATAATTAATGAAATAAGCCTCAGGTGTACGATATAGTGATCCAACAATTCCATATATTACTTAGCGCTTCTCATGGAAAGCATGCTTTTAATCCTCTTCATCTATTTCACCCCTCCCCCCACCCACTTCATTTTTTATATATAACCTATAATGCCACCTAGGTGCATTATTTTATTAATTTTGATAGTTTTTTTTCTCAATTCTTGCATTTTCTAAGTGGAAATTACACTATCTAATATAATGATAACTTTCCTTCTCCTTTCCGATAGTTGTATTTTTGTTTCCAGGGCAGCCATGAACAGACACATAGACACAATTACACATTTCCAAGAGCACCATTACATAGACTGATACAAATCATATTCCTTGGAGCTGTACAATGTAATGTGTTGGCAGTATCCAATTTTCCAACAGTATTGGTCAGAAATTTCATAACAGTGTTGAATAATAATATACCTTTGCTTACTATTCCTGGTCTTGATGGGACTATAAAGATACCATTGATGGGCATTTGATACAGCATGAAATAGTTGTTTGACATTCTTCTAGGACTTTGCCTATATCTTCCACTATTCAACACAGCCATTCGTATCATTAGCTCTCCCTTCAGCTTTGGGTCATGTCCTATTTTTTTAGATCTACCATTACTGTCTCCATCCAAGGCCCTGATTAATAGGGTTGAACAGGTCATTGTCAAGGACAGAGCCTTATGGCTTGTCAGTGGAAACTTGCTTCCATGCAAACTTTGTTTTTACCTACCTAGAAAGCCTTCTTTCTACCCTCTGTTGTTTTGGTAATAGCATCACATTTTCTTAGGAGAACTATCCTCCCTCATTCTCTGTGGTCCTCTCTATTAATCACCTTGTCCCTGCCCACTTTCTAGTCTAAGCTTGGCAAGTGAGACTTTCTTTCTGGGGATTCTGAATCCTGAGCAGAGACACAAAATGGAAAATGGTTAAAGCAGATTCATTTCCTGGACTGAGTCCTGAAGATAGTGCCCTTTAGTTCCTGATGCAAGATCCTTTGGCACTTTCCTGATTCCTTTCTTACCTGAGGTTTAACTTTCCAATTATTTCTTTAATTCACTAGCCATCCAATAAACTTCTCTTTTGCTAAGCTAGCCATAGTAAGTTTCTCTAGTTTGCAAGCACAGAATCCTAAACAATACAATATTCTCCACAAATAATTATGAATGAGTAGATCCAGTAAATAATGCTCTTTGGGTACAGTTGGTCATGCAGCTGTGAATTTGCCTAACAGTGCAATTATTAACCAGTCATCTTGCCTTTAAGAACATCACGAGCACCTTTGCTGAAACCTACATACCTTGCATCCTCGTGTGGTCAGCTTAAAAGCTATACCTAAGAGGAAATGATACTAGTCCCACAAAGTGAGGGTGGTCAGCCGGTGAGAATGCAGAGCTCCTCTCCTGTTGACAAGGTTCACTACCCACAGTGGAATATATAAGGGCAGTACCTTGAACCTTGTGCATAAAAAGGAACCACTAAGGGGTGCGTGGGTGCTTTAGTTAAGTGACTGACACTTGATTTCTTTCCCTTTTTTTTTTTAATTTAAAGATTTTGTTTATTTATTTGACAGAGAGAGACAGATCACAAGTTGGCAGAGAGGCAGGCAGAGAGAGGGGGGAAGGAGGCTCCCCACTGAGCAAAGAGCCCAATGCAGGGCTCAATCCCAGGACCCTGAGATCATGACCTGAGGCGAAGCCAGAGGCTTAACCCACTGAGCCACCCAAGTGCCCCTGATGCTTGATTTCTGCTCTCAATTTCATACTCTGTGCTCAAGTGGAGTCTGCTTGAGGCTTGCCTCTCTCCCTCTCCTTCTGCCCATCCCCCAGCTCATGCACATCCTCTTTCTCTCCCTAAAATAAACAGATCTTTTAAAAAAAAAAAAAAAAAAAAGAGGACCTTCTAAAGGCACACACCTCAGGAAGGGTGATCTGATAGGGCTGGTTAAGAAATAAGAAGAGGTCTGATCACCATATCAAATGAGACTTTGAAGAAGCATTGAAAAAGCCCTAATACTTATTTACATCACCCCTATTTTCAAAATGGTCACATCCAGTGTGATTCTTGGGTTTCTTCTAAAGCATAAAGACGTTTGGGCAGGAGTGGCTTCTTTTTAAATGAAAAGTTAAATAAATAAATAAATAGATAGATAGATAGATAGTGACCGTTCCAGGCACAGAATCCCTATTGTCTCCTGTCTTTGTTCTAGTCTGCCACCAGTCAATAAAAAGCAGAAAGTCCTACAGATAATCCACACAAGGTTCTACAAGCTGGCATGGGCTCGGTATTTGTCCTAAATGGGTCCTGGAATGTTAGAGCCATTATGTTTTATTAAGAACTTCAAAGGCTTCTGGCTACAAGACAAAATAGAATAAGTTAAGGGAGAAAGGGCAGAAAATCAGCAGTGATCTGAAGAGGAAGGAAGCAGAGTTAATATTATGAAGCTCAATACTTATGGAAGGAAGAGAGGGGAGAAAAGAGGAAGGAAGGAAGGCAAGAAAGATGGCTATACAGCAGACAGGCAGAAAAAAGAACTGAATGAAGAAAACTAATATGTATTGAGGGTCAGGTCTGATTCTGAAACCAGTGCTTTCTGCTTTTTTGTTTGTTTGTTTGTTTGTTTACCCTATCTTTTTTGTAAAAGCTTCAAAACAATACCTCCATAAAGTCATGCAACCTTATTTTATACATAAGAAAATGAAGGCCTGGACCAAAGAGTTAAGAGATATATTTAGGATGGGTGCCATGGGTACTGGTATGCCTAAGCCTTCAGCTGATCAGTATAAATTAAGAAGACCAATAACCCCCACTGAAAACCCCTTCGAGAGGCCTGTCTTAGTCCATTCAAGCTGCTATAAAAAAAATAAATGCTCAGAGAGCAGGTGGCTTATAAACAATAGAAATTTATTACTCCTTGTTCTAGAGGATTGAAGTCTAAGACGAGGGTGCTGGCAAGGTAGGAATCTGGTGAAAGTTCTCTTCCCAATTGCAGACCACCAATGTCTCATTATATTCTCACATGGCAGTGAACAGAGAGGAAGCAAGCTCTCTAGTGACTCCCACTCATGAGGTCTCTACCCTTATGACCCCACCTACTCTATGTCCCAAAGACCTCACCTCCTAATACCAACCCACTTGTGGTGGGGCGGGGGGGGGGGGATGTAAGGCTTCAACATATGAATTTGGAGGAGGACATAAACATTCGATCCACAGGCAGTCCCCAATTTAACCACATGTGCTGCTTATCTAGTATCTTGGGGCAAAGGTACCCAAGAACCCATAGTGCAATCTGGTCTCTGAATACCATCTCCATGACACCAAAATACACCCACCTCCTGGGATAACTGGGGTATCCTTCCTAGCTGATAAAGCAAGCAGACAAAACTCGATTTTTTTTCTCCTTTATCCATATCAAATATTGTGACCAGGCAACACTTAGTGGATTTAACACACTGAAACACAAAACCCTTGTAAGTAATCCATGACAAACGGCTCTGATAACACTATACCCTATTTAGTCTTCCTCCAGCTAGGTGTGGGAATCTCTGCACATTTGGATCTTGCTGGGTTTTCTCTCTACTTCTCTACTATAACTAGAAAAGCGTAGGGGACAAAGAGACTCAAGGATGATGCCATCAACAAATAGGACATCCCACTCGTGCAAAGAAAACACTGTTGCCATAGTGATTGAATTCTCCTAAAACTCTCTTTTGCTTCTCAAGTCACTGAGACTCCTGTAAATAAAATTAGGGCTCAGGCAGTGGAGTTTGCCTAGAATAAAGTACTGGAAAAGAGGTGTAGGCTGAAGGTTTTTTGCTTCTCTGTCTCTAGGCCAATCAACTGGGGGTCCCAGTGAACTACCTAGCTCTAGCCAGCCTCCTATCAGCAATAAAGGGACAGAACTTGGAAGAAGCTAGGGTCAGTCCTTGTAAGGGCCACCATCTCCCCCCTTTCTGGTAGATCAGGATATACTTCATCTATCACTCATACAGTCTTCCCAAGGAATTCTACTATAACTGCGCATACACTGCTGACCGCAGAAACATGTGAGACCTCTGTGCTCTGGGCAGCTGGCCTTTCCAGGTCATGGATTTACTAGAAGAACCAGTGATGACAACAGAAAAACCTGACTGTACTTTAGTGACCTGGTTCTCATCTTTTACAACCACAAAGGACGTCATCCTTCTACACCAATCACCACATTGGTCTGGGGCCCTGACTGCTCCCAGTGAAGACAGTCAAACTGCCCATCTAAGTGGAGTCAATTGTAGAAACAAGGAAAAGGGTGGCTCATCCTGAAACCCAAGGTCATTCCCCATCTTGCCTTATGCAAACTCTTGGTTTTGGGGAATTTGTGCTCCCTTGGAGACTCAGCCCATCTTCTGGGACAGAGCAAAATACCAGACAGGCAGGCTCTGCTGGTCCCTGCCTGCAGCACTGGCTGAGAGACACACTGTTTGGCAGTTAGGACCTGGCCCCTCCCAATCTCAAGGTCAGCAGATGTTGCGTCGGTGCAGTAGCCTCTGCCACCAAAGCCAGAGGTGGGGATCTAATGGCTAAGCCTTGCATTTTTCTACAAGATTTTCTACAAGCTTTCTACAAGAAATCCAACTCCTTTTTGCCCCTCCCCCTTTGTGTCCTCCTCCCCTAGAACTAGCTTTATTAACAGAAAGAGTCCGAGAGGTCTCCTGGCTTTCTCATGTGGTCCAACCCTGCCCCCCCAAGAGCTTTTCACTGTAAAAGACACTGCTGTTACTTGCCACATCTGGATCTATTTTGCCAGACTCACTGCCTTACACATCTTTCTCCACTGACCTTAGCAGCTTCTTAACCCCAACATGCATACCCATGTTCAGATGCACTTTCATAACTATGCCATGAAAGTCTCTGCAGCTCTCCGCATTGGCCAAGACCTTTTTGAGTTGCTGGTCACTGGCAACTTTGAAAGCACAGGTGACTTGGAACTTTGTAAAGTTCACCGATGCAGAGGTATGTTTTAGCCACAGCTCAAATCCTCCTCTCTGGGAGATGTCCTTGTACTTCTGGAAAAAGACCTTACATCTTGATCCATTGTAGCTTCCATCAGAGCTGGGGACCTCTGCTGAGTTGTTGGCCTTTTGCTCTCTCGTTCCAAAGGCCTCTGCCAGAGCTGCAGGGCCTGCAGAAGCAGGCTCCCCACTGACCAAAGAGCCCAATGCGGGCTCAATCCCAGGACCCTGGGATCATGACCGGAGCTGACTGAGCCACCAGGCCTCCTGACCCTCTCTTATTTGAAGAAAAATCCCACTTTCTTTAGAAACATGATACGTGAAGATGCTTACAAAGTTCTATGGAGTCCCTTTTAAAACCTCTAACATCTTTTTTGGGGTCTTACCACAATTCACCACTTGAAAAACCCAATCCGCACTTGTTCATGCATGCTACACTTGGTGTCTGGCGCACCTAGGACTGAGAAATGGGTTCTGTGAGTGGTTCTAGAAGCCATTGTAACTTTCATTCCTACTTCCAGGTGGTACTCCAGCCACATTCCCTGCAGCCTGGCTGGAAAGTCTCTTGACCCCACTTAAGATGCCATCTAGGCAGATTACTAGGTAAGTGTGGGGCCAATCCAAGGCAAACTGCCGGGGAGCTCCACAAATGTACCTCAAACTTTCCTGGGAGAAGGCAGATACAGAGGAGATTGTAAAGGGCTACCAACGGTCCCTTCTTACTCCTGGACTGATATCTGAATGAGTCCTCATCTCACAAGGATGTCTTCACTGACCAGCCTTGATGTCCAACCCAGCTGGAACCCTTCAGTCCTTTGGGGGCAGTGACTAAGTCCTCTCACCACCCTCCTGTTTCTTGTCTCGAAGGCCACCAAGGAAAAGAATGTATCTCCAGGGTGCCTGCATGGCTCAGTCAGTTAAGCATCTGCCTTCCGCTCGGGTCATGATCTTACCGTCCTGAAACTAAGCTCCTGTGGCTTCCGGCTCCCTGCTCAGTGGGGAGTCTGCTTTTCCCTCACCCTCTACCCTTTCCTCCTCCCCTCCCTCCCACCCCACCCACCCCCGCTGCTTCTGCTCTCTCTCTCAAATAAATAAATAAATAAAATCCTGAAAAATTAATAAAATCAACTGAACTTTTATTTTCAATTAGCTATAATGCTCCTTGTGTGCTAATTAAAGGGTGACTTGCAAACATTAACTCATTAATTCTGGCAGCCACTTTGACCTCACCCATTCCTTAGAGGATGAGGTGAGTGCTTTCCCCAAATAAGCCACTCAAGACTCCCTTCCCTTGAATTTGGAATTAGAATCAAGAGATTCCAGTTCTTTCTGGGTGCCCAGACATGTAACATATCAACTTGGCAGCCACTGGAGGCGATTTTTCACCCTGTACCTCAAAACAACAGAAAAAGCCAGCGTGCAGAGAGCAAGAGAAGAATGGAGAAAAGCAGAGGTGAGTGGCAGAGAGAGGCCTCAAGTTCAAGCTCCAACTGCCAGCACATCCCCAAGGGCAAGATGCATCCAAGCCTGGGGATGACTGGCCCATTCCCAGATCTTTGCAACAAACTCCCATGATTTGCATAAGATCATTTAAGTTGGTTTATGTTTGAAAGACAATGAGATAATGTTTGTTACTGAAAGCCAATCTACAGACATTCTTTCTAGCCAGGAGAGCCATTTATTGGCACTCATGTAGAATAAATGTTTCTCACTGCCACTATAAAGAGACCCTTATATTTACACGAAACATAAAGATTTAGACAGAAGTCAGGACGCGTTCCATGAGAGCTCATGCCTGGTACTCTTTCTTGCCCTTTTCAGTAGAAGCAGATGAGAAGCTAGAAGCAAAAAAAAACCTCTGGGATAAAGCTGACAAGCAAACCAGGCTTTAACTTCTTCGGGAGACCGGAGGGAAGTGGCGAACTTGAAAGCTCCTAAGCACATCACTGTAACTGTCTAGGAATGAGCACCCTGGACTGACAACATCCAGAATACAGTCAGGGAAGCAAGCGTCAGCACTGGCCCTCGACAGATGCTCTACTTCAGTCCATGTGCTCAACATCCTCAAAGACACGACTCATTTCTTCATGTATCCTTTCTCTACTTGCTGTCAGGTCAGAAAATCAAATCAGAACATGGGTAAGCCTGAGCTGAGAGAAGGACTAGCCGGTGTCGGGAGAGAATTCCTGTAATTTGTGGGGAGTTCTGAGACAGACTGGGTCAAGGAGGGGCGAGAACTTGTATGTGGGTTCTGAGGGCGTGGCTCCATGGAACTAATTCTTGGTTCCTTCCCCCTTCTCTGTTGTGCCATCCAGAGCATGGACTTAGTCCTTGACACTGGATGTTTCATGCATTTGTCCAACCAACACTTGCTGGCTGTCGGCTATGTACCAGCTATCTACAGGCACCAAAATCAGACGGAGAGGGCACCGTCTTTTTATATCAACCCATTTCGCGTTGATCCAGGAGGCAAGACCCAAAGAGAATGTCCATGGAACCATCGTAAGATCTGTACTTCTGTTCCTGGCCCCGGGCTAAGCACTTTCAGTGCCTGACCTCGTTTCAGTGCATAGGGACCCTACAGAGAGGCCACTGTTATCTCCTTCTTATAGCCGAGATCACCGAGGTTCAGAATGAAAGGCTAACTCCCTCAAGGTCACACGGCTAGCTGCGAACAAAGCCCGCATTTGGACACAGACAGCCCGACCCAACAGCCTCCCAAACCCCACATTATCGCAGAGCCGTGATGAGGTGGGAGTCTCACCGGACAGAATGAGGCCCCTTCTGAAGGGACTGGGTGGGGACAAACCCTGGACCCCACCAGAGGTCCCAACCTTCACGATTCAGGCAAATACCCACTGAAATGCCAAGCGGAACCCCTCTAGGGCCGATTGTTTACTCTCTTTGCAGAAGATGAACTCCGTGGTTCATCCATCATGGGCAGACCGTGGCGCCGGCCACTGGCTCCCTGCGCCTAGGCTTGTCTCCATTTAACATCATTTAGATTTTAGACTTTCCCTAATTAAGAAAGGTTCCCACCAGCAACAGCAAAAATCCTCACCACCTCTTTCATTATCTTGGCTTTTCTTCCTCTTAATTACTATTGAGCTCCTGGCTGATTAAATTAGTTTTTGAGGTCCTTTCTGAAATCTTGGGGAAATTATCAAAAAATCATGAAATCAATTCCCTTACGCTGTTTTAATCTTTTATGCCCTAGACTCAAAGAAGGATGGGCAGACAAGTGCAGGCCCTCTGAGAAGTGTGCAGCCCCACACTGCTTGCCAGCCTTCTAGGGCCTTTGTGGACCATCTGGGTCAATTTCCTTCCAAGTAAATGAAATGCAAATAAAAATTCCAGCAGTTTTTCAGCTGCCGGCTGCCCAGCTGATTAGCATGACAGAAGCTGGGAGATGAGGCCTGACCCGGTGCACTTCCCCTCATCTCATTAAGTTGTAACTGCACCACGGCTGCATTCACGGTGTTTATTGACGCTGAAAGGCGTCTTTATCCAAAACTAGCTAAATTCACATTCAGAGTTTTTACTTGGAAGTCTTGCCTGCTCCAGCATCCACATGAAAGTGAACCTATTGTGGCTGGCTCATGTGTCCTGCTGATTTTGAAACAATTTGGAGGTTTCCCAAAAATGTTTATTTCACAAGTGTGTATCCCTCCGTCCTCCTCCCCCAGCCTCCAAATGCTCAGGGGCATTTGGAGGTGGGGGTGAGCGTGGGAGGAATTCCTAAAGTCAAGTTCTGTGGCTGCTGGGCAGTGAGGGTGTGTGAGAAGGCTAGAGGTCTGGAAGATTCCCAGATTTGGAGGTACCGTGGAGCCTGAGCCTGCCACTGCTCACAAGGTCCGTGCAAAGCTCGCTTCTCTGCGCACTGGCTTCGCAGAGACCACTGGCCAGGTGCCCGGTTTCCCGATCACATCTCCTTCTTTTTCAAAGCATTTGAAGGTCTGGGTCCTTCCACTACCTGAGTCTGTTAAGCATATATGAAAACATATCATGAAAGTAGCCTACATGTCCTGTGGGGTCCTCCCGTTTGCATTTGAATGTCTGCAGATCTAGCCTGCTTCCCTGGAGATAAGGGACATTTATCTTTGGAAACTGAGAATGAAGGCAGAGGAGATGAAATTCAAGAGAGCTGGAAGAAGTCATTTTTATTTGTGATTCTCTGGTTGTCCCCACTGCTGAAAAATAACTGTCAAAACCCTACATCTCTGACCCTGTTGGGATTGTAGCCAGGGAGAGGGCTTTGAAATCGAACATAATGGATAACCTGGGTGATGCGTGACTTTTTTTTATATGAAGGTAAAGTCTGAAGCTTTTTTTTTTTTTTTCCAGATTCTGGTTAGCATTTAACCAGTGCCCTGGGTGTGCATGGATTTCTACGGGGTAAATGGGTTGGTGCCCTTCAGCGCGTGCCTGAGACTACCAGCGATCCAGAAAACATCTTCTACACCAGTAAACACTATTGGACTTGCCACAATGATTTACAGTCTACAAAACTGTCTTAATCTTGTGCTCATAAGCTATAAGCTAAGTGTTAGCATATTCAACAATTTCCATTAAAATCTTTTCCTACACTGTTCTCTTGTAGGGCTAGTTGAATAACTCAGCACGTTGGTCACTTGGTAGGTTGGCTCAGATTGTGAAGGAAAACATTTTGTTTCCTCTTCTTGGGGGCCCACAGGAGGGTGTGGGCGGAGCAAGGGTTGAGGGACCATCAGTAAGGACCATGGAGAAGTGCTGTTAAATTGGCTCAGCTTGCTAAGCTACAGATGTTCACGCATCCTGTAATGCTTGTAACTGTCCAGGAGCAAAGAGAGCAGCAGGTTCAATAGAAGGAAAGGGGTGGCCTGGCCCAGGCCACCTTCCTGAGGCCACAGTGGAGGACGGTTAGGTGGGAGAGTCAAGGCAGTGTCTGACAGGCAATTGCAGATTATAAATGGGCTGGAAAACCCAAGCGGGCTTGCCTGACTGAGTGCATGCTGCCTTCCAGAAACTAGCCAGAACCCATAACATTAAAGGGGCCATTTCAGGGGCGCCTGGGTGGCTCAGTCGGTCAAGCGTCTGATTTAGTTTCAGCTCAGGTCACGGTCTCAGGGTCGTGGAATCGAGCCCCTCATAGGGCTCTGTGCTCAATTCAGAGTCTGCTTAAGACTCTCTCTCTCTCTCAGATAAATATATCTTTTAAAAAATAGTTTGGGGGCACCTGGGTGGCTCAGTGGGTTGAGCCTCTGCCTTCGGCTCGGGTCATGGTCCTGGGGTCCTGGGATCGGGCGCCACATCGGGCTCTCTGCTCGGCGGGGAGCCTGCTCTCTCTCTCTCTCTGCCTCCCTCTCTGCCTACTTGTGATCTCTGTCTGTCAAATAAACAAATAAAATCCTTTTTAAAAAATAAATAAATTTTAAAAAGTAGTTTAAAGGTACCATTTTATTCAGGTGCCATCTGACAACACATCCTCTCCTTTATTTCTCACAACGACCCTGCTGGCTATGTGTGGGCTGCCCCATTTCACAGATCAGAAGACTGAAGCTCAGATAGCCACTGTGCTGCCTACAGCCACGCAAGGATTCAAAGCCACAAAGCTGAGGCTGGAAGCAGCTTCTCACTGACCCCAGAGTCCATCATCTTTCTGATGCACTTTCCTGTCTTCTCCATAACACATATGCCACACTCTTCCCCTGTCTGGTTCAAATGTGGAAATGTGGGGCAACTGTGTCCCCTCAGAGAGGTAAGACCATGGATGGTGGGAGCTGCACATTTAGCAAACTCATGGGCATATCTCTTTGATGCTGTCTGCCCCAGGCTGTGCTGCCTAACTTGACGTCCACCCAGGCAGAGAGCAGACGGTAGTTCACTAGAAGAAGGAATAAAGGCCCCTTGATGTCTTCTCCACTTCCGCCGAGGATTGCTGTGCCCCCAGTAGGGACACGTAGCCTGGTCCAAGACTTCAGAACTATAGATCAGCTTCTCTGCTCTTCTCGGCAAGCCAGGTCATGCCAGAAACCCAGCTGGCCAGGCCACAGCTCTGTTACTCTCACATACCTGATCGCCTCTCACCAGGAAGCCTGTGGAAGATGACCACGGCCGACTCTGAGGAGACCTGTCTCCCCATCATGGATCTGTGAGAGCTATCACTCGTCATATCCTCGACGGTGAGAATTGGTGGTTGTCCCATTTTGGATGATACGAAGCAATACTATATCAAGGATATGTTTTCCCATTTATCTAATAACGACAGATTGACCACATGCCAGGCACTCTCCTCAACACTGTACAATGGTCTTGTGGAACCAAAAAGTAGAGGATATAGGCACTGGGTCTAGAAACAGCTGGTCTGATCATCGAGAAGCTTGCTAGAAAAGTAGAATCTTTTCTAGAACCCCAGTCTGACAAAATCTCAATCTGTATTTCCCAAGTGACTCCTATACACCTTAAAGTTTAAGAAGTGCTGTGATAAGAGGATAAAGGAAGAATTTTTCTCGAGAGTTTTAACTCAAATGATACTATACACATATGAGTTCTGAGCAAACTTGGAGCTTCTTTTTTTTAAAGATTTATTTATTTTTATTTGAGAGAGAGAGAGAGCACCCACGAGCAGGGCAGGGGTGGGGAGTGGAGGAAAAGGGAGAGAGAGACTCTCAAACAGACTCCCCACTGAGGGGGAGCCTAGCCCAGGGCTCAATCCCAGGACCCTGAGATCATGACCTGAGCCGAAATCAAGAGTTAGACACTTAATTGACTGAGCCACCTAGGTGCCCCAAACTTGGAGCTTCTTGAATTTATGATTCCTTTCTGCCTGATAAAAAGGTTTTCCAAAACTTCTTTAAAGTTCTTTATCCCT
Organism: Mustela nigripes; assembly: GCF_022355385.1. Taxonomy (NCBI): domain Eukaryota; kingdom Metazoa; phylum Chordata; class Mammalia; order Carnivora; family Mustelidae; genus Mustela; species Mustela nigripes. The sequence goes on from NC_081571.1 coordinate 9,975,241, forward strand.
TTCAGGCCTTGATGAGTACAACAAAGCTTTTACCCAACTACATTTGAGCAAGAGTGGGAAGCTATTATTTTTTGAGTGACTTCAAATGTGCACTGTAGGATTTATCTCAAGACACCTCCATAACAGTCCTATGACATGGGTATTTTTGTTGCCATTTCTCTGTTACAAGTTCAAAAAAACCCAAAAACCTAGTATTGAAAAAAAACTAGACTCAAAGGCACTCGCTAATAGTAGCAGATCTGAGACTCAAACCCATATCTCCCTAACATCAAAGTCCACACCTTCCCACTCTGTATGAGGCTGACTCAGCTGCCAAGCACAGCAAACTAAACTTAAAAGGGGTCCAAATCATATATGTAACTATGCTTTTATCTGGAAAGAAAATGTTTTAAGGCCACATAAAAACATTCCAAGCCATCTGTGTCTTTCTACCTTTAACACTGTCTCCTGGAAATTCTACCACGCAATTAAGAAGTATAGTATTTTCAAACTAACTTATTAAAATATAATTTGATGGAGAGATGAGAAAAGGTTGCTTCCTGACATTTGCCACGGCATATGAAAAGAATATCCAGGCTGCAGTGTACATTACATCCAAGGAAATGACAATTTACTCTTTCATAAAACCATGTAAGGACCCTGATTCCACCATTTTGCTTAAATTATAAGTTAGAAAGTTTCCCCATCTCTCTTTCTCTATATTTCTTTCTCCCTGTGTCCTACTATATACCCCGACATCCTCTCCAGTTCCCAGTACTGCCTGGTGTTTCCTGGTCTCAGGAAGATCCCCATCCAGAAAACCTCCAGTCTTCCTTCCACTAAGTAGCTAAGGGAACAAAATATGCTCTCCCTCTTTCTCCTCATCCCAGCTAAACTCCTGTTCAGTATCAATGCAAATTTCTCAGTTAAGTGCTGAAGAAAAATCAGGCTCACTAAATTAATTCCCTTTAAGGTGAATTGATAATTGATAGCCCCTAAACCTCCTATAGTTATTTGCATTTTAAAGGATCGTAGGCACCCAACTGAATCTTTATTTACATGAATTTCAAGCTAGGGAAGAAGATTTTGTTTGCTTTGTTTTGTTTTGTTTTACCATGGGATCAACTTGGAACCTGTCCTATAAAATGTTAGGTCTTATTTATAATAATCACTTTGTTGGATTAGTTAATCCAATAGGCCTGCAGTATTATTCTCACAGTCATATGCCTAATGCTACGCTGAGCCCTGATTTGCGCAGAGCAACCTGTTGAGACCCTGGCAAATCTAGAACTAGACAGGGAGTTCTAGGTCCATCCTGCCTTGCTCCATCCTTGCCTGAATCAGACAGAAAGTCCCCCAAATAACTAGTGGGGCTACCTGAGGCCACTTCTTTGGTGGCATTTAGCAAGATGGGGAATGAGATGAACTCTTGACTTTTCTAATAGTCTTCCTGCTCTCTGCCCTCCCACTCCTTGTATATTCTGCTATGGTCCCATAACCCTCTGAACTGTGGGTTCAGTTCCACTTCCACTTCTTTAGGGAATAGAAGGAGCCCCTGATGAGTTACACTTTGAAGAGCAATGCTCATTTGGAGTGTTTTATTGTTGCTTTCATCCATTTACAGAGCATTTCCCAGTTGATAAGCACTATGTTAAGTGCTTAATCCTTACATCAAAACTACAGAGAAAGTATCATTTCTTCCATTTTAAGATGGCAGAAGTGAGACTTGGAAAGGTCAAACATCTTAGCCAAGCCCCTACAGCCAGTATAGCACAGAGCCATATTGCAAATCTACATCTAACTCCCAAGTCCCAGGTCTTAGCTGCTACCTGTAGTGTATATACTAAAAGGGATATGGTGTCTTAGAGTCCCTTCCTAGGCAGGGCCAACTTCTCCATTAAGCACAGCAGGTACAGTGTCTGGGACCCACAGTAGTTTTAGGAACTCATAAAAATGTTTTCATTGTTTTTAACATCAGGAAAAATAAATGAACTTCTAGGTTGAAAAAAATATATTTTACTATGTGTTAATATATGTTAATATATTCACCTTTATACCAAATTTTTTTGCCCACAAAAGCAAAAGTTCCCAGGGCCCATGGAAGTCAAAGATAGCCTTGCTCAGAGGTGACCTCGCCAGCAGTCTGCCACTCTGCTGCCCAGATCGCTGGCCACAAAACCTCAGAAAAGGATGGCATTATTATCTCTAGTGTCAAAGAGGAACAGAAGAGCAGAGAACCTAGTAATTCTCTCCAAGTCCTGAGGTTGGAGGAGGCAGCTTGGCTGATGTGGCAGACCGTGACCCAGCAGATGACTGGAGCAAGTTAGCTTTAAGGCTATCAGATTGGTCTACACCTGATCCCTCTTGGGTGGAGATTGGAAGAAGACCAGAACTTTGCACCCCTTCCTCACCCACCCACCCCAGGCCAATAGATTTTGCCCTGTTCCATGATTACCCAGGACTGGGGGTTCTGACCATCAAATTATAGACAACAGGACAAGTAGATGGATCTTTGCCAGCAGATCTGAACCAGTAGCAGGTCAGAAGTGCTTCCTGCCCCTTGAAGATGCTGGGACAGGTGATGATTGGTCACCTAAGCCAGATTCTCATCGGCTCACTCCCTGGCACCCAACCAGAGAGGGGTCCCTTTAGGAATTCCACATGCTTTGGCTTTCTTCCGGGGGGAAAAAAATCCTTTGATGGTGCCAGCAGCCTGGCAGTTGCCTTTGAGAACTCTTGGCCAACAAGAAGGAATTTTCATGCAAACAAACAATAAACTCCGGCCTGGAAAAAGCCAACTTGAGCCCAAACCATTCTTCTTGTATTCCTTTCTCTCTTTCTTTAACCTAAAGGACACTGTTCAAAGTTACAACGGCAGTTTCCAGTGGTATATAATAAGAGCTGCAGAAATCAGGGTGATGTGACCACAACTGGTTCACTAACAATAATACTCCCATAAAATATTTATGTGAGTACATCCTACTTTCCATGAACCTCACTTTAGATAGCCTCACATGATCAGGTCAAGATTTTACAAGTTGAATGATAGGTTAAATATACCAGTGGGATGACTCTTTACCAGAATTCAGAGATGATTCCTTTTGCAAGTTCAGGACCTTTTTAAGGGGCTCATAACTCTCCCCCTATTTTTATGTTTTTTATGAACCTATATTTTAGTATATTGAGTTTTCCCTAAATTGAAAACAAGCTATTTGTTAGTTCCTTGAGTTCAGTGCTGGACTCTAACCCAACACAAAATAAAATACTAGGATGAGGGTCATGAAAATTAAAACAAAAAACAAAACAAAACAAAACAAAAAAACTGTCTCAGGGATAGAAACTGAAACCTTTGAGAAGTAATACAATTCTATTAAGTAACAAAGAAAAAAAAAAAAAAAGCCAAAGCTAGCATCCTGTACTTGGACAGACTTCTGGAATGTTCCCTAGAAGCTATCTTGTCCTTAAGTTATTTGTTCATATGTGGCACAGATTCAGGTGAGAGCAACATGTGCTGTGGTGACAAAAACATTGTTATTTAGATGGGGCTCCTGGATGGCTCAGTCATTAAGCCAGCTGCCTTTGGCTCTCAGGTCATGGTCCCAGGGTCCTGGGATCAGAGTCCTGGGATCCAGGTCCTGGGATCAAGCCCCACATCAGGATCCCTCCTCAGTGGGAAGCCTGCTTCTCCCTCTCCCACTCCCCTGCTTGTGTTCCTTCTCTTGCTGTGTCTCTCTCTGTCAAATAAATAAATAAAACTTTTTTAAAAAATTGTTATTTGGAGAATAGAATCCCCTTTAGACTGCCTGATTCATTGATTCATTCAACAACTTTTATTGGTTACCTACAAATTGTCAGGCACTCCGGAAGAAGACAGACTAGTCCCTGACCTTTGGGAGATTACATTCTAGAGAGGGACAGAAGCAGATGGAGTCAGGCTGGTCATTGAGTGCCTCACACACTTGGCCTTCAATAATTATTGTTAGATAACAAAAATCCATTCTCCAAGGCTCTGGGATGGCAGTGAGAGGGGTGATGGACATATAGCCCAACCTGCAGTCAGGAAAACAGAGGCTGTTCCCTCCTTTGTACTACTTGATACCTGGTCTCACAGTATGTGCTATTATCATAACTCTTTGAAGCAACTCTCATCTACATGTGATAAAAGATGAAATTGAGGCTGAATAATACTAAGTTTTTGACAAAAGTCACACAGCTAACAAGCTGTGGAGCCAAATTCAAACTCAGGTATGACTGACCTTAAAGGCTCAATTGTGTTTAATTTTTTTCATATTAGTTTTAAAACCTTTTAAAATTTTTATCAAAGTTGATAGAGACACCATTCATTGAATCAATATATTTCTTCGAGGCTCAAGACATACCCTATGCCCCCCTGCTCCACTTCCTCTTCCCTGTAACAATTTTAAATTCTTTTAGCTGAATTATATGTATATTTGTATCACTAAAAAAACATATTCATGTGGATCCTTTTTAATTTTTCAGTCTTAGGTATTACCATCTGAACTCCCCCTTGAGAATATAGATTTCAACCTCTTTTCTTCTACCCTCCCAATACAATGTTTTAAATACTTTGGCTATAAAACTTAGTGTGTGCATTGTTATGACAAGGCAGAATGGCAGAGTAAGGAATCTGGTAAGCCAGTTACAAGATTTGGGTCCGTGGGATGAAAGCAGTCCATAGACACTTTCTCTGAGGGGGTTCAGATGTTGAACTTCACAAAGACCTCAAAGTAGTTACTATAAATACATTCAAACAAAGAAAATCATATTTAAAGAACTGAATAAAGTATAATTACAATGATTCATCAAAGATAGAATACCAACATAAGAGTCAGACTCAAAAAAAGAAACAAACAAACAAGTGGAAAATCTGGACTTGAGAACTGAAATAACTGAAACTGGAAGATGAAAGCCTCAACAGAAAATATGAGGGGCAGAAGAAGGAATCAGTAAACTTGAAGATAAGATGACAGAAATTATCCAATCTGGAAAACAGAAAGAATAAAAAAAAAAAAATGATCAGCGTCTCAGAGACCTGTGGGAAACCATCAAGCATCACAACACTTGCATAGAATTCCAGAAGGAGGGGCGTCTGGGTGGCTCAATCGGTTAAGCATCCAACTCTTAATTTTGGCTCAGGTCATGAGTCTACTTGGATTTTTCTTGCCCTCTCCCTTTGCCCTTCCCCCTGCTCATTCTCTCTTTCAAATAATTCATTAATTAATTAATAGAATTCCAGAAGGAAATGGGGAAATGCTTTTGAAGAAAGGATGGCTAAAAATTTCCTAACTGAAGAAAAACACGAAACCACCCATCTAAGAAGCTTTAAAAAAAAAAAAAAAAATTATAACATGAAAGATCTATCCAGAGTTGTACATTGAAATTTGCTTATATTTATGAATAGAGGATGAAAAGCAATTAGAACCTTTCAACATAAGGTTGAGGGTTGTACAGTCTAAGTCTTCTACATTGGGCTGTTCTATTTGTGGGGCCACTAATATCAATAACTTTATGTCTGTGTGTATGTTGGAGTCTCTAGAAAAGATTTTTCAAATAGTCTACTAGCGGGTCACATCTTGGCTACAAGTACTCTGGCATCTCGTCTCACGACTATGGGCTGACCCATGGCCTCCAGTGAACACATGTGTCAGATAATAAGCCTCCTGTCTCCACCAAGACTGGGGCAGGGAAGTCCTCTGGCTCATCAAGTGACAGACCCCTCAAGTGCTCTGCAAACAGCTTTCAGCAAATCCTTATTGATTTGGTTCCCTCCTCATCCCCATTTGCAGGTACCACTGGTTCCTGAGATTTGGGGACTCAGCAATGTAGTGTGGGCTGTTTCTTGGCTCCCCCAATTAACTGCAACAGATTTAAATGTCTTCCACTTGCGAAATCACTTACCATTCATTCTTGTGCTTTCTAGTTCTTAAAATGCGATCGCTTCACCTCCCCCTTCTACACTCCCCATCCTTAGATCTCTATACATCAACAGATCCTTGTACTTTTACTTTTTTCTTTGTTGTATTTTTAGAGGGATTTTTGGCTGAACTGGAATCTGTTGTTGGATCAATCTTCTTTTCCAGAGCATCTGAATGATAACTCAAAACTGTGATACAAGTCACTCAGATGTGTAAACAAAGGTGTCACCTTCTAAATCTCATCAGGCCTTTATAAGAGCAGTGATTATCTTTGTTAAAATAAATAGTGGGGAAATACAGAAGATCTGCAAGATGGAAAATAAAAATTTAAAGAACTAGGGCGTGTGGGAACAAGGCTGAAACAAGTAAAATCATTTAAAATGTCAAGGTGGGGACACTTGTAGAACAGTCTTTAGTTTTTATGGGCATGAGGTTCTCCAAGTAGAAGAGCAGAAATGTGAAGACATGATGGTAACTAGCTTGGAAACACCATTGATATTTGCTCTGTGCTTAGATTTTGGCATCTGCAAATAAGAATATTAATAGCCCCTTCTTTTTGCTATGAGGGTCCATGAGAAAATATATCACAAGGATCTGCCACATACAGTTCCAGGATCCCAAAGGCCCTTCCAAACCTGACATTCTGTATTTTTTAAATTTTAACCCTCTTAATAAGTGCATAGTGGTACCTAATTGTGGTTTTAACTTGTGTTTCCCTCCTGACTAAATAAAATTGAGCTTCTTTTCATGGGTTTATTTGACCTGATGTCTTATTGGGTGATGTGTCTCTTCAAATTGTTCCTTTAAAAAATTGCATGGCTTTCTTATTATTGAACTTTGAGGGTTCTTTATATAGTCTGGATACAGATTTTCTATTTTCATATATACTTTAAAAATATTTTCTCTCAGTCAGTGGTTTGTCTTCTCACTCTCTTAACAGTATCTTCCAAAAACCAGACATTTTTCATTTTGGGAAAGCCCAATTTTTCAATGATTTCTTTTATGAATCATGTCTTCAGTGTCATATCTAAGAAATATTTGCCTAATCCAAGGGATAAATATTTTCTTCATTTATCCAAGAAGTTTTAAGATTTTAGGTTTTGCTTTTACATCTGTGATCCATCTTGAGTCAATTTTACATACAACAGAAGTATGTTGGAAGTTCATATTTTGCATATGGCTATCTAATTGATCCAGCAACACTTATTGAAAAGACTGTCCTTTCTCCACAAATTTGACACTGCACTTTTGACAAAAATCAATTGTCCATATTTGCGTGGATCTAATGCTGACTCTACATTCTGTGTCACTGATCTCTTTATCTGTTGACGTGTTGATTCCATACCCTTGTAAGTCTTGAAATCACAAAGTGTTAGTCTTCTGATTTTATTTTTGTTTTCCAACATTGTTTTGGGTGTCCATGGTTGTTTCCATGTCAGTATAAATTTTAGAATAATCTTGTCACATTCTGCTAAAAATTCCTGCTTCAATTTTGATTGGGATTGGATTGAATTGAAGCTATAGATTTGGGGGAGAATTTGGGAGAAAATGTAAATGTTAGGTAAGGAAATGTGTTCTTCCCTAGAACCTCCAGAGGTAACCAGCCTTGCCAACACCTTGATTCAGCCCCAGGGAGACTGAAGTCAGACTTCTGACCTCCAGAACTAAAAGAGAGTAAATCTGTGTCGTTATAAGCCACTAAGTTTGTAGTAATTTGTTATAGCAATAAAAGGAAACTAATAGAATGGTTGACATTTATTCCAGCAGACATTTTTTTTTTGCCATGTATCTTACTAAATATGAGTATGTCTATGTGTGTATCTTGGGTATAGTCTATTTATGTGTAAGTTTATATATCTATAGCTGTATATGTATCTATATCTGTCTATATCTTTGACACCTATGTCTGTGCATATAAATTTACCTTTTTAAATTAAACAGTGTGGTATCCTATTGTCTAAGTGGAGCATACCTTATTCAGGTAGTTCTCTCCAGAGGAATTTTTAGGTTGTTTTCAGTTCTCTCTACCACCACAACTACCACTACCACAAACAGCTCTATTGCTAATATCCTCATACGCGTATCTGGGTGCACTGGTTTGTGTATTTCTGAAGAGTAATTTAATACAAGTTCAACTGCTGAGTCACACATTTTAAATTATAATAGAAAACACCAAGATTGGGGCACCTGAGTGGCTTAGTCGGTTAAGTGTTCTTCTCTTTCAGCATGGGCGGTGATCTCCTGGTCATGATCTCAAGGTCATGGGATCAAGTCCTTCAAACTCTGTGCTCAGTCCAGGATCTGCTTGGGATTCCCTCTTCCTCTGCCCCTCCTCTAGCTTGCAGGCTCTCTCTTTCTCTCTCTCAAAAAAATAATAAATAAAATCTTTAAAAAAAAAAGAAAAGAAAACACCAAGATTTCTTCCCAAAAGTTATCAGGTTTTCTACCTTTTCATTTTAGTTTAAGCACTTTTCATATATAGAAGTATTGAATATTTGTGAAATCGGCTGCCACTCCTGTCATTGAATTTTTTTACCTTTTTGTTCCACAGACTTTCCCCATCAGCAAGATCACAGAATTATTCACCCGTAGGTTTTCTTCTAGTATTAGGATGGACACTGAAGCATGATCAAGGGTTTGCTAAGAAGACAACTGGATACTGCTAGACCAGAAAGAAACTAGCTACGACTCAGTTAAAATAGTCCCTGGTTTAAGACTATACTATTAGGGATCGTTTCTATAATTTGCTACTAGAGAAGGTTCTCTAATCATGTCAAAAACCCAAAACCATAAGGCGGAAGTGCAGTGTTCTCTTCTGAGCATGAAACTGGCTCTAGGTGTTGTTTTTGGCACTGCCTTCTGCCTTTGTAATGGTTCTTCTCCTTTGGGACAGTAAGAGGGAGAGGACATACTCTGAGTGGTTTCTGTTGTAGTTTTTTTTTTTTTTAAGATTTTATTTATTTATTTGACAGAGAGATCACAAGTAGACAGAGAGGCAGGCAGGGCGTGCAGGGGAGGGGAGCGGTCTCCCTGCCGAGCAGAGAGCCCGATGCAGGGCTTGATCCCAGGACCTGAGCCGAAGGCAGAGGCTTACCCCACTGAGCCACCCAGGTGCCCCTGTTTTATTTTTTTAAAAAGTTCCCTGATTTGACACAATGAGGTTATAAAACAGATGAGCCCAATAGCTCTCACAGCCCATTTTTGCTCTCTGAGAAAGCACCATGAAGGTTATTCCTTTGTAAATGATGTGGAGTGTCTCACATCTCCCCACAAGCTCCCCAGCCCTTTGGGCCCCTGTGTTCCAGCCAAACTGATGTGCTGCAGTCTCCAGAAAATCTATGTATTCTTTCTCATCACCTGATTTTCACACATACCCCTAACTCTGGTTGGGGCATCATCATTCTGGTTATAAACTATTAGATCTGGTCTCAGTTCAAGCATCCCTTGCTCCAGGTAGCCTTTAGGACCAGCTCCTTTCCACCCACCCCCAACAGACACATGCATGGGCACACATGCACGCACACACACACACACACACACACACACACACGCAGTCCGAGTGTTGTACCCCCTTCTATGTGCTTCAAAACCACTCTTCACCTGCCCACCACGGCACCAATCTCACTGTATCATATATATTTTTCTCTCAGGACTGTCTTCCTCAAAGCAGTGACTTCCATGAACATGCCAGTTTTGTTATCTCCTTTGACTTACACAGCATCTGACACACCATAGTTACCTAGTAAGTGTTTCAATATTCATTAAAAAAATGAATGAAAAAAAGTAAATGAACCAAGACTGATATAACTTATATTATAAATTCTTGTGTGAATTACTAGAATATAGTAATATACTATATTCTATATTAGTATATATATATATATATAGTAATTCTTGTGTGAATTACTAGAATATAGTAATATACTATATTCTATATTA
>NC_081571.1:9985104-10035104 GCF_022355385.1 Mustela nigripes
CTATAATATTCTATATTACTATATTCTAGTTAATCCTTTTTCAATAGATAGCACAGAAATAAACTCAGTTTTGACTTTATGAGAAGTATAAAATCTGAATAAACTTGTAATTGGTAAAGGACTATTACAATGGCTATAAGAAAAAAAAAACACTTGCATTATTGTGCATCTCTATTTGTTGGACTTATTTTATCAAAATATAGACTTGGGACTTCTGCTTCCAGCCAAGATGGAAGAATAGAACCAGATCTACCCTCTCAACTAAAACCACTCTTCTGCTTCCACTACCCCAAATTAAAAGATAAAATGTTTCAAACAGTGATTTTCAAGATACCAGATATTGGGCAATAAAGGACAGTAACCGTCAAAAGACAGAAAAAACAAAACAAAACAATGAGGTGAACTCTATGACTGCCCCAAATTACTACCATGAGAGGGTATTGAGGCCATAGCCCAGGGAAAGGAAGCCAAGTGGAGCCCTATGGACTCCTGAGTTGAGCAGACAGACCTAAAAGTCTGGGAAAACCAAAGTTGCAGGAGTTCACAGAGAAGAAAATTGCATAGAGAAAAGACCCAGAAATCTGCAGAGGATTCCTTTGACTATTCAGAATATTGATCAACATATACATGTAAGGAAACTACATGAAGCTGGGGAAAGAACTATCCAAAAGGAAGAGAGAGAGCAGCACTAATCTCATTGCACTATAGTTTTCAGTACCTACACAAGGCTGGGAGTAGTACTTGCTCCCACCAGCAGAGCTGGAAGACCCCACAATTCTCAGGGTGTTGGGTGAACTATTCTGAAGGGTCTTGCTCAGTAGGAGAAAATGGTGGCCTTTGACTTGGCATGGCTATGGCCTTGCCTAACGGATCTTAAAAGCAAGATTCAAAAGGACCAAACTGTTTACCAGTAACTTAACTACATTCCAAAACAATGCTTGAGAATATTTACAGTAATACAAACATATCCAGCACACAACAAGGAAAAATTTACAATGTCTGACATCTGGTCAGAGATTACCAGGCATGCAGCAAAGCAGAAAAATATGATCAACAGTGAGAAGGAAAATCAATTAATCAAAACCCACCCAGAATTGACACAAACATTAATATTAGACAAAAAGAATATTAAGACAATTATTATAACTATATTCCATAATTCAAAAAGTTAAGTAAGGGGGCACCTGGGTGGCTCAGTCTTTAAGCATCTGCCTTCAGCTCCGGTCATGAACCCAGGGTCCTGGGATCAATCCCTACACTGGGCTCCCTGCTCTGCAGGAATCCAGTTCTCCTTCTCCCACTCCCCCTGTTGGTGTTCCATCTCTCATTGTGTCTTTGCCAAAAAAATAAATTAAATCTTTGAAAATATTATATATGTATGAAGTAGAAAAATGGAAAAAGACGACAAAGAACAGGTGGGAAAAACAGAAAACAAACAATAGCAAAATCATATTAATACACATTAAATGTAATACATTTCAATGCACGTTACATGTAAATGGCCTAACACCCCAAATGAAAGACAGAGATTTTTATCTAATTGTCAATTTTTACGTACAGAAAGCCCATTGTAGATATAAAAATCCAACTAGATCAAAAGTAAAATAATGAGAAAAGATATACCTTGCTAATACCCATCAAAAGAAAGCTGAAGTAGTTATGTTAATATCAAATGTTCATAACAAAGAATATTACTAGGATAGAGTAACCATGTAATGATATAGGAATTGATTCATTGTTAGGATATAACAAACCTAAAAATGTATGAACCTGATAGTAGACCTTGAAACTACATGGAGCAAAAAAAAAAAAAAAAAAAAAAAAAAAAAAAAAACAAAAATAGAATGCAAGGAGAAATAGAAAAATCTAAAATTATGTTTGTGTTGATCATTGATAGACTGAGTAGACACAAGATCAGTAGGAATACTGAAAGCTTGGAGCACCTGGCTGACTCTGTCAGTAGACTTTGCGTCTCTTGATCTCGGGGTTGTGAGTTTGAGCCCCACATTGGGTCTAAAGATTATTTAAATAAATAAACTTATTTTTAGGGGCACCTGGATGGCTCAGTCATTAAGTGTCTGCCCAGGGTCCTGGGATCAAGCCCTGCATCAGGCTGCCTGCTCAGGGGGAAGCCTGCTTGCCCCCTCCTACTCCCCCTGCTTGTGTTCTCTCTCTCACTGTGTCTCTCTCTGTCAAATAAGTAAATAAAATATTTTAAGAGGCAAGCAGCAGTCATTTATTTTATCTTGGGAACTGTTCTGTGTGGAGTCCATGCATGTCCATGCCTAGAAGAGATGAAGCCTCATCAGGACATGAAATGGCTGGTCACAGATGCTCCTAAGGCTGTCTGTGCTGCATTAAGAGAAGAACATATGCTTCTATCCTGTTAGCCACAAGGAAAAAGAATGCTTTCTGGCCTCTTCTGTGCAGGAGCAAATTCAGATGCTGCATGGGAAAAATGAGTCAAGGCGCATGCCCTTCCATGGATGCTCATGTTCATCCAAGGGGTGGTGTGAAAGAAGGCACTGTCCCAGGTGGCTGTGGTTTACTGCACAGAAGCACTTGAAACAAACCATCACAACATTAAATTCCCTTCTGTTTGTGCAGACTGAGGTCTGACACCATGGCTACATGGCCCGGGACTGGGAGATGTGCACTGTCCTCTCAATCGTTGTGTCTGGGGGCTTGGGTCACCCATGACCCATGTGGCTGGGCCCTGAGTTCTGCAGTCCTACACGTGACAATGTTAATACTATTTCCTAGCATGGAACATTCACTCTCTGTCACTCACTGTCTAAGAACCTTAAAAGCATCACCTCAACTTATCAGTCAACAAAGATTGGTTGAGAGATGACTCAGGCCAGGAACTGGCCCTTATAAGGTAAAAATGAATACTCCTATTTTACCCAGAAGGACTTGAGGAGGTATAGAGGTTAACTGATTTGCACAATGTTCCATAGCCAGCAGGTGGCAGAGCTGGGATTCAAGCCACATCTCTCTCTAAAGCCAATGCTTGTCACCACTTGCCCTGGCACAGAATCTTAGACACGGTGCTGTGGATAACAGTGGCAAGTGGTGGTTCACAGTCTGAGAAAGATGCCACAGGCCTGTCCCTAAAGCAAGCTGCTGAAGGGAGCCTAGGGCAGGGAGGAGAAGATCCCCAGGAGGACTCCAACTCACTTTGACCTGGCAAATAGCTGTCCAAAACACATCAGAGAATATTTACTTGGCCCACGAGATTCACATTGGTTCTCCCTACATTTGCCAACATCGCCCTCTCTCCAAACCTTTTCTACTAGCCTTGGTACCATGTAGCTGAGTATACCAGGGCCTTGTAGGCCACAGACCCACCCGCAGGCAGAGTCCACCCCTCACAGTCCCTGAACAACCCGACCCAGTCCCCAATAGCACAGGGCACCTGGTGTTAGCTTTTGGCTCTCTCTGTAACTGGTGAGCCCTGGGGGCTAACAGGAGAGCCAAGACCCTGTTGCTGCTTTCTCCTTTCACCACCTGCCTGGCCTGCTCAGGCTTCAGGACCAGGTTTCTGCCTTGCTTTCCTGGGTGAGTCATGTGGCTCTGCTGTCCTGCAGACCTGACTCATCTACCTGTCTGACCACCAGTCCCACCACCACTCAGCTCTGGTCAGGAGCTAAGGCCCGAGCCCAGTGTCCCTCAGCTGCCTCCCGCCCACATGCCCAGGTGGTGGGCATCTCACTCCAAGTCAGACAGACCTCCTGGAATCATTACACTCCACCCACAAATGCCTAGCCTAGTCTCCACCTGCCTTTCTTTCCAAAGCATTTGGAAATAAGGAATAAAGTTTACCTCTGTGGAGGTAAACTGTGCAAACACAACCGTTGATTGCAAAAATCAATGGATGCTGGGCCTGTGGGATCCCACTCTGACTGGATGTGATCCAGAGCTAAAAAAACAAAATGCCAATGAGAAGACAGATGGGTCAATAATGGAAGGTTAGGAATAGGTATGCTCCCAAGACCCGTGTTGGCAGTGTCAATCTGATCTCTGGAAATAGGGCAGTTTGACCAAGAAAGAACCTGACCCTGCCTTATTCCCTTGGCTGGGTTATCTTCTAGGGAAAAGAGTGTATCTGTCCTAACATTATTATTGAATTCATCTAAACAATTCCCTTTGCTCCAACTCTAAGCTCACTAAATAACCTTTTGGTAATAATACAGTACCAATACAGTCAGAATACAATTCTGCTTTTTGCATAGCCCATCTAATAATAGGAAACCATGTGTTGACCTGGTCAGGTGGACCATAAGGTTTTTCACTGAAAATCCGTAAGCAGTTATTCTAGCCTCATGCATTAGCCTATTGTGAGCTTGGGAAGGTGCATCAGAACTCCCAAGTGTGATTAAATCTGAAGGAAAATATTAGTCCTGCAAGACAGACAACCAGCCCCTGGTCATTGGTAGGCTTGCCCTGGGTGATGTTCACCTCGTGAGAATCGGTGATCTCGAACCACCTGCACTCACCAGCTTGGAGCCCTCTGGAGACCACTGGCAGCCGGAGGAAGTCCAAGTTGTCCAGGCTCCTTGGCCTTAGTGACCTGGATTTGCCTGGGGTCTCAAGAGGCTTGAGATTGATGCATGGGTCATCAACTAGGGCCAGGTGTGCCAGTGTGATGCAGAAATGGTGTTCTGGGCCCTGGTGCACCATGGGGAGTCCCTACCAGGGCACAGTCCTCATGTGCACTCTCACAATCAACGCAGACTTCCTCCTCAGGGGTCCTGCAGTGCATTTTGAACAGTCCCTCACGGGAGAGATAATAATAATAGTACCACACACTGGCCTAGAGATTTTGTGTACTAAGCACTTAACAAATCCTTTCATTTGTGATTTATACCTTTCCTGTGTAGAAAAACAAGTAAGTATTTTTAGCTTTGCTTTGCAGTTGAGAACACTTGGGCTTAGGGAAAGTCAATGACTTGCTCAAGGTCACCTTGTTCATAGTACTGAAATCTGCACCTGACCTTGACCCAAAGGACAGCAAGCCCCAGGCTTCCCCACACAGAGAACTGCTGCTCAGCCAGACGGGCTCTCAGGACAGTGTCTACGTATCAGTAGGTCAGCCTGGGTCGTGCGCCAACCCTGAGAACAGACCACAGATGCACGTGCCCGCTGGGGATGCAACGAGGACCCCGCTCAGCCCAGGGCTCCATGCTACGGCCCCAGCTGATGCAGATTTACAACTTGCTTCCTGCCTACACTCACAGGCACATATGTAAATAGACCATCTCCAAGACTTCTCTGGACAGAATTTTGTATTCAGACAGGGCTTCCTTGGGCCCGTATTTACCTTGAGTGTCTGGGGCACCCCTGTGGCACCAAGACCTGATTAGAACAATGCTTCCGACAAGCACTGTAATGATCACTGGCTCCGCCCAACCCAAGGAGATAACAGAGGAAGATGGCCACGCATGCGCCAAAGCAGCTTTCTGATCATCCAAAGCATACCAACACCCACGAACACGCAAGTGCACTTACCATTCCAACGCCTTGCTCTCTCCCTGAGATCTGCAGCCTCTCTACCCTCTTCTGAATCTCCCCCACCCTGCAGCACTCTCGGACCTCCCGAGACAAGACATCATCCCCTGGATGTCCTTGCAGGACAGGACAGGCCTGGAGTAATTTTCTCTGGTCAAATGTCAGGTCTGTGTCAGCTCACTGAAGAGCTTTCTCAGGCCTGATTTTGTGTCATAATAGCCCTAGAGGAGGTGGCTATAATTATGCTCACCTGCAGAGAAGACTGAGGCCAGCATATGCTGAGAAGCAGCAGAATCTGGATTCTGGAAATAGGGAGATAGGGCAGAGAGTCAGACTCCTGGGAAAGGAAGGGAAGGAAAAGAAGGGGAAGGGGAGGGGAGGAATGGGGAGGGGAGGGGAGGGTACTCCCACTTCTGAAGTTCCTGCAAGTAAGTGCACGATGGCTGCCCCTTGGCCATTTAGTACCTCCAAGTACTATTCACTAACTAAAAGGAGAAGGGGCAGCAAGATTGCTGGACACAGCATGGGAGCCTGTGACAGAATGAGACCTAGACAGCCCCAAGTGCTCCCTGGGTGGCAGCCATCGGTGGCTCTGCTCCAGGCCATTTTCCTATATTGTCCCTTGTGTTTCTCTAAATAACCCTGTCAGGTGAGCTATGATGTCCATCTTGGAGATAAGGAAGCCAAGGCTCAGAGAAGGTGCCCAGAGCAAAGCTTAAGTGGCTGGGAAGACACAGTTCCACCTGTCCCGAGGTTCTGGGATCTTCCCGTGCCCTCAGGAGAGGCGGGGGTACATGCCAACCTCCTGCCTGCCCACACTGGCTCCCATCTCAGAGCACCACCCCAGCAGCCCCAGGGGCTAGATCCCAGAGAGCCTCTGCCTGGACAGGGGGGACCCTGCCACCACAACACTAGAAGGTTGTCTGCATGGAACACCAAAAAACACACGTGGTTAAATCAGCCACATTTGTTATGAGACATTTTGCTGATTCTGCTATGAGGTGCATTTCCCAAGAAATATGTGCATGTGCATCTTTTCCACTCTCTCTCTCTCCTTCTTTCTTTCTCACACACTCACATACACATACTTCTGCACAGTATTCTATTTCTGGGCATTTCCTTTCGCCTGGTCTAATGCCATTCTGCCCCAATTGGTTCTTCTTCCCACTCTAACCCGAGATTTTTCTTAGAACCCCAAAGTAACCCTCTTTGTTCCCAGGACAACATCGACTCCCCAGCCCGCCCAATAGTCCCTTCATACATACATGCACCCACTGCCCGGTACCACTCCCGCGTGGCTACAAAACACTTCCAATGCAGGTAAGTGCAAAATACCCAGCAGATTCTGATGTCTTGAAAAATAATATAAAACATCTCACTGATAATTTTATACTGATCATATGTTGAAATGATAATATTTTAGATTGTCAAATGTATATTATTAAAATGATTTCACTTATTTTTTCTTTATTTTTCTAAATACGGCTACTATGAAAATTAAAATCACATGTGTGGCCCACATACTATTTTAATTGAGCAGAACTCTTCTAAACCCCATTTATCTCTCTGGCCTCCCCTTTCCCCCAGCCTCAGCCCCGCTCTCCAGTCCTATAGAACTGCCTTCATCTCCCCCAGACGCTAGGCTGTTTCTGCTCCAGGCCTTCTCTCACTTGATTTCTCTGCCCGAGACACCTTTCCCGACAGTCTACCCGAACAACACCTTCCCGTTGCTCAAATCTCATCTCAAGAATTGCCCACCCTGACAAACGCCCCATTCCTCCCCTGGCCCCTGCAGTTCTGGGTGGAGATATCCCACCCTTCTTTCTTACATGGGTAAAGTGTCCATGGCAGCCCAGACGGTGTCTGAAACATGTCTATGTGACCTCAGCTTCTAGCAGAGTGCCAGTGACTGGCTCTTAAGTGGGTGAATGAATGACCAATACAAAGGCGTTTGGATCTCAGCCTCCAGCCCCAACTGCCATCCTGGTTCCCCAAACTCCAGAGTTCCCCCTCCTTCCAATGGTTCTCAAGCACCTGCACTTACATCCTTTGGAAGAGGCCCCTGCCTCGTTATGGCTCCTGGGGCTGAAGGGCATCTCCCCCTTGGCCCCTCTCCAAATGACTATAGTCTTGGATGATGTGGGTATAGGTGATTTAGCCTAGATGTGAGTCCTCTTCCAAGGGCAGTCTTATGCTTTCAACTTCAAGTTACCTCTTTGGAAGGGCTCAGCTGAAGCAGGGGCTGTCCTGCAGGACATGGACGCAACATTCCGGGTTGTACTTTCAACTCCCCTAGATGAGCTCCCAGCTGTCTTGAGGGAAGCCCCCAAAGGAAGCAGCTTTATGTCCCCTCTTCATTCCAGAGCTCGACTAAATCCCTAATGGCCTGATTCTGAATGTCCTGTGACTGCCTGGCTCTCCCCCAATTCAGCGTACTCAGATGTGGGGTCCGTGCTCCCCCAACGCAGTGTCAAAAGCAGCTCCCAGTTCGGCCTATCATAGAAACAGCACAGGGTTTGAGAGCCAACATGACTGTTGAGAAAACTCAGTCCCCCAGCGGGCACAGCAGGAGTGGCTCATTCACAGCAGCTCAGACCTTCAAATTAGAACTCCATCCATCACTGCCTCCTGCCGTGAGAAAGCCCCAAACCTGAGCTCCAGGACTGGCACTTCCTGGAGTCTCATGGATGATGATCAGCAGGTACCTTTGTCCTTAGGCCTTTGCAGGAAATGTGCCTCATTCTAACATTCATTCTCAAATAGGAGTCTAGACTAGGGGGGAAAAACTCGATCTTCATTGATTGTACCTAATAGAGAGAGGTTAATTTGTGGTCTTTGCCCTTAGCTATTACCAAAGAAAATAGAAAAGGTTCATTTTCATATTTGTGATGGGTAGCAAAAACTAAAAAACAAAACAAAACAAACAAACAAAAAAACACAAAAAACAGCTTCAGCTTTTTTCCCCCCCTCACTCTCTTTTAAAAAAATATGACTGTTGGGTCTTAGGAAATGAATGACCATAAAGTCCATTAAAATAGGTGAGACAAGTGCTCAGTTATGTATTTAGTTCACAATAAAAAAACAACAGCCCCCCTGTTAATAAATTAACATTATATGTTAATTTAAAAATTTTTAAAAATTTAAAAGCAGCCCAAAAAACCTTGAAAAAAAAAAAAAAAAGGAAAATCGGGGGTACCTGGGCTTGGTCGGTGGCTAAGTGTCCAACTCTTTCTTTTTTTAATTTTTTTTAAGATTTTATTTATTTATTTGACAGAGAGGGAGAGATCACAAGTAGGCAGAGAGGCAAGGCAGAGAGAGAAAGGAGGAAGCAGGCTCCCTGCTAAGCAGAGAGGATGCAGGGCTTGATCCCAGGACTCTGGGATCATGACCTTAGCCAAAGGTAGAGGCTTAACCCACTAAGCCACCCAGACACCCCTAAGTGTCCAACTCTTGATTTCGGCTCAACGTCATATTCTCAGGGTCATGAGATCAAGCCTCCTGTGGGACTTCGTGCTGGGTGTCGAGCTGACTTAAGATTCTTTCTCTCCCCCTGCAAACCCCCCTTCTTTGAAAAAGAAAAGAAAAGAAGAGGAAAGAAAAAAGGAAAGAAAAGAAAATTTTATCGCAAGGTGGAAAAGAATACTGTTCTGAAAATCATATTAAAAATGAAAAAAAAGGTAAATAATCCTCTGAAAACATTCTTCTAAAATGCAGACTCACCATTCTGAGAAAGAATTTTGTATTTAGGACAAAATTTTAATTTTGTTTAATTCTTTAGGCAAGAAGTTGATTAAAGTAAACACCAGCCAACTGAAATTAATGAAAGATATTCGCACACCCCTGGTTTTTGATGAGTTGAAAATAGAACATGCAAGACCCCTGTGTTATTGGTGCCATCAGAGAATAACAGAGGAAGGATGGAGTCAGCATGAAAGGTCATTCTGCAGGGAGAAGGGGAGGGCTTCAGTGGAAGCAGGATGCAGGGATCCCCAGAGACTTTGGGAGGTACTGGACTTCCCATAGTTCCTGGGATGGGGCAGGCAGATAAGCTATTACAATCAAACATGGAAAGAAAATGTAAGCCTGGCAGGCTGTATAGTGCCAGGACTCTGAGGTTGCAAATCTTGAGTCGACCTCACTTAAAATCCTACGTACATGGGACACCTGGGTGGCTTACTCAGTTAAGCGCCTGACTCTTGGTTTCAGCTCAGGTCACGCTCTCAGGTTTGTGAGATTGAGTCCTGTGTCCGGCTCCCTGCTCAGGAGGGAGTCTGCTTGAGATTCTCTCTCTCCCTTTCCCACTTCCCTGACCCCCCAAAACAAAAAAATAAATCCTTAAAAACAACAACAACAACAAAAACCTACCCTGCAATTCCTATGGTCCCTCTCTGGACTGGATGTTTTTGTCACCACCTCCCAAATTCATATGTTGGAATCCTAACCTCTAAGGTGATGGTAATAGAAGGTGGAGCTTTGAGAGGTAATTAAGTCAAGAGGGTGGAATCCTCATGGTCGGATTAGTGCCCTTATAAGAAAAGACTGGAGAGCATTTTGTTCTCTGTTCAAGGGAGAGACACACCATGTGAGAACCTGAGATGTCCTGGAAGGGAACACTTACTAAGAACCCAACCATGCTGGCACCCTGATCCTGGGCTTCTAGCCTCCAGAACTATGAGAAAATAAATTTGTGTTGTTTAAGCCCCCCAGCCTGTGGTGTTTGTTACAGCAGCCCAAGCTGATCAAGACATATCTGATCACAGTTTCCATCCCAGAGGGGCCCCCTCGTTCTCTTTTGTGTGGTCATGGCTATTGGTACTTGTAGACACCATTAGTTCCATTGGTTGACTGACCTAATCTTCACCCCACTCCCTTTTCCCCTGGTTCCCTTCCAGTAAGGGTGGCATGTAGCAGAAATTGATAGGCTTGTTGCTCCCAGGAAGCTGTGATTCCTGATGAAAAGGCAGTGGCCCACCCTTTGTCCATCTTCTTCTACTACTCCCTGCCTGGAACATGGGAAATTTGCAAGGACAAACAAAAAGACAAATACAAAAGACAACAGACCAGGGATGCCAGAAAGGAAAGATAAGAGAAGCATAGCTGGGTTTCTTGTTTGTTTGTTTTGTTAGGTTTTTTTTGGTGTTTTGGGGGAAAAAAATCATGTGCTGTGTGTTGAAAGGACTGTAAGTCAGATATTCTGTCATTTGCAGCTAGAAGAATTTCTAACAGATAGAGTGCCACCCTCTAGAGCACTGGACGACATTCTTTAATTTATCAAATTCTTTTGAGTCTTTCAGGGATGAAAGCCCAAAGGAAGACAGTCTTGCTCACTATAGTCTGTTTAACCCCTCTAGGGCAAAGGAGAATTCTGAGCAGGCAAAGGAGAATTCCAAGTGAAATGCCAGGAGGCCAGCGTGGGGTTGGCCATGGCCAGTGGACCATGAATTGTGCTTTGGTGTCCAGGTAATTATTCCCCCCAAAAAAGAGTCTTAGGAACTCTAAGAATGCTTCCTCTATTTTACTTTAAGATTCATGATACCACTTATGGTGTCTGAGTCATTGGGAATGGGAATGAAGAAATCAACTACAGTTGCCCTATATAGAGCCCCCAAAGCCAGACTTCTCTTGTCCTAGGGAGTCTGGAGAGACTGATGGAGACACACACTGTCTTCCAGGGAGACTTGTACCTGAGAGTACCTTTTGAGTCATCACACCATTGGTATAGGGAGAAGCTACATAATCTCTACACAAACGGGACTCCTTTCTCAGACACACACTTCCGTAAGGTGTGTGAGCAGGCAAAGGAGAATTCCAAGTGAAATGCCAGGAGGCTGCTTGGGGTTGGGTGTCACAGGCAAGAGAAAGGGACGTGGGGACCAATGGTGAATAATGCAATCTGACAGACCCAGCCCTGCCTTGATTCTGGGAAGAGAAAAGTGGATGGGGGCCTGAATACACGAGCTTCTCTGCCTTCTGGGGACCATGTTAATCAGTCCTCTGTGGTCACATTCATGCCTCATCCATTGGAAAATTTAGACCCAATGCAAATCTCAGTTAAGTCCAAATTTAAGCCTATTCTTTGAGAACTGGTTTCCAATAGATGATTTTTGAACTGTTTCAGACCGGCAAGAAAAAGGTTAGTATTTCTTCTCTAACGCTGTTCACAGAATTTCAGGCAAAGTGATTTCATACCTGTCTCTCACTTGAGACTTTAAAAAAGAACAAGGAGAAGTAGCCCTCCCCCCACCCCACCCCCGCAAACCTCCATTAAACTAGAGCACATTTCAATCTATGCATTGATGACGAGGACGAATACATTTTCTGCCACACCGATGTAGTTAAATTTCTAGCCCTTATTTTTAACCCAGCACCATTTCAGAATCAATTTCTATGGAGAGAGAATACCTGGACATTTAAATCCATCAAAAAGGAGTAAATGAGCATTTCAGATACATCTATCAAGAAGAAATGCCCCTTCTCCCCATCATTGTGGGGCTTTGTCAGTCGCCTGTCAGATGAATGTCCGTGTAAGTGTTTATTAATCACTCTTGCGCTCGCTGATGGGCCTGAACACTTTGTTCCTCTACGTCTCTGACATGTACAAAGTATGCGGTAGGTTTCTTCTATCTGTCTCTTGAGCACGGTTGCTTACTTTGTTAAAGTTAATTTCCACTCATTTCTGGCTTTGATGGGAAGATTCCTTTATCAATTCAATTCATGTGTGTTGTCTGCAATCAAAGCAATATTGTCTGCTAATGTGAGCTATATTCCATGCTCTCTCTCCATTTTATGCTAACGCCTTCCTTCTGCCGGTCCTGCACTGGAGAATTTGGGGAAGAGGCTGCCTCCCTGGCCTTCACAGACAGGCTGTGGTGCTGGCTGAACTGGCAGCCATTTTCCCCTCCCGGAATTGCCTGGTTTAGAGAAATGATGAACTCTCATTCCCAGGAATCATCTGGATCGAAAGACAAGACAGACAAGATGGTGGCAAAAAGAAGGTAGTGGGAGATAGGTAGTGGCAATTTCCTACTCCCACCACTATCTGTAGGATCCAGTCTTATTCTGAAATTCACCAGCCTTTCTACCAGACCTTTACACTATACCTCTATGCCCACGAGATTTATTATCTCCCCAACACATACTTTTGTGCATTCTATCATGCCACCCTTCCCAGCTTCTCTCTCTTCCCCATCTCATCCACCCATTTGCACCCTGTTAACTTAAGTCCTACTCTTCCTCAAAGACCCCCCGTGAGCCTCCCCTCCCTTTTCCTGCCCCAGGGTAGTGAGAGCTCTTCTCTGGATGTTTCTGGAATAGAACTTTCACCAAGATGCTAGCTGGGGAAGTGGAGTCAGGCAGACCCACATCTGAATCTGACTCAGGCAAAGAGCTGTATGGCCCTGTACATCTCTGAATCCTTGTGCAAGTATTTCCATAAAGAAAAAGGGTGAAATATAAGCTATCTTAGAGAGCTGTTGTGAGGATTCATAGCAACTTAGGTAACCCACCTATCACAGTTCCCAGCTGGCGGGGCAGCCCAGTTAAGTGGGAGCTGTGACTATAAATCCCAACTAGATGACAAGCCCCTAGAAGGAAGTGTGGTCCACATGGTGCTTTTCTGCACTGCAGAGTATCGAAAGTTAAACCCACCTAATTCAGGCTCCCTTGCAGCCAAAGTTCAGGTTATATAAAAGGTTTTTCAATATTTGGAAGCCAGAAGTGAGGGGAGTCTGGTCAAGAACTATGAAGGGTCTGAGGTTTTACTCTGCATGCAAGCTAACAAGTTAGTCCACCGCAGTACAGAGATGCTGGGAGGAGACACGAGACCCCTGGGTCTGAGACAAGGACTTATTACCAACAGCACAGCAGTAGCCGGAATGTCAGCATTTTCTTGTGCTGGTTCCTCAAGCCCCAGCTCCCCCAGGGACTGGAAGAGAATGCTACCTCTATCCCCAAAGCTATTTTTTATGCAAGCAGCCTTGAAAAGACAGTCAAGTACATCTCCATAGTGTGCAGACACAAGAGACCCATGGAAAATTGTCTCCCCACAAGCCTATCTTCCTGCTGCCAGCTGCTGCTCTAGCAAGAATGGTCATGGAGATCGGGGGGGTCCCTACATGGCTTTCCAGTGTCTGATCACTAGCTTTGTAGTGTCAGAGGAAATGATAGAAACAGCAAGTCCCTAACACCAGACCATAGCTATGACTGTGACATACTTTAGTTTCCCACTGTTCCTGTTGCAGCATCCTGGCTCTCTTCTTGATTGTAGCAGGCTAGTAAGGCAATTTTGAGTCTCTTGAAGGCCTAGCCCAGAGTTTACTTCCCATCCCTCCTGTAAACATGTGCTAAATTCTTCCCTGACTGCATAAAATAGCTGGAGTGGGTTCTGCTTCCTGCACTGACTAACATAAGCCTGGACTAAACCTCGTTGTTCTCCAAAGCTTCAATGCCTTCCACTAGAAACTTCTGAGGATGGTGAAGATGGTGGTGATCATGGTGTTGGGATGATGACGACAATTAGAAGGGAATGGAGAAGGAGGAGGTTGAGGAAAAGAGGAATAAAGCAGGAAAAAAGAGAATTAAGGGGGGGAATAATCTTCATTATGTTTCTCCCTCTTTCCCCACCAAAATACACACATTGTCCAAAAAGAAAAGCAAGCTCTTTGAGTCTCTATCTACTAAAAATATTAAAAGAAGCATACATACTCATTACTGCAACCCTGCTGTCACCAATTAGAGCTCTTGTTTGGTGTGGTTTTTATTTATTTATTTTTAAAGATTTTATTTATTTTATTTGACAGAGATTACAGGTAGGCAGAAAGGCAGGCAGAGAGACAGAGGAGGTAGCAGGCTCCCTGCTGAGCAGAGAGCCCGATGCAGGGCCCAGGACCCTGGGATCATGACCCGAGCCGAAGGCAGAGACTTTAACCCACTGAGCCTCCCAGGCGCCCCTGGTGTGGTTTTTAAATGTACATCGTTGGGGCGCCTGGCTGTTAATCAGTTAAGCGTCTGGGCTCAGGTCATAGTCTTGGGGTCCCGGAATCAAGGCCCACATCAGGCTCCCTGCTCAGTGGGGAGTCTGCTTCTCCCTCTGCCCCCTGCCCATGTTCTCTCTCATTATCTCTCTCTCTCTCTCTAATAAGTAAATAAAATCTTTAGAAAAATAAATGTAGGGCACCTGGGTGGCTCAGTCGTTAAGTGTCTGCCTTTGGCTCAAGTCATCATCCCAGGGTGTTGGGATTGAGCCTGCATCAGGCTCCCAGCTTAGCCGGGAGCCTGCTTCTCTCTCTCCCTTTGCCTGCTGCTCCCCATGCTTATGTTCCCTCTCTCACTGTGTCTCTCACTGTCAAATAAATAAATAAAATATTTTTAAATTTTTTAAAAAATAAATAAAATAAATAAATAAATGTACATCTTCCTCTTATTGTTCTGTAACACATGGGACTTTCTCAGCTGCTCTCACAGGGGCCGCTCATATCCTCGGTTGGATCAGAGAGAAGCCAGATCTCAGCAGAACATTCCTCAGTCACCAAGCTGTTCTCATACCTGCCCCAGCATCTCACAGGGGATGGAAAAGGAAGGAAAAGCCTGTGTTTGGGGCCTAAATCATGGTATAGGGACTCTTCCTGGAATGGGAGTTCTGGCTGACTGACTCACACCCAACAAGGTTTTGTTCAGTGTCTGGGGCCCTCCACTGTGGTCTGCCCCCTAACTGTGGCCCAGAATGCTCATCCCTGGTCTTGTGAAGTTACTTCTGGAAGGACATCTCTCAGAACTGCCTTCTGACTTGTCCACCCTCTGGGCTGCCCTCTGCCATCCCAGAGCTCTACTCAGGGTCTGGCACAGGCGTTTGCCTTTCCTACACCATACAGGAGCTGAGCTCTGGGATTTCCAGAAATCGCCTGTATGATACATGTGTATGTCAATAGCTGCTAACATTTATCAGGTACTTACTAGGTGACAGGCACAGTACCACCTGATGGGGGGGAGGGGTTAATTCACTTCAGTCCCCCCAACAGTTCTACAAAGCAGGCACTGTTATGAGCCCTGATTCACCGATATGGCAACTGGGACTCAGAAAATTAAGAACTACGAAAATAAAGCAACATGCACCTCCAGATCATAGCCGGATGTCTTCCGAGGTCCTCTCCTAACAACTCTGTTACCCTGCTCAATGTAGGAACTCAGTGAACATTTGTTCAACAGATTAGAACAAGAATGGCAGAAATTGCTGATTTTCCCCCATTACCCACTCTTCCTTTTATCTTAGAAATTACCGCCACTACCATCCAAGCTTTTAGCTGAGCCCCTGCCTACTTGGTTACTTCTCCATGCCTCAGTTTCCACATCTGTGAATTAGAAATAATAATAGTTACCTATGTCAAGTATATGATCTCTCAGTCATGTAGATTACTAACCAGAAACTGTCCCCAACTATCATATCTGACCAGTAAAATACATATTTTAAATTTCTAACTTATAATTCATTTTAATGACTGAGACTTAAATAAGTTAGTACCTATCCTTAGCATGTAAGCATTAAATTCTGGTCCATCAATTTCATTAAACTGAATACCATTTGGTGAGCCTGTCCCAACAAAGAATTAAGGAACTCCAGAAAAGTCTCAACCCTTTAGACTGTCATAAAAAAGAATTATAATCTATTTTAACAATAAAATGAGCCACTTGTTAGGAATATAAAATCCGTATTTTCTTAGTCACATATTGTAGTTTGAGACAATTCTGGTTAGTAATGTACTTGACTTGGTTTTAAAAATATTTATATTTTGAAAATATTTTTAAATATTAAAATATTAATTAATTAATTAAAATATTTTTTTTAAAGATTTTATTTATTTATTTGACAGAGAGAGATCACAAGTAGACAGAGAGGCAGGCAGAGAGAGAGAGAGGAGGAAGCAGGCTCCCTGCTGAGCAGAGAGCCCGATGTGGGACTCGATCCCAGGACCCTGAGATCATGACCTGAGCCGAAGGCAGCGGCTTAACCCACTGAGCCACCCAGGCGCCCTAATTAAAATATTTTAAAATATTTTAGAGGGGTGCCTGGGTGGGTCAGTAGGTTAAGCCTCTCCCTTTGGTTCAGGTCATGATATCAGGGTCCTGAGATCAAGGCCCAAGTTGGGCTCTCTGCTCAGCAGGGAGCCTGCTTCCCTCCTCTCTCTGCCTATTTGTGATCTCTCTCTGTCAAATAAATAAATTTTAAAAATTTAAAAAATAAAAATATTTTAGAAATCACCCTCTCAGGGCACCTGGGTGGCTTAGTGGGTTAGGCTTCTGCCTTCAACTTGGGTCATCTCAAAGTCCAGGATGGAGCCCTGCATCAGGCTCTCTGCTCAGCAGGGAGCCTGCTTCCCTCTCTCTCTCTCTGCCTGCCTCTCTGCCTACTTGTGATCTCTCTCCCTCTGTCAAGTAAATAAATAAAATCTTTTAAAAAAAATAGAAATTATCCTCTCATAAACCAATTGACCCCTAAAGGTATACTCATAGGGGAAATATCTATTTCCACCATTGTCTTCCTAAAGTGCTGTGTGGAACCAATCAGCAGGCCAGCTTGATGAACCTTCTGCGTTTCTACAGAACTCAGTCCTCTCAGTTCTAAGGGTAGTACACATATTTTGAACCCATCACAGGATCAGGAAATAGAGAAAAAGAAACCAGGAAGTTTAGATGGATAATCTTAGAACCTACCCCTTTAATGATGTCTTAGGATGAGGTGGGAATGAGTAAGGCAGTGTTAGCACCCTGCACGGGGGGCCACTTGCAAACGAATGGGAGGCCCTGCCAGAAGATAGTCACAAGGAGTGAAGTTTCTGCAGGGTCAGGAGTCTTATCAAGAGGTCCAAAGACAAGATGATAAGTTGGAGAGATTCTCAGGCTGTTCCCAATTTGTGCTTTGATCTTTAATCAGTAACAAAAGCAGAGGGAGGTACTTGTGTCTGGGATACAAACTAGACAAGACAGAAGTGATGTCTTCTTGCTGTCCTCGATTAGAGCCAGCTAAGATTCACTCCAAGACGTTAGCTGATATGAACTGCCGCATGGTATTAGCCTTTACTTAATAGCTGGAGAAGCAAAAGAAAGTGACTTTTCTTAGGGATTAAGCTTATTCACTAATTCTGCATTATTAGATGGAAATAGGATTTCTCTCTGAGACATAAGGTCTACTCAAGGAAAATCCACTATTAAACAATTCCCTGTGAAGGGATACCTGCAGGGTATCATCACCTGCAGTTGGTTAAGCGACTGCCTTCCGCTCAGGTCATGATCCCATCCAGGGTCCTGAGATCCGAGCCCTGCATCAGGGTCCCTGCTCCGTGGGGAGTCTGCTTCTCCCTCTGCTCCTCCCCGGCCCCCTGCTCCGTGCTCTCTCCCTCTCTCTCAAATAAATAAATAAAATTTCCTTTAAGAAATTTAAAAAGTAAACAGTTCCCTGTGGATGCTAACTGTTCAATTTTCTTTCCTTTTTACAGGGCCTGCTATACTGGAGACATTCACCTGGTACTTTACACAGAGATCTGTACAGTTATAATTACTCAAGTAATTGATGACATATGCAATGTTCTTTGTGGGAATTAAGAACCAGGGTTCTTGGGTGACTGGGTGGCTCAGTCAGTTAACCACCTGCCTTCAGCTCAGGTCATGATCTCAGGGTCCTCGGATCAAGCCCCACTTTAGGCTCCTTGCTCATTGAGGAGCTTGCTTCTCCCCTGCTTGTGCTTGCTTTCTGTCTCTCTCTTGCTCACTCCTCTCTGTGTCAAATAAATAAAATCTTCAAAAAAAGGAAAAAAAAAAAAAGAAGAAGAACCAGGGTTCTTGAGGATGAGGAGCACTAGCCAAATGGTGAGGACACTAACCTTTGGAATCATATATGACCTCAAGACATGGTGGTCCCTTGGCTTCTCTGTGCCTCTACCCTTCTCAATGCCAAGGTAGAAATACTCAGTCCCCTCCAGGGTTCAGGGCACCACTAAAACAATCCCAGAGCAGTTCCTGCAAGAACTGAGGGGTCTTGATGGTAGCCTTTCTCTGAGAAACCGGCTCTTCCTCTTGCTCCTTCCTACCATTCCAAGTATAACGAGGACACAGCCATCATCAGTCACCTGCTCACCGTGTCTCTGTGAAATTGCTACCCCAAGTATGGAGTAAAACTGGGGCCATGTTAGGGGAGGTGGAACTGGCAGTGACGGTCACAGGAATCCATAGGGTTTTTTAAACCAATCTGCTCTGAGCTCTATGACATACCACAGATTTTCAGCCCTAAACAAATTCTCTGCTCTTTCTCTTCTAGTGGCTTGTTTTTGCTTTTTTTGAGACGGGGTCGGGGGGAGGTATGTTTTCAACCCAAAGGCTTTCAGAGAATGGGACCCTGGGAGCAGAGATGTGTCCTGGGTTTGTTCTGGTAACAATGGGGAAAGAGGAGTGAGTGCAGGGAGACCCGAGCAGCCACAGAAGGCTCCCCTGTCTTCAGATTTTATTGCTTTGTGCTGCCACCTGGCTGATCACTGAGCCGCAGGCTCCTCCTGCAGAGAAAGAAAGACAAGACCGAACATTTACACTGGAAGGTCTTCAAACCAAATTTCCTGTTAGGAACCTTGCCCAAGGCCACGGACAATCCAGTCCAGCCTCGTGTCTCAAGAGTTGCTGTCATCCATAAGGGGGGAAACAGATACTAATTCTGAAGGCCAGGCTTAAAGGTCAGGTGTTCACTCATCAGTGGAAAACTGTATAGTTAAGACTGGTTCTGTTTCAAACCCACCACGTTTTCTTTTTTAGGTCTATGAACACTTTCTACTGGAATCCTCAGTAAGATGTTCCATATTCACCTTCATGGTCCCTGA
The DNA here is from genome assembly GCF_022355385.1 of Mustela nigripes. NCBI lineage: Eukaryota > Metazoa > Chordata > Mammalia > Carnivora > Mustelidae > Mustela > Mustela nigripes. Next base: position 10,004,472 of record NC_081571.1, read on the forward strand.
GTAAGAGAATCCCTTCATGTCTGCAAAAATCACCTTTGCTTCCAAGGATGTCAAGGTCAAAGAAAAAAGGAAAAGGTTTGTGGTAAGTGACTTAAGCTGGACAAGCCATGCTATAAGAAGGTCTCACCAACATTCCCGCATCCCATCACCCAGGAGAGAATACACACAGCTCACGTTTACTAAGGGCACGCTCTGCCTTAAACAGCATGCTTAGGGATTTACGAGTACATAAGCAATAAACAATGGTCCCTGGAACAAGATGTAGAAGGAGGCAGTGGATCTATCCCAGACTGAGAGAGCCTGTGGAGCAAGGGGTAAACTCTCTGGAGAGGAAGCACATGATGGGTGTCAAGGTAGGTTCCAACTAACAGACTGGCCTATGAAACCACTTCCAGAACACCAGAGAGAGACAGGGGGCATCTTAAAAGTGAGGTTAGAGGTGTTGCAAGGTTCAAATAGAAGCTCTAGGTCACTGATATTACTTGCCTTCACCGCACCCACTGACCAGAAAACTGTAACATTTAGATTACATGTACAACATCATCTTTACTTTTTTCAAGGGAGCTGAGTGATTATTCCACTCTTACTATAGAAAGCTAAAATGCTGAGTGCTTATGAAATCCTGTGATACTCATCAAGACGCAGCTATGATACAAAGAAGACAGCTCATTTGTTGCCATTAGTACTGACATTAAACATACACAATTGTGCCCAAAGCTCCAAGAGAGGTTGGTGACACTAATATAAAGAAGTCTTTACCTTGCCCTTCAGGGCTTATAATCTAGTTGGGAAAGAACAAGAGGATGTCCCAGAGGCTATGACATGATTACCGTTGAGTCTTTCATTTGACTTGATTACTGTTATCTGGATGAATCAGCAGTGGGGACCATGCTAGTCGTAATGACATATGGCTGCATGATAGAAAATTTTGATAACAAAAATGATAAATATTTATCTTCTACTCACATATATAAGATAGTGAGCTCCTTGACCTTCTGGCTCCTCCCATCTTTCTGCTCCACTATGTCCAGCATGAAGCTTCTATCTGAAATATGCTCTAATGGTCCAAGATGCTGAAAATGCTTCTCTTTCTTGAGGAGCCTTCCCTCCACTTGCTACTTTAAATATATGTGATTCCAGGGATATATCTATAATCCTGTTTTTTCTCTACACTCCACAGCCCCAAGCTTATCCATCCTAAGACTAATGCTACCATGTTGCATAAGTTCCAAATTTCTCCCTTCACTTCTCACCTGTCTACTCAACTTTAGAATCACATTTTCATCACAGGACATCAGCAGAATACTTTGAGGTTAAGGATTAAAATACAGTACATCAAGGTTGTCTGGCTGGCTCCACTGGTAGAGCACATGACTCTTGATTTCAGGGTCCTGAGTTCAAGTCCACATTGGGGATAGAGTTTACTTAAAATAAATAAATAAATAAACGTGGGACACCTGGGTGACTTAGTCAGTTAAGAGTCTGACTCTTGGTACCATATCAGGCCTTGGTCTCTGGGTCGTGAGTACAAGCTCCACATTACTTACTACTTTTAAAAATATAAATAAATAAATAATGAAAATAAAATGCAACACATCCAAATATGACATAAACTGCACCTCTGCAAGCAAAAGTTGGTCCTGCTTTTCAGTTCCCTGACTCTGCTTTGTTATGACTACCACTCCTTCCCTCACACAAGCAACCAAGCAGTCATCCATGTGTTTGATGTCCTCCCTCTCTTTCATGCCCTTCCCCTGCAGCACGCCTGGGCACACACACCCCTCCCCCAATTGGTCTTACTCATTGCCTCTTTCAAATTCTCTCAAATATTTCCACTTTCTGATCCTCCTGTCTCCTCTCCAGATCTCAGGTGGTCACTATCCATCAGTTGAACTAATCTTTTCTTTGCTTGTTTCCCTAGTCTTGTTCATTCAAGAATTTAATAAATTGTTCATTTGCAAGCCACCTCTGCTGGATCCTGCTCTAGTCTCTCTCTGTTCCCATCTATAGACCCTCCTACTGCTCCCAGTTATATTTCCTAAGCCCCCTTGCTTAAAAATCTCTGGATAGGATCAAGTATAAACCTTCAGCATGGCCCTTGGTGGCTTAGCCTCCACTTCCACTCACACCCGTGTTTAGGCACTTCTTCCCATCCCCCACCCCACCAGGCACACTCCACTCTGGCTCCCAGGAGCCCTCACCATGATCAGACCAGGTGTTTTCCTGCCCCTCTGATCAAGTGAACAGGCTGCTCTCTCCTGGGGGGAGTTGTCTGAGCCACTACAGGCCTGGTTACATGAGCAGTCCCTCTCTTAAAATAAGAATTTCCACTCCATTGGCTCAACCCAGAAAAAGCAGAAGTGGTCATTGATAATTCCGGTGCAGGTACGACATTGTTTCTTTTTCTAATCAACCCCATCTCCTGTATACCGTGAAAAGCCCTGGATGATAAACCCTAGCCTTGAGCTACCAAGAGGTTCATCCAAGTCCTGTAGAGCAGGACACTGCAACTGTCTTGAATGGGACCATCTAGACCCTATGAAGAAACGTGAGAAACTCCTGAGGAAGGCTGGGTACCTACAGATCTGCCATTCACTTCAACACACTGAGCTCCTGTGATGATTCAGGCACTGGGGAAGGTGTGGAGGCTACAAGAGAGGCAGACAATTCCTGCAGGTTAAGTTACCCCACACCTTGCCCCTAAGTGCCTAGTGTATTAAGCAGGCAAACGAGAAAGTCCTCTTACCCATGCTACTTCCGGAGTCATGCATGGGATTCATTTATTTATTCAGCAAATATACACTGAGCACCTACTATGTGCCAGGAACTTTTCTGAGGTGGATACAGTCATGCACAAGATAGACAAATAGGGTGATCCTCGATGGAGCATATGTTTCAGTGGGGTGAGAGGGAGGCAGGGACAGAAAAACAAGTAAAAGACACAGAAAGATAGAAGGTATTTGTAAAGCAAGGAACCGGAGTGGGGAACGCGGTGAAAAAGGAGTCATATTTTTTAATAGGGTGGTTGACCTCCATGAGAAGAAAAGTGACATTTGAAGATGTAAAGGAACAAAGATTCCCCACCCTCCTCCCAATTTCTGCAGTTTTTGCAGAGATCTATTCGCTGCAAATATTTTAGAGATACATTTCCAGGAGAAAAATGGCGTGCTCTCTCTACCAACAGGAAAGGAGGCAGTGTGAAAGAGAAAAGAGCGGGACAACAGAAATCATTCCATGTTGAACTGTCCCTGATGGACACTTGAAAACCAGCTCCGGGGGCAGATCAAGGCCCACCAGGCCGAGGGGCTCCCCGGGGCCCCTCTCTCGGGTTGTCAGGCTAATCCAGCCGCCTCCTCCCACCCTGTCAGCCCAAGGGGGCCGTTAACTCTGTGAGTAAAGTTCAAACCCAGCTGAAGCCAGACCCGGAAGGGGCTTCGACCGGGACAGCAGCGCGGCAGCCAGGGCGTCCCCGGGAACCGGTCCCCCGGGATGCGAGGGCCGGAAGCCAAGCGGCCAGCCGAGGCCGACGGGCTGGGCGGCGGAGCTGAGAGGCACTGAGCACCTAGCCGAGCTCGCTCCCCTAGCGGGGCCCGCACGTTTTCCCGGCCGCCCGGTGCGCCTCCGCTCCGGCCCGGCATTCTCCGTGGGCACAGTACTTTCCCGAAATCCCCCAACTCCTGGGGGCGCGCCGCGCTGCCCGGGACCGCCAAGCAGGAGCCCCCGTTCCGCCTGCCGCCCGCCGCCCTCCGGGTTTAGCGACGGCGGATTAAGTGTGCGTCCTTTCCAGGCCTCCCGAAAACCCTCTCAGGGATGCTATTTTGCTTGGGCCCGGGTCTCTCCCGCGCCGAGTTGCACAACAAACCATTTAAACATTTCAGCACAAAACCCGATCCATTGTGGGCCGCACATTAAAAAGTGTTATTCGCTTTGAAGTTTTTGTCTAATGGCTCTAAACTGAAAGAAAATGTTTTCCTATTACTTAATTCAATCATAGCGAAGAGACTTGGTAAAAAGCCCACGGATTTTGCCCCAAAGTGTGACAGAGTTCTCTTTGTGTTTGCTTATCCTCCGCTGTCACACACTTTAATTCGCCTCTCTTTATCTGGCATTCAAAACTTTCTTCAATGACATTCAATAAGGTCCAGAGGCTGGAGGGGAAAGAAAAAAAAAAAAAAAACTGGTTATTTTTTCCCCCTAGATATTCTTTCCCAGTAGCTTTGGCCTTGCTCGCATTCAGGGGCTCTTAACTCCTTCCTCCCCGGGTGCGGGCTACGGTTCCCAAGAGAGTTCCGCACCCACCCTTCGCTGGCTCCAGGCTCCGGGGTGCAGTTTCACCCCCGCAGAGTCCCACCCGCACTCCTCTCCCACCCGCCACTCCTCCGGAGGTGGCGTGGTCCCTCTACGGCCCTGGTCTCGGCTCTCGGCTCACTCTCAGCGGTCCTGGCCAGCCCAAACTACCCAGAGAGCAATTAGAACGGGCTTTAGGCTGCACTGCTGCACTCGGCTAGTTTGCAAGCATCACCCTTAGGCAGGGAGCCTTGGAGAGGAGACTCTGGCCTGGGGACAGCATCGTTCTCCTGCCACCACGCCCCTCCCCATGCCAAACAATTAAGGAAGCATTAAGCCCTACTCCTCCTGCTAAATGACATGCCCTTCATCCAGGTTATTTTCTCCACTGCCCCTCCTTACGGAATCAGTTGTTTTCTCTCCGACAAATTCTCCTTCCTTTTTAATCAGTTATAATTTGTTGCTATTGTTATTGTAAAGATGTCCCCCATGGTGAAAAACCATGTAAATGCTTCAATTTGGGGCAGTCTTTCTCGGGAGCTCCAGAGTAAGAGTTTCAGAGTCCCCCCCCCCCCCCACACACACACTCCGAAAAGCTTCCCCCTTCATTCTCACAATTCCATTCAGCGCTCAGAGCAGGTGACTGCAGCGATCCGGTTCCAATAAAATCGAAAGTAAACGTCTTCGGTGAAAAGTCGGGGGCTGTAAATTCGAAATATTTATGCTAATTTCCCATTGTATAGAAAAAGTTCCTGGCCGAAGCAGCTTTGAGCCCGGGGACTTTTTAAAAGGCCGAAGCTGTGTACACTGAGCCAGGCGTTTGAAGTTGTTTAACCATTGTGTGACCAGAAAGAAGAGAGCGACGCGGCAGGAAAAGGTCTTGGGGACAGGGGAGGTCGGCCGGGTTGGGAGAAGGCACCAGAAGCTGGGAATAGAACTGCCCTTCGCCGTCCTCCCGTGGTGCAGACTTCTGGAAGGTAGTGGTTTTCAAACGCAGCGGCGAGTCCCACCGGAAAGATCTGTGCCCCGCAGAGCACCTACACTCGCCTCTTCTAGTGAGGTGCTCTCTTCGCTGTGTAGACTTTCATTCCCCATTCCTTGTCTCTGCCCACGACTCTCAGAGGCTGGTCTCCACTTAACATCCACAGCTCTGTCGTTTAAAGGAAAAGTCTGGCTGACTAACATGTACCGAACAAAGACTGGGCGCTCAGGGCAGCATCAAAGTTAAGACTTTTGGAGAAACTTAAAACAGAAAGACCGCGTTGGGGCTAGTGGTGCATAAGAAATACTGAACTCTTTTCCCCTCTCCCTAGCAGCGCTGCCCCGCTGCAGGAGCCCGGGTCCTCCCATACAGAAAGAGGGGAAGGGATTCCACAGGTGGAAATCCGAGACCCGCTGTAGGGACACCTACGGGGTGCCCCACGCAGAACTGAGCAAACTGAGTCGAGGAAGAATGATCTTGGGGAGCAGGGGTAGATGAGAGAAGGAAGGGGCCGGGGACCGAGTGCACACAGAGACAAGGTGTGCGCCCATGGGAATCCGAGCAAGCGAGGCAGCGGGGGTACAAAATCAATAAGATAAACCAGCCGATCGCCAATGCAAAGCCAAAGGGGAGTAAGGAATAAAGAGAAAGAAAAGAATATTAAATCGCAGGAGAATGAGAAAATAAACCCGCAAAAGGGAGAGGAGGGGGCGAGGGCGCCTGTTACGGCGTGGGTGGGGTTGACAAGAATAGAGTACATTATGCAGTTCATTTAGTTAACAAGTGAAATAATGAGGAAGCGTGCAGAGTGAATGCCAAGAGAAAAGGCACAAAAACCCTATTGAGAGGCCCCGGCCGCTCCTGGCGTAGCCCATCACATGGCAATAGTCCTATTTAAGCGGCGCCGCCGGCGCCTTTCAGCACCACTAGCGCTGGCCAGCACCCCGAGCTCCTCCCGCGGCCCCCGCGGCAGCAGCGACAGCAGCGGCAGCCTCAACCTCTGCGGCGCCTTTAGCCTCCCGCAAACAGGCAACAGCGCGCGGCCGCGGCCGGGTGAAGGGCGTGGAGAGCCCCGAAGTTCGCGGGGCGCAGGGAGACGGCTGGCGGCGGGGCGACCGCGCACCGGGGCCATGCCGCGCTCCTTCCTGGTGGACTCGCTGGTGCTGCGCGAGGCAGGCGAGAAGAAGGCCCCGGAGGGTAGCCCGCCGCCGCTCTTTCCCTACGCCGTGCCCCCGCCGCACGCACTGCACGGCCTCTCGCCCGGCGCCTGCCACGCGCGCAAGGCCGGGCTGCTGTGCGTGTGCCCGCTTTGCGTCACCGCCTCGCAGCTGCACGGGCCCCCCGGGCCGCCCGCGCTGCCTCTGCTCAAGGCATCCTTCCCGCCCTTCGGCTCGCAGTACTGCCACGCGCCCCTAGGCCGCCAGCACTCGGCCGTGTCGCCCGGGGTCGCTCACGGCCCCGCTGCGGCCGCTGCCGCCGCCGCGCTCTACCAGACTTCCTATCCGCTGCCCGACCCCAGGCAGTTCCACTGCATCTCCGTGGGTAAGACGAATCGCTGCGCAGTGGGACGGGGTAATGAGATGAGAGTTCTCGAGCCGGGTATGGGGTGGGGGGTGAGGGTCCTTGGCCGTCCTGGGGACGATGAAAGTCATGCTGGGACCCTGAAGGGAGCAGGGTGGTGTGGCCAGGGAGGGCTAGGGACAGGACGCCGGAGGAAGGGTGAGAGGAGGGTGTCCAGGTCTCGGAGGGGACGCGCAGACGCGACCGAGGGCTGAGGTTCAGGACACTCCATAAAGTAGTGCCATGGTTGCGTGGCTCTGGGAGTATCTGGGTCCCGCGCCTTAGCAAGGAGGAGCCCGCGGTAAAGCTGCTGTGCGTCTCGTTTGGGGCAAAAAGGTGCGTGAAATACCGAAGTCCCGGGGTTCTACTCGCCACGTACCAGAGGATAGGGCCCACAGCGCAGGAGTCTGATCGCTTCCCTCTCTGCACCCCACCCCCTCCAGACAGCAGCTCCAACCAGCTGCCCAGCAGCAAGAGGATGCGCACCGCGTTCACCAGCACGCAGCTGCTAGAGCTGGAGCGCGAGTTCGCCTCTAACATGTACCTGTCCCGCCTACGCCGCATTGAGATCGCCACCTACCTGAATCTGTCCGAGAAGCAGGTGAAGATCTGGTTCCAGAACCGCCGGGTGAAGCACAAGAAGGAGGGCAAAGGCAGCAACCACCGGGGCGGCGGGAGCGCGGGCGCCGGCAGTGGTGCACCGCAAAGCTGCAAATGCGCGTCGCTCTCCTCAGCCAAGTGCTCCGAGGATGACGACGAATTGCCCATGTCTCCGTCTTCTTCGGGGAAAGATGACCGGGATCTCACGGTCACTCCTTAGGCGCACACCTCCCCAGGTCGCCCATCCCAGACCCTCCCTGCCGTCTCAAAGACTGGTCTCGGGAGGAAGCACCGGTTCCCAGGCACCCGCTGCCAAAACCGCGGCCACGCACGGGCTTGGCAAGGGTTTGCGGAGGTCCCCGGCCCTGGGCAGCGCCAAGGGCTTGGCAGAGACCTGATGCTAGTATTCCCACTCCGGGGCTCGCAGCCGTCCAAAGCGAACTCCAAGCTGTGAATCCTGCAAGCGCTGGAGTCCTTCTCAGCCATGCAGCACAGCGGCCCTGGAGGGCACGCCGGCCAACCCCGCGCCTTGATGGCAGCTGGCGCCTCCTCGCCCGACCTCTCTGGACTGGCTCAGGCTTTCTCGCGTCCTCTACTCCCCTCCTCCCTGGGTCAAGCTGGGCTCTAACCCCTCGGACGCCCGCTCGCTACCTTTTTTTTTTTTTTCTTTTTTTTTAAGCTTCTTTCTCTTCTTTTCCCCTACTTCTTCACTGCGTTCGTTTATCCTCCTCCCCCCACCACATACACACACATTTACGAAGTCTCGTTATTTTCTTTTCCTTTCCGTCCCCTCCTCGAGGTCCACTGAGCCCATTTGTCCTTCAGTCAGGCCTTGCTGCCCCTGCAACTCCTCTCCCACGAGAGAAATCGTCGCCCGAGATATCCGTGTCGGGGAAACCGACTCACTTTGTTTCGGAGACACTTTGCATTTCCCTAAAATGAGACCCCGGCTCTCCGCCCCTGGCGATCCCTCTCTTCCCCAGACCCCAGACCCCGACCCCGCCCTGGTCTAGCTTGTCATTGTACGGTCTCTGTAATACCAGAAGATATTTATTTATTTATTTATGTACAAAATTTTAAATAAACTTTTTTTGTTTCTTAGAAATCCACGTGGCTCTGGACCCCAGCGTCGGCTCAGGACTGGGCAGGCGCCCACCTGGGTTTCGGCTTCCTGCTGGGGCAGGGCGGGGATGGGATGGCAAGTCTGAGCTCCTCCACACTCTGCTCCCCAACTTGCTGCTCCGCCAGCCTCTGTCTGCACCCTCCGCCCCGCGAGGACTCTGCCTTCAGTGCCCGACTGGCCCCGTGCGCTCCCTAGTTTCCGGCCGAGCTCCGGCCAGGTACCGAGAGCCGAGTCGGAAGGAAAGGAAGGAAAGCTCCTCACGCGGTGGCACTGGTCCAGGCCCCCGCTGCGCCCTCTTCCCGCCCGGGATCTCGCCTCACCAGCAGCCCGGCGGCCGAGTTTGGTTGTCCCACCGCCACCCCTAAGGGCAGCGGCTAACTCCCTTGAGAGAGCCAGACTGCTAAGTCCTTTGCTGCGCTCTGACTTTGTGTGTATGTTTGTTTAAATCTACCGTATTTGCTAGGGATAACTTCCCAGCAAGAGTGTGAGGCCTTCTATGGACCGGCCCCCTCGGCTAGCTTGGAGGCAAATTCAATGGCTGAGGCAGGGATTCTGAGGACCCGGAGCCATCCGGCGCCACGGTCCCCACCAGGGGCCCTGTGTTACAGGCGCCCATGCCTCCGGGACCTGTGTTCTCACTCATTCTGGTAACACCCCCCACAGCCCACTACGACTGAGAATACACACCCCAATTCTCCTTGGGGGAGACATGCGGGGTTTTCACTCCTTCTGTGGACGAGGTGAAGGGAGTACTGGGGCCTCCGTCCAGGTGGAGAGCGCACAACCGGGAAAGTGGGGTATTTCTGCTGCTCAGGAAACTGGATCCGAGAGACAGAGGATCTGGGTTCTCAGGGCCTCCAGAAACCTCCCTTTACTCCTCCTGGGAACCTGGGCCACTTCTTTTCCTGCCAGACCTCTCTGCTAACCGCCTCCCCCTCACACACACACACACACACAGCCAGAGTAGCCCCAGACTTCCAATGTCCAGGCAAAGCAAACGTATGCCTCTTTCATGAAAGGCGCTCCAGTGGGGCTGCTCTGAACAGACGGGTTTATTTCTAAAATGGTCTTTTCCTTCAGTCAGGCTGAGCCGTAAATGCTCTCTCCAGCTCTCCTAGAAGAAAGGCGGGTGTGATCTGACTTCCCATCATGGGCTGTTTCTGGTTCTTCCTGAAGCAAGACTCCTGGCTTGTGCGGGAGACAGAGGAGAGTCGATCTAACCTGCCTTTCTGCACCCTTGCTGGGTCCCCATTTTCACCTCCGACTCCAGGAGAGGGGCATTGTACCAATATAAAGGAAGCTAGGGTGCTTTGAGGAGTACTGTGAATCAAATCCCAACTAATGTTTTATTATCAGTGATTCTGATGCTTCCTCAGTTTTTCGGCTGACCTGCTACTCTAAGAACACTTGGGTGAGTGAAGTCTTGTGTCCTTTAGCTAAGGCAAACCACCTTTGAGGTTTGTGTCGTCGTGTCCCCCCCCCCTCCCCACCACGGCCCCTAGCACTGCCCTCAGGAAACAGGTCCACGGTGAATGCGAAGTGCAGAGGGCTCACTTTGAACCAGCTCCTTCCCCAGATACAGAAGGGAGTAGTCAGGTGCCCCAGGACAGGCTTTCTCCAGCTTTCAGTGACGGACCTCTCCACCAGAAGGCCTTTTTGGAGATGGGCCTGCTAGGACCCTGGCTTGGGGACGGGTGGTGGCCATAGAGGAAGAAGGGAATGGAGCTTGGAGGAATGTGATGAGGATGGACACTGCCCTTCTGCCCAACCTCAGGCATGCTCCTCAGCCCAAATGCTTCTGATTTGTCACCCTATGCAGAAGTCCCTCCAGTTCCCAGCTGCTCGTAAAAGCTTGCAAAGCCACTGCTGCTGGCCGGGTCCAAGTGGGTCCAGTTCTCGTAGGAGTAGGAGCATGCCTTTCTTCCTCTCAGCTTTCCCTACCCAAGGCTTTATTTCCTTGTCCTGCTCCCAGAAGAGCATCCTTGGTGCTTTCTCATGGGCTCTCCTGGAGAGCATTGGCGGAAATGCAGCCTCCTTGTGGCAGCCGCAGTGGTTACCAAGGCAGTGGGAGAGCGCAGTGCCTGGGAGTGTGGAAGCATCAGGCTGCTGCCCGGAGGAGGGCCCACAGGCTTTGGAGAGAGACAGGCTTCTGTTCAGACACTTCTCACCCTGCCTCCGTTGGGACTGAAGTCCTTCCGCCGCTGTTTGGTCTGGAAAGAGGGCAGGGCGCATCTATGGTCCAGGAGCTACCAGACACCAGAGCATCTCATCTAGGGACAGAGAATCCAGTCTTTGAAACCAAACTCTTTTGAGGTGGAATTTGGGGCTTCCAGTCAAATTATGAAATTAAAAACAAACTTAGAGTATTTCCTGGAAATTACCATTTAGTATGGCTAACCCAGATGCAGATGCCTGATTCTATTTGAGGGGCAGCCTCTTTCTTTCCTCTGTGCAGTTGAGTGGCTAGGAGTTTGGACCCTAGAATCCAAGTGCATGACTTAGCAGCGCATTTCCAACACTTCCTTACCATCTTGGGTAAGTCCCTCGTTCTTCCTCAACCGCAATTTCTTCTGTAACTGGGGATTACGTTAACAGTTCCTTTACAGGGTTGTTGTGCAATATTAAAGGACAGAAATCACATAAAATGCTAAGCACTAAGTCTGCCAAGTGTCAATAAAGGGTAACTAATGTTGTTGTAGGTGTTGTTAACTGTCGTGCCTACTGCTGTGCCTGGGACACAGCTGGTCCTGCATGTTGCAAGTGACCGCTTATAAATGGGCTCAGACCTGAACCTCATGGAGGGGCTGGATGGCGCACCCAAGTGCGAACATTTCCAGGACTCCCAGGAGTTAGTCGTTCAGAGGGTAAGGAGCAGCTTCCCTCTGCAAGCACTGTCTCCCTGCTGGGAGTCTCCTCGATCTCTACACTATTGACATTTTTGAGCCAAGTATGTCTTCCTTGTGGAAGCCTGTTCCGTGCCTTCAGGAGGTTCTGGAGCACCCCTGGCCTTCATACACTAGAGGCCAAGGGGCCCCTGATCCCCTAGGGTGACAACTAATGATGCTTTCAGATATTGTCAAATGTCCTCTGGGGGCAAAAGCACTGAAGTAAGAACCACTGATGGAGCCCTATGTGTTTTCTGCTGAATCTTTTCTGCCAGTGCACAGGGGCCAGGATTTGGTAGCCTAGCTCTCAGCACACCTTTCTACTTTTCTTTCAGTCCTTCTTCATGAACATGTGCACCCAAGGGAGATACCAAAAATGCCTGCAGAGTGGGAACATGGCAGCTAGTCTATACAGCATGGGGCATGTGGACTTAAAGGGTGAATCTGTCACACTCTTATTGGGTGAGCGGAGTTTACAAAGCCACTGAAACCTTTGCAAGAATATTCTATCCATTTGTCGCATGACCTGTAGACAATTGGGATCCCTCTTGGGTCATGTCCATGGGTGCCCAATGGGAGCCCGAGGTGGCATCCTCCCAATCACACACACACACACACACACACACTCTTCGCCACTACTATGGTTCTTCCTGAAGCATACTCCTTATCTGTTTTGACAATACCTGTAAGTCTGATACTAGAAATCAATTCTTCTTTGTGAAATTCCCTCATATTTGGTTCAACACAATTACCCCCGAGAGTAGTAGCCGTTGAATACATCATTGATTTTTTTCTGAGAGAAGACTCTGGAAGTGCAAAGGAGCAGAAGGCCCCTGAAAACTAAGGGATAAGGAAGAGGTACAATAGCAAGAAAAGCGGCATAAGTAAGGCAGAGGGTACAGGGTACTGAAAGTCCCATCAGCATGGACCAGCGTTGCCTGGGGTCATCTGTCCCTAACTCAGGACTAGGAGGGTGAGTACCTTACCAGACTACTTCAGAAAGGAGCTCACCCACTGAGCTGATTCCAGTGAGGCAAGAACCTCCTGAATCCAGCCTTATGGCAATCCATAGATGAGTTTCTAATACTAATATATTAACAGAAATGTGTGTGTGTTGGAAACGCTGAAACAAAAGGAAGATTAAAAAAAAAAAAAAAAAGTTAGGAGGCGCCTGGATGGCTCAGTGGGTTAAAGCCTCTGCCTTCAGTTCAGGTCATGATCCCAGGGTCCTGCATCGGGCTCTCTGCTCAGCAGGGAGCCTGCTTCCTCCTCTCTCTCTCTCTGCCTGCCTCTCTGCCTACTTGTGATCTCTCTCTCTCTGTCAAATAAATAAATAAATAAAATCTTTTTTTAAAAAAAGTTAGTGATTCAAGAAGAAGAGACAGATTATCCTAAAGTCTAATGCTCTGCTTTAGATTATCCCATCGCTATGAATCCAAGCCCTGGTTCTAGGAGGCTTCTTTGAAACCACCAAAGAAATCCAAGGTGTTAACCCTGATGCCTCCTAGCCTGGCATCCAAGCTGTTGTCTGTGGGCAGAACCTCCCCACTCAAGGGAGGAAATGCCCACGGAAGTATGTTAGGGAGCCATTTGACTTGTCATTCACCGAGGCAGCAGTGGGTACGGAAGGTGCTCACTCAGGAGTCTTGTCCTATGCCACCACATTCAGGGGGCAACTGATGAGACTGAGTATGAGTTGGGCGATTAGGAGTCATTCAGGCAGTCCTGCAGTGAGGAGATTCCTTTGCTGGTCCCACTGAGCTTAAGGCTGTTGGGACCCTGGGAGGCAAAGGCTACCTGCACTGGCTCATCGCTCACCAAAAGAAGTAGTTGTCTGTCTCCTTGATTCCATGATGTTGTGAATTTCTGGAGTGGCTCTATTACAGACCAAATTGCGTCTCCCTGCCCCCAAATTTACATGATGAAGCCCAAACACCTAGTATCTTATACTGTAACTATATTTGGAAATAGGGTCTTTGAAGAGGGAATTGAATGAGGTCCTGTTGGTGAGCCCTCATCCAGTATGACTGGTGTCTGTAAGGGAGACTTCAGATGTATGCACATACAAAGGGACAACCTCGTGAAGACACAGGGAGAAGAGGGCCACCTGCAAGCCAAGGAGAGAGGTCTCAGAAGAAACTAAGCCTGCCAATACATTGATCTGGGACCTTTGGCCCTCACAACAGAGAAAATGAATTTCTGTTATTTAAACCACCCTGTAAGTGGTATTTTGTATGGCAACCTTAGCAAATGAATATAAATTCTGACTTGGATGAAAGTCCTCTGGGCCCTTCCATGCTTATGTAAGAATATAAGATTGCACAGGATAGAGCACTGGAGTAGGAGTCAAGAACTGGATATCCAGACCCAATGACGCCCCTAACTAATTCTGTAACTCTGGAAAATCATGATATTCCTGGATCTTGGTTTCCTCTACTCTAAAGTCAGGGGATGTAACTGCCATCAGTGTTTGTTTGGGTTTTGTTTTTTTTTTCCCTCTTTCTGACCAGCATACCCCCTCTTTCTGATCATCATCTATATCATATTTTGTCAAATATAAGTCAGCTCTGGAAGAAAGCAGGGTTCCACTGAGGTAGATGTTTGAATATTGTGGGAGCCCTCCCAGGCAGGGAGATTATTAGCAGATCTAGCAGGGAATAGATATTTACTTCTGCCCCCTTCCCTAGCAGATCAGGCAGGTGCATAGGACCTGGGCCCAACACTTCTCTCAGAGGTCTGACGCTAGAGGGGAGTGACACAGAGATGCATGCCAGACATTACTGCCTAAGTCCATAAAGTTAAGAGCTCCTGTATGATGTCAGATGACCTATGATCTATGGTGGGCGGGCCAGTCAGTATGGGAGCCATAGGCGGCATCTAACTAGACTGCCCAGCGGTGAAATCTTAGCTACAGGGGTGCCTGAGTGGCTCAGTGGGTTAAGGCCTCTGCCTTCAGCTCAGGTCATGATCTCAGGGTCCTGGGATTGAGACCCGCATTGGGATCTCTGCTCAGCGGGGAGCCTGCTTCCCCCAATCTCTCTGCCTGCCTCTCTACTTGCGATGTCTGTCTGTCAAATAAATAAATAAATATCTTTTAAAAATAAAATAAAATAAAATAAAGAAATCCTAGCTATATCTCCTCTTCTTTCCTGTCTGGTTTCCATCCATTTCACCACGACTTCCCCTTGATTCTGGGAACGATCAGCTGACTTTCCGTTCAACGCCTATTCTGCTTGAGTAGCTAGAATTCATTTTGGTTGGCTGCAACAAAGGACCTGGAGTGGTGCAGTAACCTATGCCCTACAGGAACATTCAGAACCTGCATGGGATTGTGAACAGACCTGAGACAGGTATGATTGTCTGTCCCTGAAACCGAGTATCGGTTCTGACCAGGTGACCGGCACCACTTAAATAAGATTCCCTGGACCACTGCTCTTCTGGACTACTGTTGTTGCCCATGCATTCCTTCTGGCCACACTGGAGCATTTACACACAGGTGGATGTTTCTTAATTCATAACGCATTGCGACAGTGTGAGTCACAACTGGAGCACGAGCTGGCTCATGCTGGCGCAGCACTGGGCTTCCGGGGACAGCAGGAATGGTGTTTCCACACCTGCCGGGAAGGTGCTCATGCTAGGAAGCCTGTATGGAGACTCAGGGTACAGCCTCTCTGTCCCCACTGACTGCTTCGCCATGCCTCTTTGAAGTGGTCCTACACACTCTCACAGAACTGTGCAGTCTGCAATACTTCCCTCTGACCCACCAGGAAGGAAATATTCTCCGAAATTCTCCTTCACCCCTGAAGACTCTCCAAGTAGTTAAGAATGTCCTCACGGTGCTTGCTAACTCTTCTAATCGCAGCTCTCTATTGAGGATTAGACACTGAATTCAAACTACTGCAGGCTAAAAGGTGTCCATCAGCTCAAGGAACCCATTAAGATCCCAATGGACTTGTCCTCAGGAGGTCCAGGGACGGAACAATGTGGTGGGATGCCTCGCCCTCCCTCCCTATCCTTTGACTTTCCTCCTCTCTGTGTGCTGGCCTTATTCTTTCTGCTGTGGACAGGCTTTCTCCTTGCGGGGTGGGAGTAGTGTGGGGCTAGGAGGCAGGCAAAAGGGGACATGGCAACCATCAGCTTCTGGCTTACTTCATCCCAGCTCAATGCCTGACAAAAGAGCAAGATTATCTCTCTCTTGCCCAGAGCCCCACAGTGATGGAAAGTGGTGGTTGGTGGCAGTCCTAGAAGGGTGCCAGAGGTTGTCCACAGTGGTGGCCATTCGAGCCACGGATCAACTCTGCCTGGGTCACATGCCAATCCTATAACTGCAGGCAGTGGTGGCACTCGGGTAGGTCCTGTGATTGGAGGCTCCAGTTGAACACAATAAATGGGAGTAGGGTTTCTGGAAGGAAAGAAGGGATATGGAGCAGACAAAACTCCAGATGTCCACCGGATACCAATTATGACCCCATGGTATAGGCAGTGGATCACAGAGCATGAACCACTCAGAGTATGGCTTCTCTGAGACCCCGGCAGGGGTTCCAATAAGCCAAAACTATTTCCATCACAATACTGAGATCTCAGTTTGTCTTTTTCACTGTGGGGGGCATCTACATTGGTGGTACCAAAGCATAGGTGGGCAAAACTGCCTGCACCTTAGACAAATCAGGGCAGTGATCACTGTATTCTTAAGCCCTCCATACCCAGGACAACAACAAACAGTAACTAGTTGCACCTAAGAATGTGCTTTTTTTGTTTGTTTGTTTAAAGATTTTATTTATTTTTTTGACAGACAGAGATCACAAGTAGGCAGAGAGGCAGGCAGAGAGAGAGGAAGGGACAGGATCCCCGCTGAGCAGAGAGTCCAATGCAGGGCTGATCCCAGGACCCTGGGATCATGACCTGAGCCGAAGGCAGAGGCTTTAATCCACTGAACCACCCAGGTGCCCCCCTAAGAACATTCTTGATAAAGTGGTTGAAATGATAATTTGATTAAAGCTCAACTTTGAAGACATGACTTTCAATTCTGAAGCTATGTATTTTTTAATATTCTCTGAGATGAAATGGTAAATTTCTACCTACTGCAAACAAAGGTATGAAAAACAGTGGTCAACAAAACACACTCAAGTGATTGGTTGAGTAGAAAGCTGAACTAGCTGGTTTTTGCGTTTTTTTTTTTTTTAAGATTTTATTTATTTATTTGACAGAGAGCGATCACAAGTAGGCAGACAGGCAGGCAGAGAGGGAGTAAGGGAAGCAGGCTCCCTGCTGAGCAGAGAGCCCGATGCAGGGCCTGATCCCAGACCCTGGGATCATGACCCGAGCCAAAGGCAGTGGCTTAACCCACTGAGCCACCCAGGCGCCCCTAGCTGGGTTTTCTTCATGGAAAACCATTTTACATGAAAGAAGAAATGACAGACTTAGGTATTTGATAGACATTTTCTTGAAATATCTTATAATACCTTAAGAAATAGAACTGACGAGGGGCGCCCAGGTGGCTCAGTTGGTTAAGCGGCTGCCTTCAGCTCTGGTCATGATTCCAGGGTCCTGGGATCGAGCCCCACATCAGGCTCCCTGCTCAGCAGAGAGCCTGCTTCTCTCTCTCCCCCTCTCCCTGACGCTCTGCTTACTTGTGCTCTCTCTCTAACTCTGTCAAATAAACAAATAAAATATATAAAAAAAAAAATAGAACTGACGATATTTGCTGCTGGTGATAAAATTGAGGTTTTACAAAAAACTGGAATGTTGGAATACATACATGTACCCATCACTGCAAACTTAACATCTTCTCAACACTTGGATTTTTCTAATGAGATGATGACATTAACAAACAAATTTTTTAATATTATATAATGAAATGTATCAGCATTGCATGATGCATTAATTCAGTGAACCAATATTTTTCAGATGATCCATGTGTGTGGGGGCTACAAATCAGGCATGTGTATAAGAGCCATTCGAAGTATAAGGCAGACCAGCAGGCTGAAATGTAACAGCACATAAATTTTACTGATATAATTTCAGACTCCACATTTTAACTAGCATTCAACAAATTACCCCTTTTCATGTTTTGGTACAGTGTCAAGAAAACTGCCTGTAATTAAATGAAAAGATTATCAAAATACCCCTCCATTTTCAACTACATTATCTGTCTGAGGCTGCTTTTCCTGATCTACGTCAAGGAAAACAACGTATCACAAAAGACTGAATGCAGAAGGAGATATGAGAATTCAGCTGTCTCCTATGAAGCCAGACATTAAAGAGATTTGCAAAGATACAAAACAATGTCTTTCTTCCAACTCAATATTTTGTTTTGGAAATTATAGTTATTTTCACATAAATGTTACATAAAACATTTCAGGACTGTGTCTTATTAAAATATTTATGAATGGGTTTATTGTTTAAAATAAGTTAATAAATATTTTTAAATTTTCTGGTTTAATAGCTAATACAGTAAATCTTAAGAGTTATATCCCACATAAACCAAGCTCTTTGGAGTCCTCAATGCTTTTTGAGAATGTTAAGGGATCCCAAGACCAAAGCATTTAAGAAGGACTCTTGTAGGGTATTAAAAATAATAGCAGCCCAAGCGCCTGGTGGCTCAGTAGTTGAGCATCTGCCTTTGGCTTGGGTCATGATCCCAGGGTCCTGGGATCGAGCCCCACATCGGGCTCCCTGCACAGGCTCCCTGCTTGGTGGGAAGCCTGCTTCTCCCTCTCCCACTCCCCCTGCGTGTGTTCCTTCTCTCACTGTGTCCCTCTCTGTCAAATAAATAAATAAAATCTTAAAAAAAATAATAGCAGCCAGGACTTACTGGGTAAGTTAGTATTACTGAATGTTCACCAACTGACAGACATGCATTGGCCCTCTTAATCTTCACACCAACTCCATAAGGTAGCAATTACCATGATCTGCATTCCATAGTAGGAAAAACTGAGGCACAGAGAGATTCAGTGGCTCCCCAAGATCATACTGCTAGCCCACAGAAAAGCTGGAATCCAGATCTGGAAGTCTGACTTCAGGGTCCCTGTTCTTAACCTTTTCAAAAAGGTTAAGCTCTATGAGCTCTGTGAGCTAGCTTTGGAAGCTATTAATTTGCTATCCATCCAAGGCAACTGTCCAGGTACCCATAACCAGCTCAAATAACGAGATCTCTCTCATCATTTCCTCTTTTCCTACTCAATATCCAAGCCTACTGTTTATAGAAGTGATAGAAAAAATAAGACACCAGACTCTTTAAAAAGTCGCATTTGACACAAAATCTGCCAATTTCCTGTGCGGTACCTTCCAATGTGGCTTCCCTAAAAGACTCTTCTACTGCCTTCCTCTTCTACTTCCTCTTCCTCTGGGGAGAAAAAGGCAGGAAAGTCTGCCCTTTTCACTATGGAACAGCTATCAAAAACCAGCCTACCTGCTCCTGAAAGTTTGCAAGTTTACTAATTCACATCATTTTCTTTTCTGTTACACTCTTGAAGTAGGACAAACGCATGCAGCTATGTGTGTCTCTGTTGCCTGCGCCATTATGGCCAAAGCCCCTGTATTCATGCCATCTTGCAGGCCACAGTGCAAAGGGGTCCTGGCCATAAGGGAGTCAGTTGAAAACCCCTCTGTGATCCCTAGTTTGGTCTGCAGAGGAGCCCTCCGTACTGCTCTGACAACCACTAATCTATCTTTGGCCCCCTGATTTCTCTCCGTAACCTTGGCCGCATCTAGCAAGCACATTATGTATGACACATTGCTGAACAACTGAAATCCCATTTCCTCCCAGTATCTTAATTAAAATGTGAATCTGAGCCTGCACCAGTTATCTCAACTCCACTTCAGCCCAGAAAGAAGGGTGTAAACTCTAAAAGGGTTTTGAAATGCTTTCACCAACTTAGGGCATTTTGGGGATACGGTTTGTATGAAAGATGCTTCGGAAAATGAAGTTGTCATGTATTGTATGTGTAAATAAACCTTTCAGCTCCCTGGCAGAATCCAAGCTCAGTGGGGCTAGAAAAGCATTCTGGGTATTGGCATGCAAATGAGCATGTCAACAGCCGTTAGAGTGTACCTTCTAGGGGTAAACAAGCTGATTGTCATGGGAAATGTAGTCGGCTCTGCTCTGTTTGAAATTGTTCTGCAAATCCCTTGTTGGGTTAGATTGCTGAAAGTTGAGGTTGGGAACTCAATAATACAGCTTAATACCAAATTCCCAGTCACCATCTTTGGATGCCTGACAGGGTTGCGCACACCATAAAAGGACCGGACAAGCAGGCATGCCCAATTAAGTTTGGAATGCAGGAGGCCTGAAGCACCAGTAGAAGGCTGAAGTAAGACGTCGGCCGCGATCGGAAAGTGGCCAGAGTGCAGATGTGCCCACGACCCCACACTCTAAGAGCCTGTGGGTCCAGACCCCACACCACTGGCAGCCCCCTGCCTTTGCCAGTGCTCTTTTGTTTGCCTGCAATGTTCTGTCCCTCCCAGTCCCAACCTGGCAAAATCCTACTCAGCCTCCTCTGAGAAGCCCTCCACACCACCGCAGGTGGGCTCAGCCCTGTCCATCTCAGGGGGCGTGGGCCCCTCTGTCCTTGCCTCTCTGCGGCACTATCTGGATCGTTCCATGCTGGGTGCTAGGCTGGGCTCTGACCACAGTGAGTCGCACTCCCTGCGCGCAGGCCTCTCCCAGCTAGGAGGTGCTCCCCCGGGGCAAGAGACTGAGCCTTACCTCTATTCTGTGCCCCCAGAGGCAGGTGCTCAGTGAGCATGGTGGGTGTGCACAGATTCACCTTCTCCTTGCCTAGAGGAAGGTGAATAAAATAAAATATAATAAAAGTACAGAATCCTGGAATTCTTTTTCTTAACGCGTGTTCCATCTACCCTCTTCATCCTGTGAGCAGGTCCTGCCTGCCCAGCTCTGCTGACCCTGCTGGGCACAGGGGTCTTCTTCCTCCCCCAGCTTCCCTGGGTACCCCAAGGTACCTCTCCACAGCTTCTCTGCCCACCTTTCATCTTCCCTCCTCAAAACCACTTCTCTGAATACCCCGCTACCAGAGAAGCCAACCCCAGAAAAGGAAATCAGCTTCCCAATGGCCACTTGTCTGTTACCCCAGAGCAGGCTGGCTGTGAGCTACATGAATGGAATGCAAAGGAGTCCTGGTCTGCCTACCTGTTCGTTTCTGAAGGAGTCAGGGCAGCGTGCACAATGGCTTCCCAGCCAACTACCTACTGACTGCGGCAATGTGATCTGAATTGATGGGGGGAATAGATAGCAGGGTCCCTGGCCGTAGTGGTGTGTTTTTGGGGGGACAAGTTTGGTCATGGAGTTGGTCCTATTCAAAAATAATTTAGGTCCGTGTCTGGGGTGGCTTTCTATTCTGAATGTCTCCTGATACAGTTTGGGATCAGATCCTGAACCATTTCCATCACCCATTGTTAGGGGCTGAAGTGTCCTCCCATTCCCCCCCACCCAGATATGTATGTTTAAGTCCTAACCCCCAGTACCTCAGGATGCGGCTATATTTGGAGATAGGAGTCTTTAAAGATTTTATTTATTTATTTATCTGACAGAGAGAGAGAGACAAGAAGAGAGGGAACACAAGCAGGGAGAGTGGGACAGAGAGAAGCAAGCTTCCTGCTGAGCAGGGAGCCTGATGCGAGCTCCATCCCAGGACCCCGGAATCATGACCTGAGCCACCCAGGTGCCCCTGGTGATAGGGTCTTTAAAAAGGCAACAAAATTAAAGTGAGGCTACTGGGCAGGTCCTAATCCCATCTGACTGGCATCCTCACAGACAGGCATGCTCACAGAGGAAAAGACCATGTAAGGTCACAGCAAGAAGGCAGCCATCTGCAAGGCCAGGAAAAAGGCCTCAGGAGAAACCAAACCTACTGATGGTCGGCTCTTAGACCTCTAGCCTCCAGAGCTGTGAGAAAATAAACTGTTGTTGCAGCCACCCAACCTGTGGTGCCAGGGCTCTGCAGCCGTAGCTGATGATGACATTCATTATGGCTTCAGAACTTCTCTTCAAGCAGAGCAATCTCCTGTGCATGGAATCCACTCCCCTGTCAGACGTGGGCATTTGGAGAGGGCTGCCTTGGCCTCAAGGCCAGCCCTAGACTGCCTCCCTGCGACTGTGGCCATGGCCAGGTGCTCCCTGCTCCACGCATGCCCAGGCACAGTCATAGAGAGGCAAGGTGGATGGACAGGGTGGCCACCGAGTCTCCCTGGTGCCTCTCCTGAACTTGCAGCTGCTTCTGACCATTCCCTCCCTGTTCATATGTGCGTCGGCTCATCCAACAACTCTTCGTGGAGCACCAACTAGTCTATGTATCAGGTAATGGTGAGAACAACAACCCTGATTTCTGAAGTTTGCCTCTGAGAAGGCAAACTGGAAGAAAAGCCACGATTAGATGAGGAAAACAGAAGAGAAAAACCCAACTAGGACCATGAGGAACCTGAGATCTTAAGGATGAGGAAGTTAACTAGGCGAAGATCAAGGCATGGAAGGAAGTAAAAAAAAGAGCAACCTGTGCAAAGAGACTGTGGTAGGAAGGAACAAGGTCCTCTTTAGGAAATGAGAGAAGACCCAGGGATGATGAGAGTGCAAAGAGCAGGGAAGGTAGGGAGGTAGGCAGCCACCTAGTGATGAACCCTATTGGCTGGATTAAGCAGTTGGGTTCTTATTTTAAGAACAAGGGAACCCACTGAAGAGTTTGAAGCAGAGGGCTGACTCAATCAGATGTGTGTTTTGAAGGCCTCACTATGGATGCAGCATGGAAAACTGATGTGAGGGAGGTAATTGTGGTCAGAGGTGACCAGCTATCTGATGGCCTCCCTGCAACCAGTACCACACAACCCTCTCACGCTTATTGTCTAGGTACAAACCTGGACTGAGAACCAACTCCTTCCTGGTGTGATCCAAGGGTCACACCAAAGGGCCCCCGTCACTCTGCCAAGAAAGCTCTCTCTCATTTGTTTCCTGCAGAACTAGGATCCTCCATGAAAGAGCTACCCTTCCGATTTAAAGGTCTGACCCTGCCCAAATGCTAATGTTTCTAGAGGATAACACCCGAGCTGAGCAGCGGGTATTGACAAGTTACCAGTAATCAGTTCATGGGATAAGCACGTGCCAGCAGGAAGGCGGTCTCTTGGGACAGAAAGTCCCCCAGGAAAAGTTTTGCTGAGGGAGGGGGTTTGTAGATCGGGCTAGGCTGTGGGGAAACAGAGTGTCTGTGTTCCTCCAGAGGGGTCAGGAAGACTCAGGACAGCTGGAGCACAGGCAGTAGATGCTGAAGGAGAGCCCTAATCCTTCAAGTTCTTTATTATCATTATCTCTATCTTACCCATGAGCCACAGTGCAGAGAACCTAAGCCACCTGTGTCAAGCCACACCCCCCAAGAAGCAGAGTCAAGACAAAAACGGATCCCCCAGTTCTGAACCTGTTGCTTTATCCCACCTCAGCCACAGGCCTGGAACCACCCTGAAGAAGCCGAGCAACAGACCCACGGGTGAGCTGTGAGGCCCCGCCCCACAGGCCATCCCACCAGCAAGTGACTGGCACACGGTAGAAGCACAGTGAATATTTATTAAATGAATGACTGATCCTCACACGGAAACCATGTGCAAGTGCTTTGTAAACAGTAAAGCCCTGAATATTCCGGGGAGTTTTAACAGCTTCAGTCTCCATAATGAAAAGTTCAAGTGTCCCCACTGAAAGGCCAACACTATTGTCGGGAGCTGTAACTCAGCCCCAAAGCCTTCTGAACTCACATTCATTCACTAAACATGGCTTAGTTCATTCTTCTTCTTTTTTTTTAAAGATGCATTTATTTATGAGAGAGAGAGAGAGAGAGCGCTTGCGTGTAGGGGTTAGGGGTGGAGGGAAAGGGAGAGGGAAAGAGAAACCCAAGCAGACTCTGCACTGTGCCCTGAGCCTGACTGTGGGGCTTGATCCCACGACCCTAAGGCCATGACCTAAAATGAAACCAAGAGTCCAATGCTCAACCAACTAAGCCACCAGGCGCCCCATTTATTCCATTCTTTCAATGCATCAGACCAGTGGTTCCAAGGATACAGCAGTGACCACCAGGACAGACGAGGTCACGTTTTCATACCAGTGGGCGAAAGGAATCCCAAAAACATATAAATAAGCAAGATAGTTATGGACCGCCAAAGGAAATGGTGTGTTATAAAAAGAGTTTTGGACTTGTGGAAGGAGAGTGGTCAGAGAAGCTTTCCCTGAAAATGAATGTCTGCAGGAAATCTGAATAACAAGAAGATGGAGGTGGCAGGAACTGGAAGAGAGGCCATTCCACACAGAGAGCTCAGCATGTGCAAAGGCCCTGGAGCAGGGAGAGTTTAGGAGTGCAAGATGGAGAAGGAAGGCCAATCTGGGTGGAGGCAAGGGGCAAAGAGGAGCTGCAGGTGGGGATGGAGAAGTAAGTAGACATCATATTATAAGTAGTCTTCAGGACAAAGTAATGAACTTAAATTTTATTCTGAGGATAAAACCACTAGAATAATTGATCATTGGATAGTTTCGGGTTTTTTTCTTAAAGATTTTACTTGATGGAGAGAGATCACAAGTATGCAAAGAGACAGGCAGAGAGTGAGGAGGAAGTAGGCTCCCTGCTGAGCAGAGAGCCTGATGTGGGGCTCAATCCAGGACCCTGGGATCATGACCTGAGCCTTTAAAGACAGAGGCTTTAACCCACTGAGCCACCCAGGCTCCCCGTCACTGGATAGTTGTTAACAAAACAAAAACATCTTACTTGCTTCTAAAAGGGTGCTCTGAGAACAGAGTGTAGGGCAGTGAGATTAGAAGCTGCGAAGACAGGGGAGGGATGACAGTCCAGGGCAGGGCTCATGGTAGCCTGGGTGAGGGTAGCAGCTGGGAAGCTGGTGAAAAGTAGCAATCAGGATTTGCTCTGAAGAGGAAGCCAATACTTGCCAATGGAGGGGATATGAGGCTGGGAGCTTATCTTGGGTGACAGTCTTGGGGTGGACTGAAAGCCAGGGTCTGAGGGGATGTTTGAGCTAAGACCTGAATGATGAGAAGGGCCAGGCCACAGGGAGGAGGAGCAAGCACAAAGAACATGGGGTCTTGAAGGGTCAGAATGGAGACCAGTACCCCAGGGAGAGGTGAAGCAGATGTCACGGTGCAGGACGATGTGGGGCCCCTGAAGGTGCTGGAGCTCATGCTGTGGGAAGCGAAGCTCCTGGAGCCTTTCAAGCAGGGCATCCCCACTTCGGGATTAGGGATTACACTGCAGGCAGATTGCTCTGACTGCAGGTAGAGAATGGACGGCAGCAGGGAGAGGGAACATTGATCTGGGAGTGAGATGCCTAGGCTGGGGCAGCAGCAGCTGCCCTGGTAACAAGAAGCAATGGGCTTGGAGGTTATTTTGGAGGCAGAGCTGCTGCACTGATGGGCTGTAGGGAATGTGAGCTATGCCCCTGAGAATCCTCAGAAAGACTAGTGTGGAAGCCCTGGGCTGAATGAGATAGAGAAGAGGACCCAGGACTGCACTGGAATGTCGGGCTTCAGAGCACTTGGGGAAGGAGGAGGAGACTCCATGAGGCAAGGAAGAAAGCCAGCTTGCAGGGTCGGCAGTCTGGGTGGAGAAGCCTTTCTCAGCCTCGGCACCATGGACATTTGGGGCTGACTCTCTGTTGTGGGGATCGTCCTGTGCATTGGGCGATGTTTAGTAGCATTCTGGGGCCTGTGTCCACCAGATGCCAGTAGCACCCCAGCCCAGAGCTGGGACCCTTGAAAATGTCTGGAGACATTGCCAAATGTCCCAGAGGGTACGAAACCACCTCCAGTTTTAAAACAAGATGAAATCAGAGAGGGGGACAAACCATGAGAGATTCTCAATCATCGGAAACAAACTGAGGGTGGCCAGAGGGGAAGTGGGTGAGGGGATGGGGTAACTGGGTGGTGGACATTAAGGAGGGCATGTGATGTAATGGGTACTGGGTGTTATATAAGACTGATGACCTCTCATTCCTGAGCCTCCATAAGGACATACGCTCCTGCTGCCCCCCTTAGCGGCGGGGCTAACCCTGCCCATGTCCTTTGCTGTCCCTCCCCTACTTACCTCTTCTCCCTGGACTTTTCTCCTTCCTTTACACTCTGTTCAGTCCCCTGGCTTTAAAAGCCACCATGGGCTAAGGACTTCCAAAGTTAGTCATTCATTCATCCTACAAATCTCTGAGGCTAATCATGTGCCAGGAATTATTCTCAGTGCTCGGGTGACAACAGTGAACAAGACAGACAGCTCCCAGAGCTCCCGTTCTAGTGGGGGTGGGTAGGGTGGGGAAGACAGGTCTAGAATATAAACATGACAGATAAATCATGTGTTATTTATGTATTGATTATCAATGGTGGTGGAGGTCATAGAGCAAAATCATAGCCTGCTAAGGAGAAAAGGAAGAGCTACTGACATGAGGGATGCAGTTTTAAACATGGTGGTCAAGGAAAGCCTCACTAAGGACGTGAGGCTGAAAAAGGACCCAAAGGAAATGAGGTCACGTGGATCTCTGGGAAGCAGCGTCCTGGGCAGAGGGAGAAGTAGTCAGTGCAAAAGCCCTCTGGTAGGACTGGGCCTGGCACGTCAGGAGAAACCTAGAAGCCACGAAGTGACAGAAGAGAATCTGGGGCTCCCGTGGGGCCTCGCCCCTCCTCCAGCCCCAGAACCACGGCCGAGCTTCCCAGATCAAGAAACTGCACCACCACCTGTTCGCCAGCTGCCCAAGTCCACCTTGTGTCTCGGGCTCCCATCCAATCTGTCACCAAGCCCATCACTTCTGCTTCCTAAATGTATACTGACCCCCTCCTTCATTCTTCCCCACTGCCACTGTCCGCTTTCTAGAATCCTCTGAAGTCTCCTCACCAGGCTGCCAGTTTCCACCCCCCCACCCCCCGTCGGAAGCAGTGGGATCTAGAACACATACATAATTCAGATGATGCCTTCTGCAAAACCTTTCCTGCAATCTGATGGGCCTGGAACTCCAGGCTCCTTCCTGTGGCTTCCGAGGACTGCCTCACCCATCCCCTTGAAAGAAGCCCATCCCCATGGCTTCCCATTTCCTCCCTCCCTCCCTGTCCTGGCCTCCTTTCTCTTTCTCAGACCCAGACTGCTCTTTCCCACCCTGCGCACATGCTGTTCCTTCTACCTGTGACACCCTTCCTGGATTTTCACCCAGCATCTTCAAATCTCAGCTGAAATGTCACCTCCTGCCGAAACAGCTCCTTCTCCCTCTTCCTTGGCATTACGTTATGTTCTTTCTTGTCCTTTGCACTAGGTTAGTTAGATAACGTGTTCATGTCTTTCACCTCCGCTCACCCACGGGTCGGGGAAGGCAGCGGGTCTGTCCTGTACACGTGTCTGCACTGGCCAGGCCAGTGCCTGCGGTGAGTAGGAGCACAGAGCCTTCACACGGAAGGCAGTGAGTGAACTGGGAGGCAGCAACTGCTGCCTTCCAGTTACAGAGTGTGGTATCTGGTCTGTGGAGGCACAAAGAAGCAAAAGACTCGTTTTGGAGGAAAAACCATGAGGACCTGGTGCTTGTGTAGATGCACCCCAAGAACCCCTCTGAGAAATTATCAGTAGGACAGTGGGAGCAGTCTGGGCCTACCTGGGGGCATTCCCATGTGATCCAGCTCCTGTCACCCACCTCCTGTCTCCTTCCTGGCCTCTGTGCCCACCAAACGCATCCCTTTTTCAGGGCAAAACTCAGTTGCTGGAAAACACCTTTGGGCCCATTCAGGTCCACTTCCAGGCTCCCGGGCCTGTCTGCTGGGGAAGCAGAAACCCAGAGAGGAGACTTGATCTTGCCAAGGTCACCCAACCATGCATGGAAGACTGCAGATGAAATCTCACGTCTTGACCTGCAATCCTTGCGCCACATTGCCTCCTCTTAAAGACAGCTTTGTCCACAGCCAAAGCATCCTCCTCTGCCCCAGGACGGTTCATAGAACTGGAGCAAAGATTCCAACCAGCTGGGCCAGAGATGGCTCCCTGCCCCAACAGGGCATCCATTCCCACGGGAGGGGAGTTTCCCAGCTGCGACTGCACAGGGCAGCCCAGACTCCAGTGCTCCGCTGTACTGGCCGTAAGCGAGGGGGAGGCAAGCTTTGAAAGGCCAAGTGGATACCACTGAGGGGATGGGCAGGCAGCTGGGCAGACAGTGGATCAGAGAGGTGGTCTTTCCAGAGCCGGGACCCTGACACAGAAGGCTGGGATTGGGACTGGACAGCAGGAGGCTGGACTACGGAGCCATCATTCGTTCATTCAGTAAACATCTGTCTAGTGCTTTCTATAAGGAGACCACTCCCCAAGACACTGGAGAGTCCAGAATGATTAAGACGCTGAGAGGGGGCCTTCAGGAGACTTCCAGCCTGGAGCAGACACACCAATGCTCCCAACGTGACGACTGAGGGTGAAGGGGTTCACACCTCGGCCACAGCACCCCAATGCACTCGGCACCCCTGAGGAAGGTGAACAAAGAGCATTGGGACAAACCGTGCTGGATGGGAGGAGAGTAGAGGAAGTGGAGATGCATACGGGGATCTGGACATTCACTTTTCCAGGGATGCTCTTCTCACCAAATCTAGAAGGCATCTGAACATATCCTGCTATTGACTCACTCGAAAAATATTTCTTGAGCACGTAACATATGCCAGAAACCATGCCAGTGGCACTCACATGCCAGGTACTGGTGGGGACGGTTCTCAGTTTACAAAAAGCCAGAGCGGCCCAGCACCCTGGCCTCTTGGTCCTGCTACCATCCCAATATTGACTGAGGCCTCCACTGTGGAGAGAGTCCTGCTGGAAGGCCGGGGAAAACTGATACAATGCAGAGAAAATCTAATTGCTGCCTTCAAGGAGTCTGCAATCTAAGGAAGCAAAGGAACTTCAGAAAAGAAGGGAGACCTGTGAGGTCCCGGAAGGCCACTGTTGCTTCCAAGGTCACTGTTTCTTTTCTTTTTCTTTTATTATTATTTTATTTATTTATTTATTTGTTTGTTTGTTTATTCGACACAGACAGAGATCACAAGTAGGCAGAGACAGGCAGAGAGAGGAGGGGAAGCAGGATCCCCTCTGAACAGAGAGCCCGATGTGGGGCTCGATCGCAGAACCCTGAGATCACGACTTGAGCTGAAGGCAGATTCTTAACCCACTGAGCCACCCAGGTGCCCCTCAAGGTCACTATTTCTGTATGACTGCTCTTGTGGAAAGATTTGCCCAGAAATTTGAGTTAAGTTGCCTTACTGGTACTGGTCAAGATTCTTGGTTACCAGTAGCAGAAGCCCAGTACAAACTTGAGCACGAAAGAGAAGCAAACGTCTTCAGGCACAGCTGCATCCAGGTGTTCAAATGATGACGTTAGACACTTGTCTCTCTTAGCTCATTCTTCTCTGACTTCGTTTTGTCCTTGAGCCCTGAGATACGGTAAATGGGGCCCTGTTCTAAACCCTGGCGATACGGTGAACATGGCAAACCAAATGTGTTTCCCTCATGGACCTTATAAGTGAGCAGGCTGTCTACAACTGATAGTAAAGAAAGGCTCATAGAACTGGAACCAAGCTTTCTGGGCTGATACCTTACTAGCTTAGCAACCCCAAAAGGGGGAGAAAATTACCTCCAGCAAAAATCCTAGGAGGCATTTTGTGGGCTCCATTTTGCCATCTGTGCCCTCCCAGCTGGTCAGTGTGGTGGGAGAGGCAGCACTCTCACTAGCCAGCCCTGGGGCCCATTCCCATCTCAGGATCCAGGAGACTGAAAGTGGGGAGAGATAGGTCCTCAAAGGAAAAATGAAATATGATCAGATATCACTTGAAGAAGAGAAAGGGATGCTAACTAGCAGGTGCCATGTCTGTTATAAAAGGGCTAGAAGAAGGCGCATATGGGGTGCCTGGGTGGCTCAGTGTCTGCCTTCGGCTCAGGTCATGATCCCAGGGTCCTGGGATCAAGTACCACATCAGGCTCTCTGCTCAGCAGGGCATCTGCTTCTCTCTCTGCCCCTCCCCCTACTCATGCTTGCTCTCTTTCTCTCTCTGAAATAAATAAACAAGACCTTAAAAAAAGCAGAAGGAGGAGGAGGACGAGGAAGAGGAGAAGAAGAAGGCAGCAAAAGATGCATGGACAGCATGGAATAAAGGAGAAAGTACCAAAAGTCCCAGGGAAGCAGTAGATCAGGGCTCTCGGGGAGGGAAGGCATCGGGGAGAAGGCCAGGAGACATCAGCTCTGTGTGGGAGTTTGAGCAGCAAATTCTGGAATTACAGCAAAAGCATGATTTGGAAATCAGGAAAATCCAAGTTAAAATTTTACCTCTTCCTTAAGAGCGGCATTACTTCCTTGGGCACATACTTTACATCTACGAGCCAGTTTCCCATTCCACTAGGTTCTTGTAAAAGTGAAGTTAGAGGGGTGCTTGGGGGGGCTCTGTCAGGAAAGTGTCTCCCTTTGGCTCAGGTCATGATTCTGGGGCCCTGGGATCCAGTTCTACATTGGGCTCCCTGCTCAGCAGGGAGTCTACTTCGCCCTCTCCCTCTTTTCCTGCCCCCTACTTGTGTGCTCTCTCTCTCAAGCAAAAAAATAAAATCTAAAAAAAAAAAAAAATGTGAAGTTTGGGAAGTCTGGGTGGCTCAGTCTATTAAGCTGCTGCCTTCGGATCAGGTCATGATCCCAAGGTCCTGGGATCGAGTCTCCCATCGGGCTCCTTGCTCAGTGGGGAGCCTGCTTCTCTCTCTGCCTCTGCCTGCCACTCTGCCTGCTGGTGCCCTCTCTCTCTGTCTCTGTCTCTCTGACAAATAAATAAATAAAATCAATCTTTAAAAAAAAAAAAAAGGTGAGGTTAGAAAACATACACGAACACCCAGCACAGAGGAGATACTCAAAAGTAATGAGAAGAACAGGATAGGAGATGGCAGGCATCCAACTCAGGCCCAAGTGCCTGAGGGGTGCACACAAGGTGGGCTTGTGTGTTTCCCTTCATGACACTCCCTCCCAGGACAGACATAGCCTCTTTGAGCAGCAGCACCGAGAATGGCCTCTCAGGATCACAGCTGGGGTTTTGTCCATCGTCCCCGCTGCAAGGTCAGAAATGAGCTGCGGCAAACGACCATTATTTTACCTTCTTCCTGGGGAACAGAACCCTGTGTTCCTTCTGGCATGTCCCAGAACCCGCTGGATGGGATGGCAAGCAC
>NC_081571.1:10040104-10065743 GCF_022355385.1 Mustela nigripes
AAAAATAAATAAATATCCCACACAGTCACTCCATACACACTCCCATACCCACGCTGGCCTCCAGCCTTTGTGAGCAGTTTGACCTGATAAATGCGCTTGGCTGGCATCAAATAGTCCGGCTTTGACCGATCCCATTTAAATATGTGAATTAGTCATGAAGCAGGACACAGCTTGGTGAGCTTGCTAAATTGTTGGACGCTATTGAAGGAGAAGGGAGAAAAAAGGAGAAAGCCATTCAGTGTTCTCAATTAGGTGGAGAGGTGCAAGGCATCCCAGCCTCGGCCATGTCTCTTCGCTCACACACCAAGGCTTGGCTGAGAGAGAGTGCAGAGTGAAGCCCTTGCCGGGGCCATAGTGGGTGCAAATGGGCAGAGGTCACTTGGTCCCACTTTGGATTCACTTTTTGCAGCATTCCGTGGGACCCCAGCCTTCCTGGCGTGGGGACTGTCCTGGACTGCCTTAGGTGACAGCAGGATTTTCCCCAGAGGGAGAGGCCCGTGTGTCCGCCATGCTGAGGTCACTACAGGACAGGCTAACCTGGAGTTTCCTGCTGTATTTATTAAGCATGTCTCACACCCCAGGAGAGAGGGAGGAAAGGGAAAGGAAGGCCTCTGGTCCCTCACTTCCAGGAAGGGTAGAGGAGAGCACCACTAGCATGGTCGACAGCGGTAATGGACCTCACCCTGGCATGACGGACTTGCTTGTCGTCTCTAGTTCCCTGAAAATGCACCCCCCCCACCACACACTAACCCTGGACCCCGTCCCCACGCCCCACACCAATGTTGCCAGGCTGGCCGTGCCCTTGCTGAAAGTTCTAAGGGGGGCCGGAAAGAATAAAGAAAATTTGCCTTCAAGCTCCAAGCGCTCAGTAAGGAGGTTGAGCCTGGGCGCTGCGGCCCCTAGATGGGAAGACTGTCCCACACCTACCGTTTTAACCACCCCCTCCTCGCTCAGACATTCTGCACACCCTTCTACAACAAGCAGTTGTCTAAAGCAGGCACTGCTCCCCAAAGACAGTGATGGGGCCGCATGCTCTAGATTATAAGCAAAGATGGTTACCAGAAAGACGGTACTTTGGGGAGTGGAAGTCTACTGGCTTGATTTGCAGTATGTAAGCAATGAGCCAAAGCGGAAACGTGGTATAAAACCAAATAAAAATCCATGCATTTTCTTAAACAGGCGCTTTAGTGCTGATGGCTGGGAAGGGGGGTGAAGCGCTTGCCCCTGCAGTCGGCCCTGCTGGAGAAAGCCCAGCGCCGGGCTCCCTAAGGGCCTCCCAGGAGCGCCAGCACGCTGCAGGCCTTGGCAGTTTTGCCATGCGTTTGCAGGCTCCCGGAAGCTCCTCTCCAGGGCACTAAGGAAACTCACCAAGCCGGAACCCTGCCATGATGGCTGCAGAATGAGGCTGCTTTTGGAACTGTGAAGTAGCAGCGCCCCCTGCCAGTGGGTGGCCGCCATAGCTAGCAAGTGTCCCCCCTGCTGGGAGCCAGCTGGGAGGAGCCAGGAGCTGCCCAGGCCCCGGGAGCGGGAATCCCGGGGGGCAAAGAGCCAGCCTGCTCCTGCAGAAATCCAGAACGCATCTGTCATGAAGAGGCCCCAGCAGCCCGACCTGCCCAAAGAGAATACGCGAACCGGCCTCGGACCCAGCAGGGTTCCAGCCACACAGGGATGGGCTGGGGACAGACAGGTTGCAGGCTGGCCTGACTCCTGCCCTCTCCTCTTGTTTGAAGCAATGCTATACATGGTGGCCTCACCACGATCAGAATGAGCAATTATACCATATGAAGGTCATCTCTTATCATGATCATTTCAATTACTACTCAAAAACTAGGACAAGAGGTCACAGCCCAAGTGTGTCTGGTGTTCTTCTTACTTCAGGATCCTAGTAGCCGAATAATAAAGGCACTACACTGAAGTCAATGTGTGAGAGAGTGTCCTTGGTTACAGTTTCAAAAGACTGCAAAGAATCTAGACCAATCCCTGACTTGACTGGAACCTTCATTCCTCCTGCCCCCCACCCCAAACCCCCAGCCCTATGTCATATTCCTAGGTCCTGTTTTCACTTTAGCCCACCGGCCAGATTTACATGTGTCTGTTTTCCTTACCTTCACAATTAAAGATCTTTAAAATGTGAACTCATCCCATTATAAGACAATTCTTGGTTTTCTTTCTCCCATATCCCAAACATTAAAACAGTATCACTCCGCACATGCCCTTGTGAAGAACTATTCATTCACAACTTTGCATCATTGTGCCTCCCCAAAGAGAAACCCTCCTGGGACGGGTACCAACAGCCCACTCAAGACACAGCTTCCAACTCACGCAGGCTCTACCAGGCTACCTTCCTGTCCATCAGTCCATCATCTTCAGTATAAGCTACAGCCACTCTTGGGAACCACTCCCCCCTGAGACCTGCGTGTCACAGCCAGAGACGGGGTGCCATCCAAGAGGTCTCCCTGTTCCTCAGTGCTAGCGTGTCCTTCTGCCTAGCCTTCAGCACGTGCTCTGCAACTGGCTACTTCTTGCCACTCCACTGTTCCCACCAGAACCAAGACACCGTCCACCATCAACTCCCAAGGAGGCCTTGCTCTCACTTCTGCCTGCCTCCCCTCTGCAGCCACAGGGATCCTAGATCAGACTGCAACAACGATGACCAGTGAATTCCATGGCTCTCTACGGCGCTCGAGGATCTGATCCAAGTGCTGAGCTGGGCTGGGCCTCCAGGGCCTTGTTATCTGTGCCCCGCCTAATTCCCCAGCTTCCTTGAGGGCCCAGTCCCCCTTACTCCTGAGGACCCAGTGACGTCACCCCTCCTACACTTCCTAACACCTTTGCATTTCAGAATCTTTGTCCAACATTTTCCCACCCGGTTGAGTCTTCTCTTTCAGGCTCAGCTCGCCTGCCCTTTCCGTGAGCTCCCAACCTCAATTATTCTTCCTTATTGTGTATGTAGTGCTCCTTCCACAGACACACTTACACCCACTTGAGTATTTGCTGGTTTTCAGTCAGGGCCCTTCCTTGTGTGGCAGGTTTCCTGCGAGTGAGGGAGGTAACCTGTCTTCTTCACTAGGGGACCCCCAGCATCAAGCCCGGGGGCCGGCTGGAGTAGCTGCTCAGCTGAACGGGCTTTAGAAGGTTGCTGTGATTAGCGCAGAGAGGCTTCGTGATTTGCCTGCTGCCACACATCCAGCAGGAGGGCAGGGCGTACAGTTCCTAGGCTAACGTGCCCCCCCTGGAATACTGCTGGGCACGTGGGCATTGCAGAGGAGAGTGGGGCAGGCAGGAGAGAAGACTCTGGCACAGTGATTCCCCACAAGATTCCCTTTAGAGAGTGCTGTGTAAGAACAGGTGAGAAACACATTCAATGTTTACATTTCCTAAAAAACTCTTTTGCTGACCTAATGTGGAGTGCGGGCCATAAGGATCGCTGTACAAGACCACCCCTACCCCACCCCTGTCTGGGGAGGATAACGGATAATACAGCATGTATCTGCGGGCAGATTTGGGAGGCTTTTTGAAGGCCTAGAAAATTGCAGGCCTTTCTGCCATTTCGTTGAGGAGAGTGGGAATGTGGGCCCTGGCGACCCAGCAGCCTGCGGGGTACACCTGACACGGGGGAGTCCGGGTCCCAGGAGAGGAGCGTCAGGCCAAAGCGGGGGGGGGGGGGGGCGACTGCACAGCAGAGGGCGCTAGAGAGCCTGTCCAGGGGTACGCCTCCGCGCCCGGGTTACCCGCTCAGCTCCCAGGGAGCCAGCCTCTTTCTAAAACAAAGACTATCCATCTTTCTGCCCTCCTGCGCTCCGCTGTGGTCTCGCTGTTTCTGTGTGGGAAAACGCTGAATGGCCCTATGGATAAAATGCTACCTACTGCTACTGTTGTTGCTCATCAGGTGCCTATGTGGCAGGTGGGTCCTTTCCAAGTCTTCCTGATAAGGGCAGGACTCTGGAATGTGTTTGGGTAGTTGGTTTTTGTTTCTTTTTTGCTTGGCTTGTGGGTGTGGTATATCAGTGGCTAGTGGTTTCGTTGGTTGGTTGGCTGGGTTTTTTTTTTTTTTTTTATGTATAGGTTAGAATTTGTCTTTCTGGCTGGACCTAGAGGTTTCTGTGCTAAATGAAGTAAGCTAGAAAGGCAGATACTGTATGATCTCACTTATAGGTGGAATCAAAAAACACACAACAAATGAACAAACAAAAGAGAAACAGACTCAGAGATAAAGCAAGAAACAGGGGCGCGTGGATGGCTCAGTGGGTTAAAGCCTCTGTCTTCGGCTCAGGTCATGATTCCAGGATCCTGGAATTGAGCCCTGCATCGGGCTCTCTGCTCAGCGGGGAGTCTGCTTCCTCCTCTCTCTCTGCCTGCCTTTCTGCCTACTTGTGATCTCTCTCTGTCAAATAAATAAATAAAATTTAAAAACAAAAAACCACAAACTCGTGGTCACCAAAGTGGGGGAGGGATTGTGGTAGCTGCAAAGCAGATTACGGGGATTAAGAGATACAAACTTCCACTTATAAAATGAGTAAATTATGGGAATGTAATGAACACCATAGGGAATATAGCCAATAATATCCTAATAACTTTGTATGGTAACTAGATTTATCATGGGGCTCATTTTGTAATGTAAAGTATGTCAAATCATCATAATGTACAAAATAGGATATTGTAGTTTAATTATACTTCAATTAAAAAATGAAAGACATATTCATGTCATATTATGGTTGTTGCATATTATTTTGTAATATTATTTGCATTTATGACTACTTGACAAGTATAGTAGTTACTCATTCCATGCTAAATCTTTTTTTTTTAAGATTTTATTTCTTTGACGGAGATCACAAGTAGGCAGAGAGGCAGGCAGAGAGAGAGGAGGAAGCAGGCTCCCCGCTGAGCAGAGAGCCCGATGCAGGGCTCAATCCCAGGATCCTGGAATCATGACCTGAGCCGAAAGCAGAGGCTTAACCCACTGAGCCACCCAGGCGCCCCCATGCTATATCCTTTATTTAACATGTTAATAAAAGCAAAATATTACTATTTTTAAAAATGTCTTTTTGGGAAAAGGTACCTTTTCACCAGATCTTTGGTGAGATGCTTTAAATTTCTCTTCCCAAAAAATTGATGGAATGAGAAACAACTCCATATGTCAGAAAAGGCTCAAACAGACTGGTGAGGCACCTTTAAATCCCCACACCCCCTCTCTAAAAGAACCTCCACTGGGAACAAGAGTCATGAAGTCAAAGAACATTAAAGCTGAGACAAACTCACCAAATTAAACCACCTTCTCTGTTAGATAGATGGAACAGGAGGCCCAGAGAGTACCCGGGACCTGTCCAAGGTCGTGGCGCCCTCCGTTTCCAGTGTGGAGCTCAGAGGAAAGCAGTATGCACCAAGCTTTCATTTTACTCCTTGTTCACAATCACCGTAGGAAAAGGAGGGGAAACGGATTTGTCTTGCCTGGGATGTTGTCACTTCGAGATGATCAGTGTATTTCTGCTGTATACTTTTCCAGACTTTCAAACTGATGTCAATATTTATATCAAGAACTTACATCAGTTTACTAAAACTGGGTCACGCCATCCATGCTGCATTGTTGACTTCTGCGTGTACATCAACGTGACTCTCATGTCAGTTAATATGCATGTCCAATTACTTTTATGCCTTTGTCAAAGATCATTTATATCGTGTGAGTATATTTCTTGGTTCTTTATTCTGTGTTATTGGTCTTTCCCTCCATCAATATCACACTGTCTTGATTACTGTAGCTAGATAGTAAGGCTAAATATGAGGGAGTGATTCCTCCCACTTTCTTTTCGTTTTTGAGATTGTTTTAGCTATTCTAGGGCCTAAGCCTTTCCGTAGACATTTTAGCACAAGTTTGTCTATATCCACAAAAAGCCTTGTTGAATTGCTATAAAATTTTTATTTGGTTCCATCTAACATCCAAAGTGTGAATTGGTCAGGGACATTTCCAAGATTATCTTCACTTGAACAAGGGCATTTTCAAGATAGAAAATGCATCTTATTCATCTCTAACTGCCAGAATGCCTAGCACAATGCCTCACATACAGTAGGTTCTCAATAAATAATCTGTTGGGTAAGTTCATGGATGGTTGGGTCAAAATACATGTCTTTAAGCAAGGCAGACCATAAGGCAGACAATTCTGCAACAGACTCCAGTGTTTTATTCTGCTCTTACCTCTATTCACGCTTTCAGTTCATTTTACTTTTTCTTCTAGGTTTCCTTCCTAAAACAGAGAGCAGCCCTGAACTATGCTGGTCATATCTGAGCTGACTGCGTCACTCCCGTGCACATCTTTGAGAACTCCCAATTCTCTAAACTGAATAAAATCCAGGTTTTTCCATCCCCTTCCCACACATGCAGAGACAGCCTGTGTCATTCACCAGCAAGAAAATATATCTTGACCTCTTGGGATGTGCTAGCGACTGGAAGAAATGAAAAGAATGAGGAAATACAACTCCTGCCTTCAAGAGCTGGAAATGTGGTCTCGGCCATGCCAGGTCTGCTGGATACAAGTCCTCTCACTTCTGTTCCAGTGCTTTGCTGCAGGGAACAGTTTCTGGCCTGCATATTATACACCAGGCGTGGGTGCCATCCGAACACCCAGAGTCCTAGGGGAAAGGCCCTTGGCTTCTCGCTCTCAATCCTCTTCCTTTAGGATGAGATCGAAAGACTTGCTTTCCCCCACTGTGCAAGGAAATCCAAAGGACTAATAAGAGGGCTTTCATTAAAGGCCTTTGAGGAGGCATGGTATATTGCCAAGGTAATCTATGATTGTTTTTCCTTATTTAGACCCTAAGATAAGCCATAGGAAGGATTGCAGCCTTCCATGCCTAGCCATTCATTTTTGAAAACTTTTCCATTCAGCATTAGGAAAACGGAGTCTGAGTACTGTGATTTTTAGGGCCCATAAACCTATAAATCTTCCCCCGAGACTCAGAGTGAATTGATCAAGGTGAATAATTCTCCATACTACTATAATTGAGGAAGTTAGAAGTGTGCCCAGCGTGTGGCTTGAGAGATTCTTTGCCAAATTCCTACTGGAGCGATGAGCCTGGGCTACAGTGAGGAGCCCTCATCTTTCTCGACCTTGGCCTTGAAATGTCTTCCTTTGTTTGGACCCTGCTTGTCCCTTCTCTATATCGTTCACAGGACCTTCCTTCCCAGCCCAACCTCTGGACTTGGGCAGAGGCTGGGGTTCAGTTCGGGTCTTCCTGCCTGCTCTTTTAACTGTACAGACCCGGCACAGGAACCCATAGTCCCCACTGTTCTGGTCTCCAGGTGAAAAGCTTCTCCAGAGGACGCCCTGCTCCAGCGTCTTCCCTTTCCTTGCTGCTGGGCCTCGAGAAGAGTGGGCTTGCCCCACCTGGCCCCTCACTCTGTCTTTGAAATCTGCCCACCTGCCTTCTGCCCTCTGCATAGATGAGGGGTGGAGGGAAAAGCCCTACTATTGTCTGTCTGGGCCAGTGACCGAATGTGCAGGGCCAGGTAAGTTAGCAGGGTGTGTCATCCCGCTGATCCAGACCCGGATCTAGAGCCACGGTTTCCCTTCAGCTTTTTCAGTATTAATGCTGACATTCAATCTCCATCTGCCAGTTCCTGTGTTTCTGTCTCAGCTGGTTCTACACTCAGTGGGGAAGAATGGGGTTATTTGTTGCCAACTCCCACATACATACTATTTACAAGCTGACAATGCCCAGAGTTGCATATGAAGACCACATTTCTCTCCTGAGCTAGTTAGTATCTCAATCTGTGTGTCTCTCACACACAGTGAACGTGCTCCACAATGGAACTCCTTATCTTCCCACAGTAGCCTTTCCCACAGCAATAATCCTAAATTTACCTGCTTCCCACTCTAGATACCAAGGAGCTTTTCTCAACCACCCACTTTCCCACCTCGCCTTGAATCTTCCACCAAGTGCTGTCAACTCTACTTCTGCAATATAATTTAGCTTTATCCTTATCTTCCACCCCCATGGGCCCCCGTGTAGTCTAGGCCAGTGTTACCTCCTGGGAAGGTACAGCATTAACCTCCCTAATATTTCCTCTCGTTCCACTCCAGACCCTTCTCCACCGCACAGTCACAATCATGTTCTTCAGAAAAAGAAAATCTTGAAAGCAGCAAAGAAAAATGACACCTTACACAGAGGAGACCAATCATTCAAATGTCCACAAAATTCTCCTCAGAAATGGTGGAGGCAGAAGACAGTGGAACATCTTTACAGTGCTGGAGAAAAACAACACATTTGTCAACCGAGAATTTCACCTC
Source organism: Mustela nigripes (assembly GCF_022355385.1). NCBI lineage: Eukaryota > Metazoa > Chordata > Mammalia > Carnivora > Mustelidae > Mustela > Mustela nigripes. Next base: position 10,048,387 of record NC_081571.1, read on the forward strand.
CATGCATGCAAGTCTTCAGAAATGAAGGTCAAAGAATTCCACTTTCAACCATTAACAATGAAGAGATTAGATTAACCCTTTAGGAAACCAAAGCACTGAATGAAATATACAAAAGGACCATTTCTGGACATTGGACAAGAAGCAGCAAGGGACAGAAGAAGTACATCAGACAAGCTCTATGACTGTCCTAGTGTGGTGCCTGTGTGGTTTCTAGAAGGCAGCACAGGAGGGAGAACCTGGACAGCTCGGCCGTCTCCCTGAGTTCAGGGGACAGAGTTAAGAGGAGGAAGAGGAGGGTAGAATTCACAGAGCAGAGTGCTGGGAAGGAATGCGCTACACAGAGAGTGATCCAGAGGCCTATGAAGGGCCCCGTGGGGTCACCTGCTCAAGGCTATGAGGAAGCCACCCCAGGCCAGGGAAAGAGCTGCTGGAAAGGGCGGTCCACTCACACAGGGCCAGGAGTCATTTGTGTCCTTGCCAGCCAGAGTGGGAAAGCATCACGATTCATGGGGTATTGGGTGCAAACTCAGGCCATTGCCTCAGTGGTGGGGAAAGGGAAACTCTAGTCTGCTCTTGTGCTACTTGGCAAAGCTTAAAAGCAAGTTTCAAAAGAATAGAACTATTTCTAAGTAACTTATCTGCAACCTGGAAAGAAAAAAAAAACTCAGAAATTTTTAATGGAATACGAAATTATCTGGCATTTGAGAAGGTAAATTTCACAATGTCTGGCGTCCAGTCCAAAATTATGAACTATGCATAAAAGCAGCAAAATGCAGTCCATAATGAGAGCAAAAATCGTTCAATGGAAAGAGAGCTAGATATGACTGATTTAGTAGATGAAAAATTTATGACAACTATTGAGCTTTAAACAGTTATACTCAATATGTTTAAGAGGAGGAGAGCATGGACTACTTAAGGACAGACATGGAAAATTCATACTTCGGGGCACCTGGGTGGCTCAGTGGGTTAAAGCCTCTGCCTTTAGCTCAGGTCATGATCCCAGTGTCCTGGAATCAAGCCCCGCATCAGGCTCCCTGCTCAGCGGGGAGCCTGCTTCCTCCTCTCTCTCTGCCTGCCTCTCTGCCTACTTGTGATCTCTATCAAATAAATACAGTCTTACAAAAAAAAGAAAGAAAAAAGAAAATACATATTTCAAAAGACCCAAAATACAATTCTAGAGAAAAATCTGTGCCTTGGAAAAAATGTACTAGAAAGAATCAATAACATGTTAGACCTTATTTAAAAATTATCTGGGGGACACATCTGCATGGCTCAGTCCTTAAGCATCCTGATCAGGTCATGATCCTGGGTCATGACCTCAGGGTTCTGGGATCCTGCCCCTCATCTGGCTCTTTGCTCAGTGGGAGGCCTGCTTCTCCCTCTCCCACTCCCCCTGCTTGTGTTCCTTCTCCCACTGTGTCTCTGTCAAATAAATAAATAAAATCTTAAAAATAAATAAGAATGATCTAGGGGCAGGCAGGGGCAATGGGGGAGAGCACCTGCATGGGTCAGTCAGTTGTGCATCTGACTCTTGGTTTTGGCGCAGGTCATGGTCTCAAGGTTGTGGGATGGAGCCTTGCATCGGGCTTTTGACTCAGCACGGAGTCTGCTTCAGATTATCTCTCCCCTCCCTCTGTCCCTCTTCCTCTCTCTCTCAAATAAATAAATAAAATCTTTTTAAAAATGATCTAGGGAGGGGTGCCTGGGTGGCGCAGTGGGTTAAAGCCTCTGCCTTCAGCTCAGGTCATGATCCCTGGGTCCTGGGATTGAGCCCTGTATCGGGCTCTCTGCTCAGCAGGGAGCCTGCTTCCCCCTCTCTCTCTGCCTGCCTGTCTACTTGTGATCTCCGTCAGTCATATAAATTAATAAAATCTTTTTAAAAAAATGGTCTAGGGATACATAGGTGGCTCAGCTGGTTGAGCAACCAACCCTTTATTTTCGCTGGGGTTATGATCTCAGGGTTGTGAGACTGAGCCCCAAATCAGGCTCTGTGCTCAGCAGGGAGTCCGTTTCTCTCTCTCCTCCCCACACCCTGCTCACACATGCTCTCTCTATATAAAATAAATAAAAATTTTAAAATGACCTCGTTCTTTTAAAGGAAAAGACATTTTCCAAATTAAAAGAACTACAAAAATGCACTACTATCATAGTGCTAAAGGAATTTTCTCCTGCTAAGAAGAAATGATACCAAATGGAAATTTAGATCTTTAAGAAGAAATGAAGACAATGAGAAATGGTAAATATAAAGGACCACTTTTTCTTCCTATAAAAATATATATAACTGTTTAAAACAAAAATTGTAACATAGTTTTATAAAGTTCATAATGTATGTCGAGACTAACGGATCTACACAGTTGCTTGGTTTCTACATCTTACGTGTAGTAGTACAATTGTAACTCTAAACTGTGAAAATATAAGGATGTATGTATATCTTCATTCCTAAGGTAACCATGAAGAAAAGATATGGCTATAAAGCTAATAAATAAATTAAAATAAAAATTTTAAAACTGTTTAAAATAATCCAAAAGTAGGCAGGACTAAGAGAACACAAAGTAAAATAAATAAAGAAAAAACAAATAATAAAATGCTAGACCTAAATCCAACCATATCAATTATTATTTAAAATAACAATGAAGTAGATATCCCAATATAAAAGAGATTAGCAGAAAGTATATAACAGCAAGCCTAAAATATATGTGGTCTGTAAGACATGCATTTTAAATATAAGTAAGTGGATAAAAAATGATATACCATGCAAACTGTAAGCATAAAAAGGCTACAGTAGCTATATTAATATCAAAGTGAAACTTGAGAAAACAGTATTACCAAAAACAGAAGTATTTCCTAAGGACAAAGGGGTCAATACGTCAAGAAGGCAGAATAATCCCAAGTGTGTATATGCCTAATAACGGAGCTTCAATATTCCTGAAGAAAAAGTCAACAAAGAAATAACCAACTATCATAGTTGGATATGAATGTGAATATCTCACAAGTTGATAAAGTCAAGAAAAAATAGATGAACTGAAGAACATTATTAACCACTTTTATTTAGTTGATTTTTACAGAACAATTTTATTTAATTGATTTTTACACAACTTCAGAAAAATACCGAATATACAAATTTGTTGATCAAGATAGACCATATCTTGGACCATAAAACATAATTTCAATAACTACAGGAAAACATATGAGAAAATCAACACTCTTTCAAGATTAAAGAGCTCACTATAGCACAAAATTGGAAACAACTCAGATGTCCATCAATAGGGGAGTATATAAACAAACTGCGGTACTGCAACAGAATACCACTCAGCAATGAAATGGAACAAATCTCCAATAGAAGTGACAACATACATGAATCTCAAGATCATTATGCTGAAAGAAGCCAGGTAAAAAAGAGCACATTCCATGTGATTCCATAAATATAAAATTCCCGATCAGTTGCCAGGGGTGGAAGGAGGTATAGATGCAAAGAAGCACATGAAATTTCTGGGGTGATGGAAATGCTCTGAATGTTCATTGTGACAACATTTTCATGGGTGTGTACATCTCCCAAAACTCATCATATAGTTCCCTTTAAAGAGGTACAATTTATTGTGCATAAATTATATCTCAACAAATTTGATAAGATGAACACCATACAGCCAAAACCATAGACAAAAAGTATTATACAAGTGTTTCAGGCAAAAAATTATTTAAAATACTATGGTATTTTCTGGATTTTATATTTGTGGTATTTGTAATTTTTTCAAACTTTTAATTTTCTGTGACCTGCCCTCTTTTTTACTCACCCCTTAACTTTTAGAATTCTTGGGAGTCTGGGTTCTCACATAGTCTCACTCCACCATCTCCTGACTGATCTCATCCTCTCCATGTCCTTGTTTCTTTCCTTCTTATCAATGACTCACCAAGTCATAACTCCAGCCAAGAATGCTCTCTGGGGCTCCAAAGATACATAACCCAGCTGCCTCATTAATACCTCTGGTATACCTCCAAGTCATCTTAAACTCAGTATCTCCAAAATTGTTTCTTTTGATCTTCACCAGCCTAGGCCTCTCTCATTGTTTCCTTTCAGACTTGATGTAGCTACAATCTGTCTACCCCAATGGGAAGACCAGAAATCCCAGAAATACCAATGACTTAGTGGATTCTCTGCAACCCAAATGCTTGTCACAATCCAGACCATCCGCTCCTGCCTGGACCAGGGAGATAGCCTCCTAATTGTTGACCAGTCCATTCTGACCCCTCTTTCTCCTCTCCACAGTCCCAGTGAACTCTGATATGCAAATCCAATCGTGTCATTCCCTGCTTACAGCCCTTCTGTGGCTCCATTACTCCCAGAATCAAGACCAAAATCATCATCCTTTCTTAGAGGCAAGTCTGATATTCAGCCAAGCATACTGATATGGATATATCAGTTGTTAAGATATTGAAAGTCTTCAGTATTCCTGGCAAACAGTCACAGGAAAGAGGGCTCCCAACCACACTAGCCTGAAGGGGATGCAAAGGCCCATCTGCACTCTAGTCCTGAGCACTGTACTTCCCAGCCAAGGCAACTACAAAGGCCCAGCCACTGCATGACTCTTGATGCCCTCTGTAGCTGCTCTGCACCCTGAAATGATGAGTCTCGGCATCACCCTCCAAGCTGAACCAAGAGCAGGGCTGGAAGAAAAGCAAGGGATTGGGTCCCTAGATCTGGAGGAATGGAGAAAAGGGTACTGTTTGTCTATCAAGAGGGTGACTGGTGGCTGTCTCAGTGCACAAAGGCGAGGTCAGCAGAATTTAGATTCAGTGGAGTGAATTTCTGATGGTAAGATTCGTGAAACTCTAGTTAACTAAAGAGACTGTGTAATTCCTCTCCAAAGACTTAAAAATAGGAAGCCAGAAGAGGGATTTTTTTTTTTTTTTTTTGGTAAGCTAACCCCAAGTGTTCTTCATACAAAGACTTGCCTTACATCTATTTGTTGGGTTCACCTTTATGTCTTCTATTTCTTCGCTGAGATTTTCTGCAGTTTTGTTTTAAGCATGTTCATCATGGCATGTTGAAGCAATTTTTATAATAATTGTTTTTAAAACCTTGGCAGGTAATTTGTACATATTGGTAATGTACATATTGGCATTTTTCAAATGTGTTTCCTCTTGCAAATTGAGATTTTCCTGGTTCTTGGTATGAGGAGTGATCCTAGACATTTGGAATATTATGATAAGTGTCTCTAGACCTTATTTATAGTTGCTATTTTAGCAGGCTTACACTGACATTACCATGGTGGGGAGAGAGAAGGAATCTTCCTTATATCTACTCAATCTTTCTATGTGACATTTTCTTGCACAAAATTTATCATGGAAAGAAATCACATAACAATATTTTACTTTCATGATCATGATGCCTACCAAAACATTATCAATTAAAATGAATAAGGAATTTATGCACAGTGTGGGAACCATTTTTTCCATTTTTAAATTACAGGCATTATAAACTGGCCCAGATGATAGCTGTTTTCTCTTTGATAATTTTATGCTCACTATATTCCCTCCCCAACATATGTATTAAAAAGTACTCAATGATTTCATTTTGTCCTGGAAATCCTGGTGATCCTTGCTTTGAAATTACCTGTGTGTGTGTGTACACACGTGCACTGGTGTGTGCACGTTTGCCTGGCTTATTCTGCAATGCCATAAATTCAAGGACAGAAACTATTATTTTATCTCCAAAACTTAGCATAAGGCTTGACTTATAGTAATCTTTTATAACAGTTCTGCTGAACTTAACTCTGGGATATTTTGTATAACCTTTTTTTTTTTTTAAGATTGATTGATTGACTGATTGATTAATTTGACAGAGAGACAAAGAGAGAACAACCAGGAGGAGTGGCAGGTGGAGGGAGAGGGAGAAGCAGGCTCCCCATGGAGCAGGGAGCCCTAGGTGGGGCTCCATCCCAGGACCCTGGGATTGTGACCTGAGCCGAACACAGATGCTTAACTGACAGAGCCGGCCAGGCATCCCTATTTTGTATAACTTTTTAAAATTGAAGGCTTAAAACTGAAATTTAAAACTAACCAAAGAAGTGTTGTTGTTTTTTTTAAAGATTTTATTTATTTGACAGAGAGAGACAGCAAGAGAGGGAACACAAGCAGGAGGAGTGGGAGAGAGAGAAGCAGGCTTCCCGCTGAGCAGGGAGCCCTACTTGGGGCTTGATCCCAAAACCCTGGGATCATGACCTGAGCCGAAGGCAGACATTTAATGATGGAGCCACCCAGGTGTCCCACAAAAAAAAGTTCTTGATATCACTGACCCTCCAAGGACGTAAGTGAGCAAGAATGAGCTACCATTTATTTCCTTGCATATTGCTAAAGATTAAAAAGACTGGTTACACTAGAGCTAATACTCAACATATAAAAATCTACCCAACTTATCTCCCATCCGCCAGGTGAGGTATGTGTCCATCCTGCTTGGCTGAGCTTCTGCTGTCATCAGTCAGTAACCACCCTGGCATTATTTTTCCATGCTGGTGGATATTTTAAAAGTTAGGCCTGGGTTATTTCACTCTGTTAACAAAAGTGAGGTAAAATGTTGGTGGCAATGTGAGTTAATAAAACATTTTTGGAGACTAAATTATGATATCCATCAAGGTAGACATACCGTTTGATCCAGGAGCTCAACACTTGAACATACACTGACCTAAATGCAATGATGTAAAAGGATTTCCTATGGTGTTGTGCTAGGGTGCTAGGAATGTGATAAAAGCTCATCACCAGGGATCAATGTCCTATCCCCAGCTGCATGGTGTTTGCCAACAGTTTTCTCATGCCTGGGTGGTCACCATGAACTCAACAATCTTGCTTCCTCGCCTTCCTTCCTTACCTTACTGGCCATTGCAGAGGGAGCAGCTTCCCCGGAAGGCCTTCTTGTTTAGGGAAGTCTGGGAGTCATTCTTGGATGCCCAGCCTAGAGCCCACTCCTCTAATCCATCCAGTGATTCTGCCAGTCCTAGAACACACCACCACAACTGAGACCCTGAAGGCAGGAGCTGTAGATGCCTCCCAACCCCCAGCACATGGGTGGCTGGACACCGATAATGGTGCCCCTGTAGCTGCCTCACCTGACTACAGAAAGTCTCCAGGAGTGGCCCAGGGACCCCCACTCACCTCCATCTTCCGTGTCACATGCACGTGTGTATGGAAGGCAACCTGATTTATAGTCAGCTGCAAGGGGCACAGCAGACTGGGTTTTCAGCTTTCCGGACTCTGCGGTCAGAAAGACAATGTACGGGGCGCGCCTGGGTGGCTCAGTGGGTTAAAGCCTCTGCCTTCAGCTCAGGTCATAATCTCAGGTCCTGGGATCGAGCCCCACATCGGGCTCTCTGCTCAGCGGGGAGCCTGCTTCCTCCTCTCTCTCTCTCTCTCTGCCTGCCTGTGATCTCTGTCTGTCAAATAAATAAATAAAATCTTAAAAAAAAAAAAAAGAAAGAAAGAAAATGTACGAGGAGGTGGAACTTGGTAGTGAGTGTCAAGGAGACCTGTCCCAGGTAAACCCTAAACATAGGGTTTAAACCTATGAATTCTTTAATACCCTAGGAATCTCAAATACTGGAAATGGCCCGCAGCCTTGAGAAGCACTATGTATAATAGGATTAGAAGAGACCAGCACATTATTTTTATTTTTTTTTCAGGTTTTATTAGTTTGAGGGTAAGTTTTTTTTTTATAAACATATATTTTTATCCCCAGGGGTACAGGTCTGTGAATCACCAGAGGGTAAGTTTTTGAATATTGTGGTCTGCTTCCCCTGGTGCTAAATCTGCCTCCTATAGACGCCCCTGAAATCATAGCCTAAATTGTACAGGCAAGTGCATGTTTTTCAGGGAAGTTTTTAAAAATCAGCATCTCAAAGGCCCAAAGCAGTTAAGAACTCCTGTGCTGAGGGAAGTGGGGTTCACTTGCAACCCCCTCTGAGGAATGGAGAGGAAGTGAAGCACCCAGGGACAGTGTATGCTTGTGGCAGCTGTGGAGACAAATCCCCACCCCTGAGGCCCCAAGTTCCCTCTGCTCCAGGTTTCCTTCCGGAGTCCCTTATCTATTGACCCTTAAGAGCTAAATCCGGTTGTGTATCACGATCACCTGTGGAATTTGTCAACATACAGAATTCTGGTCCCCACCTTAACCCAGACTCACTGAATCAAAATTTTTGAAGAGAGAAACCAGTTTGACCAGAAATCTGAATTTTTAACATACTTGATGGGCGATTCAGACACAGCACCAAGTTTGGGAATAAAGCCCAGAGAACTCTGCTTTGTTTCTTCCCAGCCCTGTTTTCCTCCCTTGGTGCTTCCTGCCCCATGCTGGCAACTGCCCCAGTGACAGAGGACAGTCAGGACACACACTCAGGGACAGGTGAGCACTTAGTCACTCCATGACCCATGGCGCCATTGCCCAGTGTGCGCGGCCGGCTCCCTGTCTGGAGAAGTGAACACTATCACCTTCTGCCAGGTATTAGGAAACACTGACTCATGTCCAGAACTTTGAAATCTGCAGATAAAAGGCACTGTTGATCCCCTCACTGTAACTGTTGTCCCGGAGAATGTTCTCCTGTGAGGAAATCAGGGCTGCTGCTTTTGTAGACCACCTGGAGGTGAAAATGCCCGCCCGCTTCACGGTCAACCCATGTCTGTCCCCAATTACCGAAGTTACCAGCCTCCTGCCATGTTAAAAAACATGGGGCTGTAGGGGGCTCCCATTGCTGGGTATTTCTTCATGAGTTTGGTTCCAAATGTTTCTACCTGAGATCTAACCTCGCTGTGGAATCCACTGGTTGAATTTCACCCTATTGCTGTATTCCTGTGGACCTTAAACCCTCTTTATTATACCTAAGGAGAGTCAGCATTCCATAGGGTGAAGGGCAGCGGATGATGTCTTTGTACTGCAGCCAGATGTCGCCATGGGAGCCAGCGGCTTTTATCCTGCGGCTGCTGAATTTCACATATATCAATATTTATCAGCTGGAATATCGTCAGTTTTATACATGCAAACTGAGTGACTGTAAATCATCCTGTGGGTGGGTAACCATGGGGGAAGAGAGGCAGTGTTGTTTGTAAGCGCGCCAGCCCAGTGTGTTTTGTCAGCCAGTGAACGAGTCCTGCAAGCTGGTGACCCGCCAGGACTGGCGAGGCCGGCTTGTGCTGGACAGTTCATGCTGGCATACAGGGCAGAAGGGACTCACCAGTCTTTAAAGCTTCACTGCATGGTTCACAGTTCCTTGTTCTTTACATATTCTTTAGGGTCCTGGCAGAGTATAACTCATGTTTCAGAAGCCGAAGACATACAGTTCGGTATTGCCATTTGGCCTTCTACACTGCCTCCCAACTCCCCCCACCATTACAAGCCTCTAGGCTGACTTCTTTGTGATCCAATCCAATTTCTTCAAGTTTGGGGGTGTTATGTGATGGACAACCAACTGACCCACCTACTGAGCACTCACTGAGGTTAGAGCACAAGCCACCAGGAAAGTCCTGGTCAGGTAGATCCTACTATGAGTCTCCTTTTACAGATGGTAAAACCAAGGGTTGTAGAGGCTAGATAATTTGCTCAGGTCCCGACCGCCAGAAAGTGGCAGAGCCGGAATTATACATCTAATTCAGTGGTGTTTTCAAAACCTGGACCCTTACAGTGTTGGGGTGACAAGGGTGTTGTTAGAGTGGGGCAGGGGCAAAGATCCTCAGAAAAATAGCCCAAATTCATGAGCTTTAATCCAATATCATTTTGGTTTTGGGGGAATTTTTTGAGGTTGTTTTTTGGTTTTTGATTTTTTTGAAGGTTGTAAGTACGTATTTTTTTTATTTAAAAAATTTTTTTAAGATTTTATTTATTTATTTGGCAGAGAGAGAGCACAAGCAGGAGGAGTGGCTGGCAGAGGAAGAGGGAGAAGCAGGCTCCCCACAGAACAGGGGGACCCCGATATGGGACTCCATCCCAGGACCCCGAGATCATGACCTGAGCTAAAGGCAATCACTTAACCAACTGAACCACCCAGGAGCCCTCTTTTAAATTTATTTATTAAGTTTTTATTTTAATCCCAGTGTCACCAATATACAATATCATATTAACCGCCATTTTATTTTGGTCTCTTTCCCAAGGAGAGAGGATGTTGAGGAGAAAGTAAAATTTGTTCAAGAAGATGGCTCTTTACTTAGAGGTTCTCAAACTCTGACGTGTATCCAAATCACCTGGAGGGTGTGTTCAAGCACAGACTGCTGGGCCATACTCACCATTTTCTAATTGAGCGGCTCTGGGCTGGAACACGAGGATGTACATGTTGGTTGGGTTTTTTGTTGTTGTTGTTGTTGTTTTTAGAGATTTTGTATTTATGTATTTGACAGAGAAAGAGATAGTGAGAGAGGGAACACAAGCAGGGGGAGTGGGAGAGGAAGAAGCAGGCTTCCTGCAGAGCATGGAGTCTGATGCGGGGCTCGATCCCAGGACCCTGGGACTATGACCTGAGCCAAAGGCAGATGTCTAACCACTGAGCCCCCCAGGCACTCCTTAAAGGATGTGTATGTCTAATTAGCTCCCAGCCGAGGCTAATGCTGCTGGTTCAGGGATCCCACTTTGAGAACCGTTGCTGCAGCCTGTGACACTCATCTGGCATATCAAGCTTTGGCTGTTCAGAGATGTCCTTCAGCAAAACTGTGCCTCAGCTTCTGCCCTTCCCACCCAACACTGGCACCTCCTTCCCCTCATGCAGTTCTCCCTGAGTGTGTCACATATCCAGGTCTTGCTGGCAGAGTTCCAACAGTCATTGTCCCGCTCAGCCAACATCTCTTCCAGGGGGTCACTGATATAGAAAACAGGAGGGAACAGACAACTCCCAGCACAACAGAATGAGCTGGGAATGGTGGCACTTCAGGCTCCACTGGGACCTTTCTTTAGGTGGCCTGGATTTTCCCATGTCCCTTGAATTGCACTCCACAGAACCACCTGTTTCTTCCACCCTCCCGTCACACTAACACCAGAGTCTTGATATTTGATATTTGAAGCTATTGAACCGGATCCTCCCTAGGACACAAGAATGTGTATATACCTTTAAGAAAAAAAAGGTATAATCAGGCACGTAGGAAAAAGGGCGTGTCCCCGGAGAAGCACACAGTAGGTAGGGTGCTGTTGTAGGGGCTAAAAGAAATAACAATTTTTTAAAAGTAGTGCTGTGCCCAAAGTGGGTCTTAAACTCATGATCCCAAGATCAAGGGTCACAATGCTCCACCGACTGAGTCAGCCAGGTGCCCCAGAAATGACAATTTAAAGTCTGTTCCTCTCCCGCAACGTCAATCATCTCTGTCAGCAAAAACAAGCAGGGGTGCCTTTTCGCCTTTTGTTTTCTCTCCAGCCAAGTCCTGCGTGTGCTTTCCAGTACTCTCCTTGGGAAGGACCCTGGACTCCCCTTTCATCTGCCCTGTCCCCTCGCCACACCTGCCTCTGCCTCAAAGTGACCTTTCCTCAGCACAGCCTCCGTTCTGGCCAGTGCTGGTCGCTCATCACGTAGGCAAGAATGCAGCCTGCCCGCCTCCAGCTGCCCTGCACACTTCTCCAGGGCAATGGCCATGCCTCTATGGCACACAGCAAAGCTTCAACCGAAGCTTTATGAATGAGTACATGAATGACTTTTTCAGTCTCATACAGAACGAACAGAAACATTATGAGTCTGTCCCCATGACAGACCTCTGGGTGCTAATCCTCACGGACTGAGGTACATCATTATAAATGACCAAATATCTCGCTAGAGCTAGACAAAACCCAATGGCTATTTTTTTAAAAGATTTTATTTATTTATTTGAGAGAGTGAGTGCACATGAGAGAGCATGAGCAGGACGAAGGGCAGAGGGAGAGGGACAAGTAGACAACCCACTGAGCAGGGAGCCTGAGGCAGGACTCCGTCCCAGGACCCCAGGATCATGACCTGAGCCCAAGGCAGATGCTTAATGGACCGAGCCCCCCAGGTGCCTCCCCAAAGGCTATTTATAAGACAGAGGATCTGTACTCAGCTCCCTATGCAGAGAGAGTCACTGAGCATCACTTCGTGCCCAGCTTTGGGCTGAACAAAGCGATGAGCAAGGCAGTAACTTCACTTGCCAGTCCCAGAAACCAGTGCTCCTAGAGGCCTCCTTCCCTGGCATGGTCCTAAGATCCTTTTACTTAAGGAAAGAGAGGGAGTGGTTTTGTTTCTGGAGCCTGGAATGAAGCTGTGTGTAAGAAGAATGCTCCAAGCTTGGTGGGGACTTTCAATACATAGCCTAAATGTTTTATTCAAGTACAATGCACACATAGAGAAGTACACAACTCACAAAATCTCGATATCCACATTCATGAAACCAGATCAAGAAACACAACATGAGCGGTGCCTGGGTGGCTCAGTGGGTTAAAACCTCTGCCTTCGGCTCAAGTCATGATCCCAGGGTATTGGGATCAAGCCCCGCATGGGGCTCTCTGCTCAGCAGGGAACCTGCTTCCCTTTCTCTCTCTCTCTGACTGCCTCTCTGCCTACTTGTGATCTCTGTCTGTTGAATAAATAAATAAAATCTTAAAAAAAAAAATGAGCAGCACCCACAGAAGCTACTATTTTAGCCACAACTCCCTTCCCCCACCAAACATAATCCATAGTAAACTTAAAAATAAAAACCGCAAAATAAAAATAAAATAAATAAAAATTGCTCTTATCAGCAAGAGATGGGCTTATTCAGGAATAAAAGATAATTGTAAGATGACACAAATAAGCTACAGCAAAAGCACAGGCAAGTCTGGGGAACAAAGGAGAGGCATGCCTCTTTAAGGAAAAAGAGTGTAAATTGGGAAGGCTATTATAAACTAAAAGTCCATGGGAGTGAACTGGGGGTTGAAAACATGGTAGCTCTTCATTGGCTCAGCTCTTGCCCTTGAGAGGAACCTCTCTGCCTCCAGCTGGAGTAGCATAGTAGTATCCATGTGCAAGGCCCAGTCCATGTAAGGTCAAGCCAGTCTCTGCCCCTTAGGTCTGGAATTGACTACAAGTCATAAGGCATGATTTTCACACCCAGAATCCTAATATTAAACACCGTTGCCTCGTCCTGAACTTCACATAAATGGAATCGTGGTTTGTACACTTTGTCTCTAGCTTCTTTTTTTTTTTTAAGATTTTATTTATTTATTTGACAGACAGAAATCACAAGTAGGCAGAGGCAGGCAGAGAGAGAGGAGGGGAGCAGGCCCCTCGCTGAGCAGAGAGCCCGATGTGGGGCTCAATCCCAGGACCCTAGGGTCATGACCTGAGCTGAAGGCAGAGGCTTAACCCACTGAGCCACCCAGGTGCCCCTGTCTCTAGCTTCTTTTTCTCTGCATCATCTTTGTGAAGTTTACTCAAAGCTTTGCACTAAGTGCAGTTTGTCCGTCCATCCACCTTGCTGTCAGGTACTCCATTGTCTGAGTGTACGAGGGATTATTCATCTATTCTACTGTTGATGAATGCTTGGGCAGTTTCCACTTTGGTGCTTTTGCAAATAATGAAGCTATGAACTACGTTGGTGCATTTTTTTTTTAAAGATTTTATTCTTAAGTAATCTCTACCCCAAAGTGGGGCTTGAATTTACAATCCCAAGATCAAGAGTCACACCCTCTACCCAATGAGGCAGCCAGGTGCCCCTCGTAGGCATCTTCTGATGAACACCACACAGATATCTGTTGAGTCTGCGCTGGGTTGAGATGGACATTCCTCGGTTGTGCATATTGTTTAGCTTAAGGGGATGCTGTCAACAGATAATTTTCAAAGGGGTTCTATTAATCTACATTTCCATCACAACAAAACTCAGTATTACTTGTCTTCCTCGTTGTGCCATTTTGATAAGTGTGTGGTGGTGTAACCACCTGGTTTTCATTTGTGTGTCTCTGAACATTACTGATGTTGAATATCTTTTCATAAGATTATTATATCTGAATATCCTCTCTTGTTCAAAGTTTTTGTCCTAATTTCTTGATTCTGGGAGAACTTTGCTTTATTTTTTATTTACCTTATTTTTTGTCATCATGAGTGAAAATTGGTGTCCAATTGTGGTCAATTGTCATAAAAATAATAACTATATTAATATGTTAATAACTATGAGAGAGAGTATTTTTGAGTGCTTACTCTAATTATCTTATTACAAAGTGTTTTCACGAACACCCTGAGATAAGATATTCTCATCCTTTTTTTTATAGAAGAGCAAACTGAGGCATAGAGAGATTAAGAAACTCCCACTAGGTTACACAGGTAAGTAAGTGCCTGAGTCAGGATTTAAACCCAGACAGTCTCACTCTAGAGCTTCTCTTGCTCCTGGTGAGCTCCAAGGCCCTGCTGCGCGCACGCGCACAAACACACACACACACACACACACACACACACACACACACGATTGCCCACATCCATTGCCTGGCTAGGACTTTCTACCGTTAGCCTCAAAGCTTCAGCTTGTCTGTTCTCCAGCCCTGACCGCTTCCGGGAATGGGGTTTTGAGGGGTTTGGGAACTGTGGTCTCCATGTGTCTCTTTAGTTTGGACAATACAGGCCCTGTAACTGCCATCCCTGTTCCAGATGGAGCTTTGAGGCTGGCGACTCCTTCCCAAGGCCCCTCCCACTCTGTTGCCCTCTTCTTAGTTACTCTCTTATGCCACCCATGTTCCTGCTGTTCCCTCTGCTGAACTGCAGTTCCTTTAAGAGGAAGGTATGTTGGTTACTCATTTTGACATTACTCTTATTAGAGGGATAGAGGAAGAAAGGGAAATTGTCTCACAGAAAGTTTAATTACCACCAAAATAAAAACCATTTATCGCTAGTATGTTTCTTGATCTCTATCAAAAGCCAGCATCTACACAAGAGGAAAACCGAATAAAAATGTTGGAAAATATCCCAATAGAAAATATAGGCCCCACTATGGCCCTTAAGCCCCTACCTTTGGGCTAAAATTCTGGTAAAGAAATAAAAATAAATAATGATGATGATAACAGACCATCTCCAAAAGGCTCATCATCAGCTCTAGGCCACCATTTGAGTAAACAGGCCCTTGTACCCTGGTACAAAGACCAACAAACTTGAACTCCACTGGGGAAAAAGGAAAAATGTAGAGCCAAGAGCCAACCAGAATCAGCATATGCTGCCCCTTCGATTCTAATCATCCTTGACCCCTGCACAGTAGGTGACAGGGCCATTCTGGAGGTGGCACTTAGGGGACGGGCTTCCTGCTACATCCCAGTGGACACTGAAGGTGTCTTGCCCTGCACTAAGCCTTGCGAATCTGACCTCACCTTCTCTCCTCCTTCTTCCCTAGTTCAGGCCTCTGGACCATTACAATAGCCTCACCTCTAAGTGGTCTTCCTGGTCACTCCTGTCCCTCCTGCTGTATCCTCCTGCCCCTGCCTCTCCCACTGTTACCAGAGTACAAAATCTCAGAGGCAAATGCAATTGTGGCACTTCCCTGACTCCTGACAGCAAGAAGAGGAGCCCACCATGGAAGGAACAGACACTCCTGGGCCAGCCTTCGGCTCCCAGGCTGCCCACAGCCCACAACCCACAGAACACTCCCACTCTGTTGTGTACCTCTATACCTGTGCACCCCCAGCTCCCCTTCCACCCCTTTCCCTGTATTCATCTTGCCCAGTCATGGAATTTCTTCTTGGTTCTGATGGACGCTTCCATCAGAATGCTGCTCCAGGCTGGGCTGAGTAACCCCCTGACACCCAGGCCCTGTGCCTGTCTATGCGGAACACATTTGATGATATCCAAGACCCTTTGTCTGCTCTCTCACTGCCTATGAGCAAAAAATACTCCCTATGAGCACAGACTATGTGCTGCTACCCACCTGCAACTCCTCAGGGGCCAGCCCAGCATTTGGCTTATGGTAAGTACCTGGGAAGGTGAATCACACTGGAGGAAGTTTCCTTGATGATTAGGGCCTCTGAGAGCCTCAGCTCCTATAGCCATGAGGAGCCAGGCCAGAAAATGGATGCAGCCACTCATTTTACAGACAAGAGAACTGACACGGGGCACCTGGGTGGCTCAGCTGGTTAAGCATCTGACTCTTGGTTTCAGCTCAGGTCGTGATCTCAGAGTTGTGAGATAGAGCCCTGCATTGGGCTCTGCACTCAGCATGGAGTCTGTTTAAGAGTCTCTCTTCCTCTCCCTCTGTCCCTCCCCATTGCTCTCTCTCTCTTTCTTAAATACATAAGTAAATCATTTTTTACAAAAATCTTAAAAAAAATTTTTTTTAATCTTTTTAGAAAATCTTTTTAAAAATCTTTTTAAAATAAAAAATCTAAAATAAATAAATAAATCTTATTTTAAAAAATAAATTTGTTAAAAATCTAAAAATAATAATAAAAAAATAATCAATCACAAGAGGAAATTTGGAAAGAACCCAAATACATGGAGACTAAACAGCATCCTTCTAAAAAATGAATGGGTCAACCAGGAAATTAAAGAAGAATTGAAAAAATTCATGGAAACAAATGATAATGAAAACACAATGGTTCAAAATCTGTGGAACACAACAAAGGCAGTCCTGAGAATAAAATATATAGCGGTACAAGCCTTTCTCAAGAAACAAGAAAGGTCTCAAGTACACAACCTAACCCTACACCTAAAGGAGCTGGAGAACAAACAAAGAAAGCCTAAACCCAGCAGGAGAAGAGAAATCATAAAGATCAGAGCAGAAATCAATGAAATAGAAACTAAAATAAAAAATAAAACAGATCAATGAAACTAGGAGCTGGTTCTTTGAAAGAATTAATAAGATTGATAAACCCCTGGCCAGGCTTATCAAAAAGAAAAGAGAAAGGGCCCAAATAAATAAAATCGTGAATGAAAGAGGAGAGATCACAACTAACACCAAAGAAATATAAACAGTTATAAGATCATATTATGAGCAACTCTACGCCAACAAATTCGACAATCTGGAAGAAATGGATACATTTCTAAAGACATATAAACTACCACAACTGAACCAGGAAGAAATAGAAAACCTGAACAGACCCATAAGCAGTAAGATTGAAACAGTCGTCAAAAACCTCCAAACAAACAAAAGCCCAGGGCCAGACGGCTTCCCAGGGGAATCCTACCAAACATTTAAAGGAGAACTAATTCCTATTCTCCCGAAACTGTTCCAAAAAATAGAAATGGAAGGAAAACTTCCAAACCCATTTTATGAGGCCAGCATCACTTCGATCCCAAAATCAGACAAGGATCCCATCAAAAAAGAGAATTACAGACCAATATCCTTGATGAACACAGATGTGAAAATTCTCACCAAAATACTAGCCAATAGGATCCAACAGTACATTAAAAGGATTATTCACCACTTGGTCGTGGTGA
>NC_081571.1:10065843-10168228 GCF_022355385.1 Mustela nigripes
GTGAAAATTCTCACCAAAATACTAGCCAATAGGATCCAACAGTACATTAAAAGGATTATTCACCACGACCAAGTGGGATTTATTCCAGGGCTGCGAGGTTGGTTCAACATCCACTAATGAATCAGTGTGATACAATACATTAATAAAAGAAAGAAGAACCATATGATACTCTAAATAGACGCTGAAAAAGCATTTGACAAAGTGCAGCATCCCTTCCTGATTAAAACTTCAAAGTGTAGGGACAGAGGGCACATACCTCAATATTATCAAAGTCATCTATGAAAAACCCACTGCAAATATCATTCTCAATGGAGAAAAACTGAAACCTTTTCCACTAAGGTCAGGAACACGGCAAGGATGTCCGTTGTCACCACTACTATTCAACATAGTACTAGAAGTCCTAGCCTTGGCAATCAGACAACAAAAAGAAATTAAAGGCATCCAAATCAGCAAAGAAGTCAAACTATCAGTCTTTGCAGATGATATGATACTATATGTGGAAAACCCAAAAGACTCCACTCCAAAACTGCTAGAACTTGTACAGGAATTCAGTAAAGTGTCAGGATATAAAGTCAATGCACAGAAATCAGTTGCATTTCTTTCCACCAACAACAAGACAGAAGAAAGAGAAATTAAGGAGTCAATCCCATTTACAATTGCACCCAAAACCATAAGATACCTAGGAATAAACCTGACCAAAGAGGCAAAGAATCTATACTCAGAAAACTATAAAGTACCCATGAAAGAAATTGAGGAAGACACAAAGAAATGGAAAAATGTTCCATGCTCATGGATTGGAAGAACAAATATTGTGAAAATGTCTATGCTGCCTAAAGCAATCTACACATTTAATGCAATCCCTATCAAAATCCCATCCAGTTTTTTCAAAGAAATAGAACAAATAATCCTAAAATTTATATGGAATCAGAAAAGACCTCGAATAGCCAAAGAAATATTGAAAAAGAAAGCCAAAGTTGGTGACATCACAATTCCAGACTTCAAGCTCTATTACAAAGCTATCATCATCAAGACAGTATGGTACTGGCACAAAAACAGACATATAGATCAATGGAACAGAATAAAGAGCGCAGAAATAGACCCTTAACTCTATGGTCAACTAATCTTTGACAAAGCAGGAAGGAATGTCCAATGGAAAAAAGACAGCCTCTTCAACAAATGGGGCTGGGAAAATTGGACAGCTGCATGCAGAAAAATGAAATTGGACCATTTCCTTACACCACACACGAAAATGGACTCAAAAGGGATGAAGGACCTTAATGTGAGAAAGGAATCCATCAAAATCCTTGAGGAGAACACAGGCAGCAACCTCTTTGACCTCAGCCGCAGCAACTTCTTCCGAGGAACATAGCCAAAGGCAACAGAAGCAAGGGCAAAAAAACCTACTGGGATTTCATCAAGATCAAAAGCATTTGCACAGCAAAGGAAACAGTTAACAAAACAAAAAGACAACTGACAGAATGGGAGAAGATATTTGCAAATGACATATCAGATAAAGGGCTAGTGTCCAAAATCTATAAAGAGCTTAGCAAACTCAATACCCAAAGAACAAATAACCCAATCAAGAAGTAGGCAGAGGACAGGAACAGACATTTCTGCAAAGAAGACATCCAGATGGCCAACAGACACATGAAAAAATGCTCCACATCACTCAGCATCAGGGAAATAAAATAAATCAAAACCACAATGAAATACCACCTCACGCCAGTCAGAATGGCTAAAACAAGTCAGGAAATGACAGATGCTGGCGAGGATGCGGAGAAAGGGGAACCCTCCTACACTGTTGGTGGGAATGCAAGCTGTTGCAACCACTCTGTAAAACAGTGTGGAGGTTCCTCAAAAATCTGAAAATAGAGCTACCCTATGACCCAGTGATTGCTCTACTGGGTATATACCCTAAAGATACAAACGTGGTGCTCCGAAGGGGCACGTGCACCCGAATGTTTATAGCAGCAATGTCCACAATAGCCAAATTATGGAAAGAACCTAGATGTCCATCAACAGATGAGTGGATAAAGAAGATATGGTATATATATACAATGGAATACTATGCAGCCATCAAAAGAAATGAAATCTTACCATTTGCGACGATGTGGATGGAACTAGAGGGTAGTATGCTTAGTGAAATAAGTCAAGCGGAGAAAGACAACTATCAAATGATCTCCCTGATATAAATAAGCAAAGATGCAATATGGGGGGTTGGGGGGTAGGAAAAGAAAAAGTAAAGAAGATGGCATTTGGAGGGAGACAAACCATAAAAGACCTAATCTCAAAAAACAGATTGAGGGTTGCTGGGGGGAGGCGGGGAGGGAGAGGGTTGTGGGGATATGGACATTTTGTATGTGCTATGGTGAGTGCTGTGAAATGTGTAAACCTGGCGATTCACAGACCTGTACCCCTGGGGATAAAAATACATTACATGTTTATAAAAAAATTTTTTAATTAATATAAATAAATAAATAAATATCAAAATTGCTATAAAAATTTAAAAATATTAAAAAAATAATAAATAATAATGAAAGATCTAAAATAAATAAATCTTATTTTAAAAATAAATAAATCTTTTTAAAAATCTTTATTTAAAAATTTGTTTTAAAAAATAAAATATATATCTAATTAATAAATATTTATTTAATAAATAAATATTTTTAAAAATCTTTTTAAATAGATAAATCTTTGGCATGACCTGACATGCCAAAATTTTGATGCATGGTAGGAAATAAGAAAAATAAGATACCGCTCACCTGTACTAATCCAACAGAGACCAACAGCAGGGCGAAGCAGCTTCTTTCCCTTCTAGATGGAACAGGTTTTACAATAGGGACAGACCAAGCATTAATGCTACTTCTTGTGCTTCCCCAGACCCAACTGGAAAGTGAAGAACTGGAATCCAAGCCAAAGAAGGGGGTGAGGAGTGATTACTTCTCCCCACTGGACCTCCACAGCTGCTGCCCACAGAGAAGAGGTAGGTGTTCCCGGTTTAGACATGTGCCTTTTCCGGTTAGGTCTAAGAAGGGGCAGGCCCTGCCAGCACAAGCATCAGCACCCACATGAGCCGGGCATGCCTGCCACCTTGGGTTTTTTCTGTGGAGAGGCTGCCAGCCCTCCCCAACCCGATTAAAGGCTCAGTTGGTATGGATTGGCCATTATGAGAAAGAGTCAAGAAGACAGGGGCCTGGCAGCTTAAACACAGTGGGGGCAACCAGACATTCAGGAACTGAGTCCTTAAAAGCACATATTTCTCAGGGCACCTGGGTGGCCCAGTAGGTTAAGCATCTGATTCTTGGTTTTATTTATTTATTTGACAGAGATCACAAGTGGGCAGAGAGGCAGGCAGAGAGAAAGGAGGAAGCAGGCTCCCTGCTGAGCAGAGAGCCCCATTTGGGGCTCCATCCCAGGACCCTGGGATCATGACCTGAGCCAAAGGCAGCAGCTTAACCCACTGAGCCACCCAGGCGGCCAAAGCACCCGATTCTTGATCTCAGCTCAGGTCTCGACCTCAGGTCATGAGTTTGAGCATACTGCTTTAAAAAACAAATAAATAAATAAAACACATTGCTTAATGCTAGTCACGTACTTACACACATTTCAAACATAGCATTGGGATGCAAATTCAAACTGCCACATTTCTGCCAGGCTACCAGCATTATAGGAGGCCAACAGGCTTCCACTAATTCAGAAGATAGTCTGAGACCCAAGGAAAATCTTATTACAAAATGATTTTTGCCTCAAAATGTCCAGGCCCTGTCTAGGAAAGGTCCCTCAGTCCAGGACCCCAGCTTTTGAACCCAACTGCTGTGGATCGACCCCTCAATGTTCTTTTGGAGTGTTGGTGACACTGGGTTCTTCCCTCTTGTTAGCTGAGTAACCACAGGCAATATCATTACCATGAGTCAGATTCAGCACAACTCCGCCCACCAGAGAGAAACCTATAGAATCCCCTGTCATGGGGGATTTGTTAGTAAATGTAAGTGCATCCATACCACGGAATACTACACAGTCATTTTTCTCAAGTTACTTATAAGGAATGATCTCCACAATGTATTGCTAAGTGCAAAGACCAAGATACACAATATAATGTGTATAGTACTGGTCATGCGAAAAGGAGGAAAAGAATGTTTATACGTGTATTCATATTATCTCTCAAAGACTACAAGAAACTGATAGCATTGGCTATCTCCTAGAAGGGGACCTACATGCACAAGGAACAGGACAGAAAGAAAACTATCAAGCTTTATACTTTAGAGTTTCAACAGTGTGAGTATATTATCTATCCACTATAAAGTTTCAAAGTGAGAAAAGTCACACAATATCAATAGGATTTAACGACCGGTGGGATAGAGGTAGGCAGGAGGAAAGGGAGAGGTAGAAGTCAACAACAACTCTTGAGATCACTGTCTGGATAACTGGATTAGCTAAAATACAGACTCTAGAAGGAAAGGGAAGGTTTGGGGGAAGGAAAATAAATTCAAACTTGGACTGTCCAGCTGGAAATGCAAGAAATAACCAAATAGAGATGTTTAGAGCGGGAAACTGAAGACACATCAAGAGAGCTCAAGAGACAAGGTCGTATTTAAAATGTAGACTTGAAATATACAACGGAACAATACCCAGCCATCAAAAAAATGAAATCTTGCCATTTGCAATGCTAGAGGGTATTATGCTAGATGAAACAAGTCAATCAGAGAAAGACAATTATATGATTTCACTCACATGTAAAATTTAAGAAACAAAACAAAGGGGCTCCCGGGTGGCTCAGTGGGTTAAGCCTCTGCCTTCGGCTCAGGTCATGATCTCAGGGTCCTGGGATCGAGTTCCGCATCGGGCTCTCTGCTTGGCAGGGAGCCTGCTTCCTCCTCTCTCTCTACCTGCCTCTCTGCCTACTTGTGATCTCTGTCTGTCAAATAAATAAATAAAATCCTAAAAAAAAAAAAAAAAAGAAACAAAACAGAGGAACATAGAGGAAGGGAGGGAAAAATAAAACAAGACAAAATCAGAAAGGAAGACAAACCATAACTATAGGAAACAAACTGAGGGTTCCTATAACTATAGGAAACAAACTGAGGGTTGCTGGAGGAGAGGGTGTAGGGGATGGGATAGCTGGGTAATGGGCATTTAGGAGGGCACATGATGTGATGAGCACTGGGTATTATACAAGACTAAGGAATCACTGAACTCTACCTCTGAAACTAATAATATACTATATGTTAATTAATTGAATTTAAATTTTAAAAATGTAGATTTGAAAAGGAGTCTGGGTGATGCAGTCAGTTAAGCATCCGATTCTTAGTTTCGGCTCAGGTCATGATCTTAGACATGAAATGGAGCCCCACGTTGGGCTCTGCACTTGGTGTGGAGTCTGCTTAAGTTTCTCTCGCCCTCTCCCTTTGCCCCTACCAGCCCCTCACTCACTCTCTCCCAAATAAAAAAATAAATTTTTAAAAAAAATGTAAATTTGGGGTCATCATTTCAGAAGGGATATAGAAAGCCATGAGAATGGGTGATAGACTGGTCTTCAGGTTGAAAGAAACAGAAACCTACTCAACCAGCTTTTAAAAATAAAAGGGGAAGAGAAATCTATTAGAATACACTACAGGGAAATCCAAGGCACAAGTGTGGCTGAATTAAAAAACATCCTCTGCATTCTAAGGGGGAAAAATTCTGATTCTGTAAGTTCAAAAAAGAAAAAAGGATGTTTTATTTAACCGTAGTTCCAAGTCATGAACACGGGACCCCACAAAAAGCTCTAAAGCCATCTCTACCCTTCAGTGAGAGCCTCACTTCAGCACCACACCCCACTTCTGAAAATTAGCAACAATTCACTTACAAGTCAGTGCAGCCCAAAAATCCAAGCTTCTCACAACTGTCAACAAGAACAGTGCTTGCTTGGTTCTGAAAAACGGTGCAACACAGTTCTCCTTGACTGAGCAAGTAATAAGTTCAATACATGCCCAGAAAGAGAATGCTGTGTTCTATTCCTAAAATACTTTTGTTTCTCTTTACCACCCCCCTTTCAGCTCAACTTGCTTCTGTTTGTCTTGATTCACATATGGATTCCAGCCATCTGTCAACAAGTTGTTCCCTGACAGCTCCAGGCTTCCAAGGTCCTCAGAGTCCCTGTCCCAGAGAACCTGACAACATGAGGAAAAGACACAGGTATGATTCTATTTAGCTGAGTTTAGATCACATGCCCAACACTTAACCAACCATAAGGCAAAGAGGATAGAGAACTCTCCTTGGCCAAACCCAAGTCAAATGTGCTGGTAGTTACTGTCCATTTACCATCTCCTAGATCAGGTCTCCATCCTCGCCTGTCCTGTTCAGGGCAGCAGTTGCTGACTGCGATGACTGCATCACCCAGATGCCCTTGCCAGCTGGCTTCCAGGTGGGCGTGGTCAGCAGGAGGCACTGGGAGGCACCCATAGAGCTGCAGAGAAAGGTGAGAGTATTTCTTCCCTGCTCCCTGCTTGCTTCAGGTTGCAAAATGTAAGCAGATCTCTCTCTCTACAGCTATTGCTGAGCACTGATTTTATAAAACTGGAGCTCTCGCTGGGTACTGGTCATAACATAACATTGTTTCCTCTTTCTCCTTCAGACTGAGGGATGAGACCGGCTTCTTGCTGTTGGTTCTCTCAGCCCTGCCAACACCTCTCCCTTCTTTAAAATCTCCTCCATCGATCTGTGTGAATGGAATTCTGTTTCTAACAAAGACTACAACTGTTCATCACTACAATGGAAAGGGCTATCTCTCCTCAAAGAAAGGAGTACTGAGCAGACAAAAATACACCTCCAGAGCTCAAGGGAGCTACCTGAGTGGCAGGAGATGCCAGCTTAGGATAGGGCCTGCATCTAAGGGGCAAGAGAAAAGAGATAATCTTTGGGGGAAGGGGTGAAATTCAAAGGAGTTATGGGAACAGTGAGAAGGTAACTGTGGAAATAGCCCAAGAAAGAGAAGTAAATTTCAAGTAAGTTGCAAGTGCCCTAGTTGAGTGGAATGAGGACTATGAAGAAGTTGCTGCACTTATTGATGAGAAAGTTATTGCTAACGTTTGAACAAAGTCTCAGTAGGATGGTGCGGCAATTTTTCAAACATGCCCCCTCCCATTTTTTTTGCATTTTTCCCATGACAGGTGTATCTATGCCCCTTCCCCTTGAACCTGGGCTGGCTTATGACTGCTCTGATGAATAGAGTATATATAGCAGAAGAGATACTACATGGCTTCTGAAAGTAGGTTGGAAAATGCTGTGCAATTGAAGCTGGTCTCCTTGGGGTGCTCACTTTGGGTGAAACCAGACCCCATGTGGAAATTCAACCATGCTGAGGCTGCTGTGCTGGGAGCCATGAGTGAGTGCCCCAGGTGACAGGTAAGAACCTCCACCTGACAGCCAGCCAGCATCTCCCAGCAGCCACCTGAGTCAGTCACTGTGGACATCCGCCCTGTCAAAGCCTTTGGATGGTGGTAGCCCCAGCAGGTATCAGATGGCAGCTACATTAGAGACCCCAAGCAGGAGCTGCCATCCAGCCCTTCCCCAACTCTCATTCTACAAAATCATGTGCAGAGTTAAATGGTTGGTGTTTTAGGTTGCTAGGTTTGGAGGGTAATTTGTTACACAGCAAAAATGATGAACAGATTTTGGCACCGGAAGTGAAGTACTTTAGGCAGGTGGTACTGGCTTTGGGACTGGAACCATGTGACGTGTAAAGGCTCTGAGGAGACCTAGTGAAAGTGAGATGTACCTTAAGGAGGCTGTCAGTGATGGCTTAAAGGAAAATGAGGGAAATGTTATTGGAAACAAAAGGAAAGCAGACTCTTGTAATAAAATGGCCAATGGTTTAGCAAACTTTCACCTGTACTAATGTGGAAAATCAAAAACATATTTGATGAGCTGATTAATCTGGCTAAGGAAGTTTCCAAGCAGAATATTAAAAAAAAAATTAAAAACCTGGGTATCATAAGGTCTAGACAGAGAAAATTATCTAAAAGGAAAAAAGGTACTATTCCATTTCAAGCAGAATTTACAGAAAATATAAAAGAACTAGAACTTTCTGGTTCAAAAATAAAACTAGTTCTAATCTCTATATCTCTTACCAGAAAATTCTCAAAGTAGGAAAGGACATCACAGAAAATATTAAGCCCAGGACACTGATGGGAAAACATCTTCGGGTAAAAATGAGGCCAAGTGTGTGACTACAACATGCTTTGTTGAGACCTCAGGAAGTTTTTAAATGGTGCTTTCACTGACCCTTTAAGACATACAATCTATTAAGGATTGTAAGGTTTTGCCTGTAGGCTGTATTTTCTAAAAAATAGAGATTGTAGGAACCATAAAGGCACTATCTCACTCAGAAAACTTACAGATAGCCCAAGGTAGAGAGGACTTATCTTGAAGAGATTTGAGGACATGTCTTTTGTCTAATGCAGTGGATTATGAATTGATACAAAGGAATTGTATCAGCTTTGACTTGAAGGGACAGAGACAGTACAAAATGAAGAGAGGCTTTTTCCACAATGAGGCACAACCTCACACCAGTCAGAATGGCTAAAATTAATCACTCAGGAAATGACAGATGTTGGCAATGATGCAGAGAAAAAGGAACCTCCTACACTGTTGGTAGGAATGCAAGCTGGTGTAGCCATTCTGGAAAACAGTATGGAGATTCCTCAAAAAGTTGAAAATAGAGCTGCCCTATGACCCAGCAATTGCACTACTAGGGACTTACATCAAAGGCATAAATATCATGATCTGAAGGGGCACGTGCATGTCAGTGTTTATAGCAGCATTATCCACAAGAGCTAAACGATGGAAAGAGCCCAGATGTCCACTGACAGATGATGGGTAAAGAAGAGTTGGTACATATATATATACAGTGGAATTCCACTCAACCACCAAAATCTTGCCATTTCCAATGAATGAATGAAGATGGAACTAGAGGGTATTGTGATAAGTGAGATAAGTCAGAGAAAGACAGTTACCATATGCTCCACTCATATGTGGAATTTAAGAAACAAAACAGAGGATCAAGGGGAAGAGAGGAAAAAATAAAACAAAACAGAGAGGGAGACAAACCATAAGAGACTCTTTATCCCTCAAACTGAGGGTTACTAGAAGGTAGGGGGTGTAGGAATGAAATAACTGGGTGATGGACATTAGGAGAGCACGTGATACAATGAGCACTAGGTATTATATACAATTGATGAATCACTGTCCTCTATCTCTGAAACTAATAATAGATTATATGTTAATTAACTGAATTTAAATTTTAAAAAAATAAAAGAGGCTTTTAGGCATCCCATCCACCAACTTTTCGGTTATTTTATTTTTAGAGAGGGAAATGAGGGGAGGGGTAGAAAGAGAGAGAATTTCAGGCAGGCTCCACACCCAGCACGGAACCCAACACAGGGCTTGATCTCACAGCCCTAAGATCATGACCTGAGCTGAAATCAAGAGCCAGACATTTAACCAACTAATTCACCCAGGTGTCCCAAACATGGGCCACTTTTTAAAGGAAAAAGGAATAATGACTTTGAGCAGTGAACTAGGAATCCAAAGAGCCAGCCAAAGCCACAGCAATAACTTCCAGAAAATAGGACTCAGCTCTAAATAGGGGACTAAAAACATGTATCCAGATGGATTTCAGAATGGCTACATCCCAGTGACTAATGTGTGCCTCACATTTTCTTTTGTTTTTTGTTTTTTTGTTTTGAGAGAGAGAGAAAGAGCAAGAGAGTGTGAGCAGGGCAGAGGGGCAGAAGAAGAAAAGGAATCCTAAAGGCCCCACACTCAGAGTGGAACCACACACAGAGCTTGATCTCACAACCCTGAGATCATGACTTGAGCCAAATCAAGAGTCTGATGCCTAACTGTCTGAGCCACCCAGGCACAACCTTCCATTTATTTTTCTGATAGTAGTGTCAATACAATTAACCCATACTTGACATTTTAGTTTAGGTGAATGGAAAGCAAATCACAGATCTTCATATTGAGAGGAACTATACTCAAGGAACCTCATTCAAAAGGCCTCTTCTGCTTGGGGACCTGACTTCAATGACAAGATCCTGACCCAGACCCTGATGCTATAATGGGAAAGAACAAGTATTCTGCATGTAGGAAAAATGCAAATAATCTACGACCAAAAGGTGAACTGTGGCAGTTTTAAAACATAGTCCCAAAATTCTTTGACACTCCTCTCATTGAGAAATGGAGTCTATGTCCCCTCCCCATGGATCTGGGTAGGATGATGATGGTTCAGTCAGTACAGAACAGTATAAGTAAACGCTGTGTGACTTCTGGTGCTGCAGGGAAAGACCATGTAGCATCTTCCTGGACCTCCGGCCAACACTTTCTCTGGGGGAAGCTGGCTACCATGATTATCCTGAGCCTACCTGCCATGCTGGAGAGACCATGTGGACGTGTTCCAATAGACAGACCCAGCTGAGCTTTCAGACAACAGTCAGCAGCAACTGCCGGCCATGTGAGTGAGCCATTCTGGATGCCTGCCCAACCAAGCCTTCATCCCCAGCCAACACCCTCTTGCAACTGTGAAAGACCCAAAGAAGAACTGCACGGCTAAGCCCTCCTCAAATTGCTGACTCACAAAATTGTGAACAAAATAAAATGATGGTTGTTTTAAGCTACTCTGTTTGAGGTACTTCCCACGTGGCAGGAGTAACTGGAGCAAACGGGACCAGTTTAAACCAGATTACACAAGAGTAGAAATTGATGAATGGTGAAGATACTGAAGCAACTTGAGAAATTTAGCAGGGAAGGAAAGGAAAAAATACGACATAGTGATGTGGGGGGCAAGCTGACTTCAGAGAA
Organism: Mustela nigripes; assembly: GCF_022355385.1. Classification (NCBI taxonomy): domain Eukaryota; kingdom Metazoa; phylum Chordata; class Mammalia; order Carnivora; family Mustelidae; genus Mustela; species Mustela nigripes. The sequence continues at coordinate 10,076,683 of NC_081571.1, forward strand.
GTTTCTTCTAGGATGGGAGAGTGGAGCCAATGGAGAGAAAGAGTGTGAAGATGTAAGAGTCATCCTCAGAGAGGTCTGGCATGACCAGGTCAGATGGACAGAGCCTTGGGTGGAAGGCAGTGCAGTTTCTGCTTGTACAGTCCAAGGACGGAGGGGAAGATAGGTCTGTCTGTGAAGACCTGTCCTGGGATCGAGCCCCGCATTGGGCTCACTACTCAACAGGGAGCCTGCTTCCCTCCTCTCTCTGGCTGCCTCTCTGTCTGTCAAATAAATAAATAAAATCTTTAAAAAAAAAACAAATATAAGAGTCACAGTTTGTTTGTTTTTAAACTTAGCTCTCCAGGGGCGCTTGGGTGGCTCAGTCAATTAAGTGCCCAACTCCTGGTTTTGGCTCAGGTCATGATCTCAGGATCATGAGACTGAGCCCCACATCAGGCTCTGCACTCAGTGCAGAGTCCACTTGAAATTTCTCCCTCTCCCTCTCTCTCTGCCCCTCACTGTGCTTGTGCTCTCTCTAATAAATAAACAAAACCTTAAAAAAAAAATAAGCTCTACACCCAATGTGGAGCTTGAATACACAACCCCAAGATTGAGAGTCACATCTATCTACTTAGCCAGCCAGGTGCCCCTGGATTGGGGCACAATACAGTGGATTGTTTGAAAGTCTGCTAAAAAAAGAAACCAAGTACTAAAATCCTCTCCTTCACTCTACAAAGCTATTAAGCTACCTGTTCCACATCCGAGTCAAAAAGTTGAAGTTTACTCTCTGGAGAGAATAAAACAGACTGTCTTGAACTAAAGACATGAGGCAAAGTGGAGGGAGACCAAAAACTAAGAAAATGAAACAAACCAGGAATACAAATTGGCACAGCCACTGTGAAAAATAGTATGGAAACTCCTCAAAAAAATTAAAAATAGAAATATCATATGATCTAGTAATTCCACTACTGGATAGTAAAGGAAAATAGTAGTTCAAAAAGATATACACACCCCTATGATTACAGCAGCATTACTTACAATAGCCAAGATAAGCAAGCTGCCCAAGTGCCCACTCATAAATGAACAGATAAGGAAGAGGTGGTATATATAGAAAATGAAATATTGCTCAGCCATAAAAAAGAATGAGATTTTGCCATTTGCAACAACACAGGTAGACCTAGAGGGTATTATGCATGCTAAGTGAAATAAGTCCGTCAGAGAAAGACAAACACCGAATTATTTCTCTTATCTGTGTAATCTAAAAAAACGAAACAAACAAACAAAAAGCAGAAATAGACCCAGAAGTATAGAGAACAAACTGATGGTTGCCAGAGGGGTTGGGCAAAATGAATGAAGGAGAGTGGGAGATACAGGCTTCCATTTATGGAATGAATAAGTCAGAGGGATGAGAGGTACAGGATAGAAAATACAGTCAGTGGTATTGTAACAGCATTGTATGGTGACAGATGGTAATTGCATTTGTAGTGAGAAGAGCATCCCATATAGAGCTGCTGAACCACTGTGTTGAACACCTGAAACTAATGTAACTTCCTGTTGTCAACTATACTTAAATATAAATAAATAAATAGGAAAAAGTAAGAAACAGGTAAAAATCAACTTAGAGGAAATAGTTTGTGCAAGGAGAGAGGTTTTAAAAGTTAACAGGAATATCCATAAAGAGACTAGAAAAGATACTTCACCCACAAAACAGGATGTTATTTCAAATGGAAAATTCAGAGAACAATAAGAACTACTGAAAATTTTCTAGGGGTGCCTGGCTGTCTGTCAGTGGAGTATACAGCTCTTGATCTCAGTGTTGCTGGTTTAAGTTCCATGTTGGGTGCAGAGATTACTTAAAAGTAAAATCTTAAAAAAAAAAAAATTCTAAATATAATAGCAAAAATGAAAATCCCAGAAGAATAAATGGATTTAAAAATCGGGAAAACCGGGATGCCTGGGTGGCTCAGTTGGTTGAGCAGCTGCCTTCGGCTCAGGTCATGATCCCGGCGTCCTGGGATCGAGTCCCGCATCGGGCTCCTTGCTCCGCGGGGAGCCTGCTTCTCCCTCTGACTCTGCCTGCCACTCTGTCTGCCTGTGCTCACTCTCGCTCTCTCTCTCTGACTAAATAAAAAAATAATAATAATAATAATAAAATAATAAATAAATAAAAATCGGGAAAACCTCCCCCAAAAAAATAGACCAAGAAAATCAAAGATACAGAAATAAAGCAAAAAAAAAAAAAAAAAGTTTTTTAATAAGAGTACCAATCTAGGAGGTACCATATCTTAATAATGGACTTTCAGGGGTGGGCAGGGATGGTGGGGAAATACTCAGCAACGAAATAATTCAAGGAAATTTCCCATGACTAAAGGACACGAGTTTCTTGATGGAAAATGCTTCCTAATGCCATATGAAGACAGACCCATACCAAACCACAGTAATGAAAACTTTCAGAATAGTAGGGACAAGATGAAGATTTCACGAAGATAAATAAATACATCAAACATAAAAGATCAGAAATCAGGGACGCCTGGGTGGCTAGTTGGTTGAGCAGCTGCCTTCGGCTTGGGTCGTGATCCCGGCGTCCTGGAATCAAGTCCCGCATCAGGCTCCTTGCTCGGCGGGGAGCCTGCTTCTCCCTCTGCCTCTGCCTGCCATTCTGTCTACCTGTGCTCGCTCTCTCCCCCTCTCTCTCTCTGATAAATAAATAAAATCTTAAAAAAAAAAGATTAAAAAAAAAAGATCAGAAATCAGAATGGCTTTGGATTTCTCAAATACTGATTGGAAACAATGAAGCAATGCATTCAGATTCTGAAATTTTCTCCCAACTGAGATAATTATACTCAAATTATCAATAAAGCATGGAAGTAGAATAAAGTCATTTCAGCATGTTGGCTTAACCAGCTTTTACTGCATAATGAACAACCACAGGCTCTTGCATACACAATATGCATTTGGGGTGGGGGGGCAGTGGGTGGAGAGGCACAGGGAAAGGAAGAGAGAATCTTAAGCTCTAGGTGTGGAGTCTGACACCGGGCTCAGTCTCACAACCCTGAGATCATGACTTGAGCTGAAACCAAGAGTGGGACACTTAACCAACTGAGCCTCTGAGGTGCCCCATGATATGCATTTTTATTCTTGTTCACATGTCTGTGGATTAGCAGAGATGACTCCCCTCTAGGCTCTGAGTCTGCAGGTCAGCTGGTGAGGCTCCAATCCATGTGTAAAAACTGACAATTAACCTAAGCAAAATTACAATATAATTGTGTGTGGAGAAGAGGGGGTGGAGAGGTGAATACAGATAGCGGAGCAGAAGAAGAAAGCTCACTCCTTACTCCCGGCGCTGGCAGAGCACAGTAGTTAAGGGCATAAACTGTAGAGCCAGATCATGAGGCTTTGAATTCCAACTCAGTCATTTCTGGCATGTAGGACCTTGGGCAAATTACTAAATCTTTCTGTGCTTTAGTCTCCTCATCTGTAAGACAGCATTAGTAATCATACCCACTTCCCAGAGTGATTATGACCATTCAAGAAATTAATATATGGGGAGTACCTAGAGAACTGCCTGGCAAATACTAAGTGTTAGGAGTGATTGCCATTATTATTGATCATGGTGGAGAACCAGTAGAAAATGCCCATGCTGAAAAGATAACCAAGAAGTAACCATTCCATTATAGTATTTACAGACATAGATGTAAATACCAAAATAACTAGCTAGGAAGTGAAAATGGTTGCCTCTGTGGAAAAGAAGAAGAAAGGAAGGACTGGGAGCTCCTGTTTTTCAATGAAACTAGAGAAGTGGCTGATTCTTATGTACGTTATAACTTTGAGAAAGATTAAAAAATAAACAAAGATGGAATGAGAGAAGATGCCAAGCCACGCATGAGGAAAACAACCCTTACATTTCTTTGACGGTGGAAGGGCAAAATGGTTCTCCGATGTTAGAAGTGGAAGGCGAACATCAAAATATTGAGTTCCTGCAGCACCCCGAAGGTGTCTACAGAAGAAAAAACTTTTGAATTTTCTCCTAACCCAAGAAACAATAATGTGTTTATAACTAGAAAAACAACAGTTGAGTTCAGATGTTGTAATTCCTGTAGCATAATATTCCCTATTATTATTTTTTTTTCCTTTCTGGCATCTTTATTTTTCTATCTGGTACATGAACAAAGTGAACGTGGTCAGAAAAGTCAGCTGCACTGAAACACTTGAGCCGATGGTAAAACGGAGGGCGCGTGGACATGGAAGGGCGGGGTGGCAATTCCAGACCAGCTTCCCCCAGAGGGCTTGTGCGCCAAGCCCGCGACCAGAGGCTGCTCTGGGCAGGACCGTGCAGTGCATCTCTGGTGAGGAGGGACAAGAAGGACCAGTCACAACAGGGACTACAGCCGGGCATGAGTTTATTGGCTTCTGGCCTCTCGCTCCTGCTTGATGAAGTTGATTAGCCCATTGGTGGAAGAGTCATGAGAGGTCACTGGGCTACTCCCGTCAAGCTCGGGCTTGATTTTCTTGGCCAGCTGCTTTCCTAGCTCCACCCCCCACTGGTCAAAGCTGTTGATGTCCCAGATGATACCCTGAACGAAGATCTTGAGCTCATGCATGGCAATCAAGGCTCCCAGAATGAATGGCGTGAGCTTGGTGAATACAATGGAGTTGGTTGGGCGATTTCCTTCAAAGACCTTGTGTGGCAACAGCTTCTCCAAGGCCTCTGGACTCGTCCCTGCAGCCTGCAGCTCCTTCCGGGCCTCCTCTGTCGACTTCCCCTTCATCAGGGCCTCCGTCTGGGCCAAAAAGTTGGCCAGGAGGATCTTGTGGTGCAAACCCTTCCTTATCGGGTGCTGGGTCTGGACTGGGATGAGGAAGTCACAAGATATCATCTTGGTGCCTTGGTGGATGAGCTGGTAGAAGGCATGCTGGCCATTGGTCCCTGGCTCCCCCAACAAAATGGGGCCTGTTTGGTGGTCCACGCGAGTGCCAGACTTGGTGATATACTTCCCGTTGGACTCCATGTCGCCCTGCTGGAAATAGGCCGCAAAGCGGTGCAGATACTGGTCGTAGGGCAGCATGGCCTGCGTCTCGCACCCAAAGCAGTTGATGTACCAGATGCCCAGCATGGCCAGGATGACACGCGCGTTCTTCTCCAGGGGCATCATACGGAAGTGCTGGTCCATCCAGTGAGCCCCTGAGAGCAGCTGCTCAAAGTTGTCAAATCCCACATGCAGTGCAATGGAGAGTCCAATGGCTGACCACAGCGAGTAGCATCCTCCTACCCAATCCCAGAACTCGAACATATTTTGAGGGTCAATCCCAAACTCCTTCACTTTGGACGTGTTGGTAGACAGGGCAACAAAGTGCTTTGCAACTGCAGAAGGGTCCTTGGCCGACAGGAGAAACCACTCCTTTGCCATCTCTGCATTCGTAATGGTCTCCTGGGTGGTAAAGGTCTTGGAGGCAATGATGAACAGGGACGACTCAGGATTCAGGGTGGCCAGAGTTTTGGCAATGTGGGTCCCATCAATGTTGGAGACAAACCAAACCCAGGGACCTCCTGAAGAGTACGGCTTAAGGGCTTCGGTCACCATGAGGGGTCCCAGGTCAGAGCCGCCAATGCCGATGTTAATGACGTCCGTGATGGGCTTGCCCGAGTACCCCTTCCATTCGCCACTGCGGACGCGCTGACAGAAAGACTTCATCTTCTCCAGGACCCTGTTGACCTCTGGCATCACATCCTTGCCATCCACCAGAATGGGTGTGTTTGACCGGTTTCGCAAGGCCACGTGCAGCACTGCCCGTTCCTCTGTGAAGTTGATCTTCTCGCCACTGAACATGCGATCCCGGGCAGCCTCCATGCCCCTACTTGGCCAGGTCCACCAGCATCTGCATCACAGTGTAAGTCACAAGGTTTTTTGAGTAATCCACCAGAATATGCCCATGGCTGGTGTTCAGGTTCAAGCTGAAGTGGCTGAAGCGTTCCTTGTCCCCTTTGAAAAGACAGCGCAAGTTGAGGTCAGAGCCGTGCTCGCGGTACCATTTCTGCAGCTTCTGGAACTGCAGATTCTGGATGAGCACAGCCATGACGACAGCAGTGGGATGCACTGGCTTGGACGAGCTCGGAGGAGGAAGAGGGGCTATTTCCTATTATTTAATGCACTGCACCAGTCCTCCTTTCCATCTTCTAGTCATTTGTGGCACATCACTACATCTGAATATTCATAGGCACGATGCATTTTTTTTTCCAAATTAAGCCACTGCATATTAGAACTTCAAATAAATTTGGGAGCTTAAAACCAACTGATTCTTTTAAAGTTTCCTCCTTTTTCAGGGCACCTGGCTGGTTCAGTCAGTGGAACATGCGACTCTTGATCTCAGGGTTGTGAGTTTGAGCCCCAGGCTGGGTGTAGAGATTGCTTAAAAATAAAATCCTTAAAAAAAAAAATAAAATAGGGGAGCCTGAGTGGCTCTGTCAGTTAAGCACCTGCCTTCAGTTCAGGTCATGATCCCAGGACATAGGGTTAAGTGCTATGTAGGGTTCCCTGCTCAGTGGGGAGCCTGCTTCTACCTCTGCCCCTCCCTCCGCTTGTGCTCACTCTCTCTCTCTCTCTCTCAAATAAGTAAAATCTTAAAAAAAATAAAGCCCACATAGGGCTCCTGGCTCGAAGGGAGTGTGCTTTTCCCTCTCCCTCTGCCTACTACTCCCCACCCCCACTTGTGCAAGCTCTCTCTCCATCAAAGAAAGAAATAAAATCTTTTTAAAAATAAATAAATAGGGGCGCCTGGGTGGCTCAGTGGGTTAAGCCGCTGCCTTCAGCTCAGGTCATGATCTCAGGGTCCTGGGATCAAGTCCCGCATCGGGCTCTCTGCTCAGCAGGGGCCCTGTTTCCCTTCTTTCTCTCTCTGCCTGCCTCTCTGCCTACTGTGATCTCTCTCTGTCAAATAAATAAATAAAATCTTTAAAAAATAAATAAATAAAAATAAACAAATAAAAATAATAAAATAAAAGTAAAATGTCTTCCTTTTTCAACAATGCCATTCTCCTACAACTTTCATTTTCTTAGTAGTTTTGTTTTTATCAATCAAAATAAACAAATGGGCAATCAATACCTAAAAAAAACTTGTTACAAAAAAAAAAAAGAAAAGCATCCAACAAAGTCAAGATTTGAAACCTTTCCATATAAAATTAATACTACAGAACAGTAGTCTGACAAAAACATATGTAAATATGTGTAGGATTTTTAAAGTGGGAACTTCAATTGAAAATGAAAAAAATACAAAACAAAAACTAGTAGAAATAAAACCAAAGTAGGCCTGTTTTTAGTAGGAACATTAGAAATCTTAAAAATAAAAAAACAAGCATTAAAATAAAATTTGCAACAGATGGGATTAAACTCTAGACCCAACAGAGTCAAAGATAAAGTCAGTGAACTGAAAACAGAGTAGTGAGAAATTAATTCAGAATGCAGTACTGAAAGGCAATACAAAAAATAATGAGAACTAAAGAGGCCTTGAGATAAGATTGAGAGATTCGAAGAAATGTCTCAGAGTGGTTCCAAAATAAAAGAATAAAGGGCACGACAAAGAAGAAACACTTGAAGAAATAAAGTGGGTAAGTTTTCAGAGTTGAGGAAATATGTTCTCGTGCATGTTGCATACCAAGCAGGAAAAATAGAACAATAAATTCCACACAGAGAAACATTACAGTGAAACAACATTAAGGATGAAAAGACAACTATAAAAGCCGCGATAGGAAAAAAGATACATTATCTACCTAGGAATTACAACAGACTTCTTATCGGAACAGTACATGCTAGAAGGTAATGAGGTAATACCTTTGAAAGTGCTGAGAGAAATGACTGTAGGTACTCCCAGTATCTATGGAGGAGTAAACCAAGACACTGCTAGGCTCAGTAAATCTCTCAAGATTCTATCGGTGGGATTCAAACCCAGACAGTCTCAGCTTCACCATCCACATTGTTAGCTATGAACCTGCCATGCATTTATAAAATATATGGGAAACTTACATAATAAAAGAAACAATTCACCAAGCAACAGCTAGGCTAAATATTTAACAGGAAACATGAGTAAATCATGCTACAGTCACACAACAGAACACTAAAAAGCAACTGCAATTAATAAATTGTATCTACACCCTTCCACAGGGGTGTGCCTCAAAAATAAAATGTGCCATCAACCAGGAATGTGTGCGTAGGCCTCTGAATCCTTCAACTACAGAATTAAAAGATTGCTAAGAAGCATTGAAGGTAGATGTTAAATATTTTTCTCCTGAAAAATTTCCTCCTGGAAAATTGACCCGTCACATCTTTTTCAACAATTTTGAGATCTGAATGAGAGAAAGAAATACAAAAAAAAAAAACAGTCTGTTTGGACCAAGAATTTTTAAGGCATCTGAACGTCTGAAGGAGCTAGCAATCTGATCACACTTGTAGAGCAGATGGGAGCAAGGGAAGCTCAGAGTAAATTCAAAACCCAGATCCTATTTATAACTGATCTCTTCCCAGCCTTTTGGCCAGAATCACTTATATATGATTAGTGATTAATACCCATTGATTCTTCTGTTGACATATGAGAGATATGCAATAAGATCATCTTACAGTTGTCAGGAGCAAGGAGAGGGGGAAACGGAGAGCCAAGTGAAGTGTATTCTTTAAGGAGTTATATTAGAAAGCTAAAAATGCTTGATTACAGCCATCAGTAAGATGAGCTGTCATGGGGATGCCTCAGGGGCTCAGTTGGTTAAGTGTCTGCCTTTGGCTCCGGTCATGATCCCAGAGTCCTGGGATCAAGCCCCACCAAGCAGGGAACCTGTTTCTCCCTCCACCTAATGCTCCCTCGGCTTATTCTCTCTCTGACAAGTAAATAAAGTTTTTTTTTAAGATTTTATTTATTTTATTTATTTGTGAGAGACAGAGAGTGAGAGAGAGCACACAAAGCGGGGAGGGACAGAGAGAGAACATAATCTCCACTGAGCAGGGAGCCCAATGCAGAGCTCAATTCCAAGACTCTGAGATCATGACCTGAGCCAAAGGCAGCCACTTAACCAATTAAGCCACCCAGACGCCCCAATAAATAAAGTCTTAAAAAAAAAAAAAAAGATGACCTCACATTGTGAGACAATCCTCAGAATCTCAAATTTGTTTAAATGACAGATATTGCTGTGATATCCCCAGGTGGCCTGAAGACAGGCAACAAATGTTAAATATGGTAGCTTTCACCGAACAATTTAATGACTAGATAAATAAATACAACTCTTGAATTCAAAAAGGCAATCTTACGTTTGGATAGCTGACACTATTCTATTAACCCCCTCCAGACTGGTCTCCCTGTCTGGAGCCTTGTCTCCTCAATGCCCATGTTGAGTACCAGGGCTAAAATGACACATCTTCTCCTGGCACCACACACCGCAAATAACGTCTGTGTTCTCAGCTATACTGACATTTCGGTCATGGCAGGGTCAGTGTTACTCATCTTTAGGGCTCTGAAGTTTATGCTTGGCTATACGGGGGGGTTCAGAAAGTGTTTGACAAATGAACAAAACCCAGAAAGACCTTTTTATAATGCAATACTACAGAATGCTAGTAGGTGGCGCCATGTTTTCTTCTTGAGCTGAAGGAAAAAAATCTCCAGATACTTGAGGAGAGAAACTCAAGAGCACAGGAGTATTTAGACTCCAGAAGCAGCCTTACTCATTGGTACAGTCACACGGGTACCTGGGAAAAGATACACCTGTACAGGTGTATTATCCAAAGGGCCCCTATGAGAACCTAGCTGTTAATAAAAATTCCCTTCTGGGAAGTCCCTCTGCAAACTGTTAAGAGGCAGAATTTAATTTATGCCATTATGTGGGATCGGTGACTCTTTCCATGGTTAATTTTAGAAACGTGAACATGTCCTTTATAAAAAGTTGTGTCTAAATTGCCACCTAATGAAATTACAAGAAAACTATGCACAGACCTAAAGTAATCTGAGTATGAAAATTCCTTACATTTAGAAGTAAGAAAAGTTATAACTGTCTAACCTGAGGAACCTAAGGGGAATGATTCTGAAGCATCTGCAAATACATGAAAGTTCTAAAATTTGCCTTTGGTGCCAAGGAGATATCTATCTACACTGATATGTAAATTCTCTATATTTCCTGGAAAAATCTAAAGCCTGGATAATTAATGAATTACTCAACTCATATGTACCCAGGGATTAAGTGTTATGTGAACCAGTTTTTAAATCCTTTCAGGAAGGAGAGAATTCTAAATGTTTAAAAAATTGTTGGAGGGCTTAGTAGCCAGGGAACAATTCAATTTAACAAACATTTATTCAACACCCCCTACCAGGCACAGGGTTAGTTTTTAAGTAACCTCTGTAAAATATAATTAGTTTTATTTTTTAGCTGTAAAAACACTTGTGCAGCATTGGAATATTAAAAATTGAAAATGAGAGTTCTCATAATACAGCACTGCAGTGTACTTTAATCTGAATTTCTTCCCTAGAGACTTTTTAAAACCTGTATTTTGGGGATGCCTGGTTGGCTCAGTTAGTTAAGCATCTGTCTTCAGCTCGGGTCATGATCCCCGGCCCCCATGAGGCTCTTTGCTCAGCGGGGAGCCTGCTTCTCCCTCTGCCTATCATCCCCCTGCTTGGTCGCTGTGTCTCTCTCCCTCTCTAACAAGCAAATAATTTTTTTTTAAATCTTTAAAAATAAAAAAAGATTAAAAAAATAAAACCGGTATTTTCAAACCACCACATACAACTTTTTTTCCACCCAGTATTTTTACAAAATTATTTCACATGTTACTAAAAAAAGCTTTCTAAACAAAATTTTTATTGTCACATAAGAATATACAGAATTTTAAGGCTTTGCTACCTGTTGTCAAATGGATCTACAGAAAGATTGCATCAATTCCCATTCCCATTAAAAAAATATCAAAATGCTCACCTCTATGCCTCTTCCTACTAGATATTAAGATTCCTTTAAATGCTTGCCAAAATGATTTGCAAGGCTTGTTATCTTGGAGTTTTTCCCCATTTTCAATCTTAGAAGAGAGTTAACATTTTTCATACGCTTAATTACAGCCTCACTCATTTTATACATTTCCTATTCAATTTCTAAACTTAGTTTTCAATTGACATGAAAATTAAATATGAAAAAGGAATTTTTTCTCATTGATATGTTAGAACTCTTGGTATTTAAGGGCATTAATTCTTTATTTTTCTCATGTGCTGAAATTTTTTAGTTTTTCAATGTATAGAAGCTTTTGATTACTATACAGCCAATTATTTTCTTTATGGTTTCTACTCTGGTATTATGCTTAGGAAAGTATTCCCCATTGTAATGCTATATTCAACTATGTTTTCTTCTAGTTTAATATTATTTCTTTTAAGATCTTTAATACATCTGAAATTTATTTGGCACAAGGAATGAGGGGGTATCTATTTTTATTTTCTTATCAAATGCTTATCCACTTAACTTAACCCATTTATTAAATAGTCAACCCCAAAGGGGCGTGTGGGTGGCTCAGTTGTTTAAGTGTGGGACTCCTGAGTTTGGCTCAGGTCATGACCTCAGAGTGGTGGGATGATACCCATGTCATTCTAGCATACTTTTTTCTATTACATTCCTAATCATTTTTGTTGTTGTTGGTAATGACACAAGTTTGACATAACATAACATAATGACATAAGTTTCTTCTGTATTTTCTTTTTTTTTTTAAGATTTATTTTATTTATTGTATCTATTGTATTTTATTTATTGTATCAAGAGAGCACAAGCTGGAAGGCAGAGGGAGAGAACATCTCAAGCAGGCTGGATCTCATGACCCCTAGATCAAGACCTGAGTGGAAACCAAAGGTTGGGACTCTCAACCAAATGTACCATCCAGGTGCCCCTCCTCTATATTTTCGAACTCTTTAGCATAGACCCCAAGAAATGGGAGAATTTTAAGATCATAGACATTGAAAAACTCTTGCCAAATTGCTGAAAATTTTCACACCACAATTAAAATATTTAAAAGTACCTATTTCATACCACTCTGAATTATTCAGTATTATTTTTGTAAATCGATAATTAATTTAAAGGAAATGGTATATCCCTGATTTTAGTTTACATTTTTTACTACTTGTGAAGATGAACATTTTCCTGTAAGTTTCATCTGTTTTGCAGTCTTATGCATAAAAGACATTACCATGGGTATGGATTATACTTGTGAACAAAAACGCCATTGGCTGAGCCAAACAGAGTTCACCTAGTCTAGCAATGAACTAAATGGAGGTGAATCTGGTTACAGAAATAGTTGGGGTACTACTGGCATTTGGTGGGTAGGTACCAGGGGAGCTAGAAGTCTCACAAATCATAGGACAGTCCTACATAATAATAAATGTCATACTGATCATTTATTTATTTATTTATTTATTTATATTTTTCTAGGTCTAGAACCTAATTCTATTTTACACACACAATTTTGCATCATTTTGATATACACTGAAATTCCTAGGCATGCAACTTTAATATAAATCAAGACAAAATGGTACTCTGATTTGTTTGGGTATTAACAACAGTTATTCAACCATTTGAAAAGTATGTCATTAATTGGCAACATATTTATGTTATTGACGTTACCAGGAAAATACATCATTATCAGTTTTTGTAGCTGCCCATCCACAATGATTCTAAGAACAGAGCAAAATCCGACTATTACATATAAAAATACATGTCAGTTTATAACAAGTTATGTACTTTTTATTTATCCTATGTATGAAAACTTAAATATTTTAATGCTATTATTATTGATGCATAAGTAGGTTATATCATCTAAATGTTCAATTTCAAGATAGTAAAGAAAGCATTGCAAAACACTGGCATACGGGGCTCCTGGGTGGCTCAATCAGTTAAGCATCTGCCTTTGGCTCAGGTCATGATCCTAGGGTCCTGGGATTGAGTCCCGCATTGGGCTCCCTGCTCAGTAGAGTGCCTGCTTCTACCTCTCCCTCTCCCCGATGCTGCCTATTTGGACTCTTTCTCTGTGTCAAATAGATAAGTAAATCTTTCAAAACAAAACAAACAAACAAAAAAAACCACTGGCATAAAAAGTGGGTCTTGACTTGTTAAAATAAAACACCCAAAAGGCCCAAATTTATGTCAAGAAATCAAAAAACTGGTCAGTATTAGAAAACATTTTAAGGTAATTCACCATACTAATGACCTAAAGAGAAAAGTCATAGGATTATCTTGATAAACATTGAAAAAGTTTTTGATAAAATTAAAAGATGAGAAAACAGAAGTGGGCGAATACTTCCTTAACATGCTCTATACTACCATGTCACTTTATTTTCTGGGCCCATGTCACCTATTTTCTGACACCTGGGCTGGATCCTAGAGGGATGACCCCTCCCAGGGTTAGCTAATTCCTAGAGATAGACTACAACTCGTCTAAGAGACCACTTCCTTTACTGGGCTCTCACATTCCAGACCACTATCTACCTGCCCTAATTACCCCAGAGCCAATTAAGAGATAACTAGGGATAGGCCCTAAGCCCAAGGGCCTGCTGAAATTATTCAAGCTAGCTATTGTAAGCCTACTTACCTTGCCTCACCCTTCCTTTCCCCTGGAAACCATAGTAAAGGTTCCTGACCACATTCTCCCCTCCTTCCTCCACCTCCAGGCTGACCATGGTGTTTCCCCTTGTGGTCCCCCAGGGTGTGGCATGTCCCTTCTTTGGGGGCTCTGGGTATAACAAGTTATCTTTTTAATGAAAGTCATCTCCTGATCTGTTGGCCTTGCCATACTTAAATAATAACAAAACACATATTTTAGAAAACAAGACAAAATATATAAAATTCAGCCCTAAAGCCGGCTTCTTTTTTGATGGAAAAAACTCAGGAGTTATTCCCCTTAAAGCAGAAACAAGGCAAGAAACCCATTATCTCCACCACTATTTAACATCCTTCTGGGGATCCTAGTCAGTACAATTTGACCAAAGAGGACAAAGGCATAAAGAAAAAAAAACTGAAAATAAAACAACCTCTAATAGCAGATGACAGAATATCTAGCATATCTAGAAAGTTGTGCTAGAAAATCAATAATAAAGCAATTCAAACAATAAAAATTTCATAAGATAACAGGATATAAAATTAATATGCAAAAATCAATAGCATTGACTTCCAGTTTCTGGTGTGACACGCAAAGAGCTTGGAACTCATCACTCCCAACCTCACAAGACGGGGGTGGGGGGTGCGGGAAGCTGAACCAACTGAACATCAACACTGTTTTCAGATCCATTAAAGAACTGAAATCACAGGGCATCCTGACTCTCTGGAAACTGGAAAGACACAGGCGGACAGAAAATCACAGTGTATGGGAAGCAGAAGCCGCACCTGGAGCCTGGTAGGAACACCTGAGGGTAAATGACTAATTTCTAGAGGCTAACTTGCGAGATAAAAACTCCTGAAAGCCCAATCTTGGAGGCACCCCCACACTTCCCTGAGTTTTACCTCCAGGAGTCCCGCCGGGTCCTGAGGGAGAAGGGGAAAGGTAATCAATCGCTTTGAAATAAGCCCAGAGCGCTCTGTTCTCCTTACCAATGGCCTGTCCTCAAAAGAAAATATTTTACCAGAGCCTAACCCCTGTAGGTTTCACCAGAGCCTAACAGACCTGGGGGGAGGGAAATACCCACTCCAGCCCCTTCCTCCCCTAAGTGGTGTAGGAGTATGGAGCAGGTGGCTGAGAAGCACTTGAGAACGTCATGACCAGGGCTCCCTAAAGGACTGAGACCTAATGAAAAGACTAGATAACATTTCTCCTCCTCCCATGCTTTACCACCACAACAGGAGGGCTTCTGCAGATTACAGGAAAGAACTGCAAACTTAGGTCTCTAGGGAAACCCAAAGACAACAAAAGGGGAAAACAAGGACATAAGAAGACATTTTCAGCCTTGGAAATCCCAGCTACGGCAAAGGGTAAACACAGCCTAACTCCTGGCAAGATTAACATGAAAACTCATGTTCAAAGGCTATTTACCGGGGCGCCTGGGTGGCTCAGTGGGTTAAGCCGCTGCCTTCGGCTCAGGTCATGATCTCAGGGTCCTGGGATCGAGTCCCGCATCGGGCTCTCTGCTCAGCAGGGAGCCTGCTTCCTCCTCTCTCTCTGCCTGCCTCTCAGTGTACTTGTAATTTCTCTCTGTCAAATAAATATATAAAATCTTAAAAAAAAAAACACACACAAAGGCTATTTACCTGGTGTCTCTCTTTCAACTAAAAATTGCAAAGCGTGCCAAAGGCAAAAAATACAGTCTGAAAAGACGAAACAAGCATCAGAACCAGGCTCAGATATAGCAGAGAATTTGGGCTTATCAGACCAGGAATTTAAAATAACTATGATTAATATGCTAAGCGTTCTAATGGACCAAGTAGGCAATGTGCAAGAACAGATGGGTATTGTAAACAGAGTGGTGGACATTCTAAGAAAGAATGGAAAGGAAATGTTAGAAATCAAATACACACAATGTAAGTGAAGAATGCATTTGATAAGCTTTTTAGTAGACTGGAAGTGGCCAAGGAAAGACGTGGTGAGCTAGAAGATAAAAAAGAATGTGGATGATCTCTATGATCTCTATGACTCCATATGGAATGACTTCCAGGAAATTAAAAAAAAAAAAAGTAGAATAAGACAAGAGATAGTACGCTATCTTTTGTGTCAGAAAGAAGGGGCAATGAGAAAATACACATAATCTGCTTATCGTTACAAGAAAAAACACAGAATCAGAAAACCATGAAGCTGGTTATTAAGAGGTAGGAGACAATGGTGTGGAAGGGATATGGGAGAGAACGACAATTCTCTTAATATTTTGTATAGTTTTGACTGTTGAGAGCATGTTAATAGTCTAGATCTTAAAATGAAATTAAAGCAATATGAATTTATTATTCAAAAATAAAATTAAATCGAGGCATCCGGGTGGCTCAGTGGGTTAAGCCTCTGCCTTTGGCTCAGGTCATGATCTCAGGCTCCTGGGACTGAGTTCTGCATTGGGCTCCCTGCTCAGTGGAGAGCCTGCTTCTCCCTCTCATGCTCCCCCTGCTGTGCTCTCTCTCTGTGTCATATAAAAAAAAATAAAATCTTTAAAAAAAAAAAAAAAAGAGGGAGCAGAAGAATGGGTGAGCCTGGTGGTGGGTATTAAGGAGGGCACATTTTGCATGGAGCACTGGGTGTGGTGCATAAACAATGAATTTTGGAACATTGAAAAAAAATTAAATTAAATTTTTAAAAATATCCTGCTCCTTGTCAAAATTTCCCTCTGGGTTTGGCATCCAAGGATAATTCTTTTGAAATTTATATGTATTTACTTTTAATTGGGGTAAAATACATATAACAAATTTACATCTTACTCGGTTTTAAGTGTATAGTTCAGTGGCATTAAGTACATTCATTTTCTACTTTTTGATCATTAACCCCTCAGAGAGTCAGCCCCAAGAAAACCAGGCTAGCCCCCTGTTTTGTACTCCCACAACCTCTCGTAACAAAATGTGTTTACATTTTCAGGTCCTATTATTGCAGTAGAAGCATTAGTATAGACATTGCCATAACTAAACCCTTTTTTTACATTTTTATCTCCCCTGTCCAGGCTAGAACCAAGTTACTCTCTCTGTACAAGTTTCTCAGGAAAAGGAAATTTATCTGAAAGTGAAAGACCAAAAAAAGGCAAATTTCCCATTTACAAGGAACTTCTAAACATTTCCAACTTTCTCCTTTAGTGAGGTTTATTATTCTCCTTACGTCTTTTTTGGATCTATGCTATCCACCAGTAAATAACATAACTGTCTGTGGGGCACCTGGGTGGCTCAGTGGGTTAAAGCCTCTGCCTTTGGCTCAGGTCATGATCCCAGGGTCCTGGGATCGAGCCCCACATCGAGCCCCACATGGAGCCCCAGAGCCCCACCATCACCTCTCTGCTCAGCAGGGAGCCTGCTTCTCTTCCTCTCTGCCTGCCTGTCTGCCTACTTATGATCTCTGTCTATCAAATAAATAAATAAATAATCTTTAATAAAAAATAATAACATAACTACCTGAGAATTTTACATTTTAAATTTGGAAAATTCTTTTCCAAAGCCTGACTACCCTGCTTAACAACAGCCTATTAAACTTCCCAACTTGGTGCTAAGATAATCTGTTTATTCATCTATTCAGTAAAAATGCACTAAGTATTTACCCTGAACAAGCCATTGTTTGAGGGGTTAGAAGATGAGGCACGGCTCCTGTGCTCCACGAGTTCTAATACAGCAGAGCAGAGCAGTGAACTACAATAACTGACCCCTGATCCTTCCCATAAGCCTTCCCTTCCCATTCATCTGGGGGTGGACACATGACCCACACCTGGACAAGCAGACCCTTCCATCCTATTGAGCCTGAATGGTACAGGAATGAACAGGTCACCAAAGCTGGCTGGTCATGTTTCCTGCCAGGGCTCTTCTGCTGGAGGACAACGGGAACCTCTAGCACTTGCATCACAAGCTATAATGACAGCATTGGGCTAACTGAGAACCATTTTCCTTCTAAAGAGGAAACCAGTAAGCAGTAGATAATAATCAAGTTAACTCACACAAAAAAGTAAAATTCAAGGTAGAGACTGTAAGAACCCTGGTACGCTTGAGTGTCTGAGGTTTTGGACGTTATATAAGCTTAAAAATTCCATCTTCGCTAAACTACATGGAGAATCTGCCACTTGCAGAGGCAGGGTTTCCAACCCATACCGCAAGCTAACAGTAATGAGTATCATCACGACTGACAAGAATAAAACAAGTTTCTACAAAAAATAAGTTAGGGGAGTTCTCCTTCATTAGGGAAGATCAAGAAAAACGTGGCGTTTGAGCTTATTCTTAAGGAATGGGTTAAATCTTTTTTTTTTTTAATATTTTATTTATTTATTTGACAGAGATCACAAGTAGGCAGAGAGGCAGGCAAAGAGAGAGGGGGAAGCAGGCTCCTTGCCAAGCAGTGAGCCCGATGCAGGGCTCAATCCCAGGACCCTGAGATCATGGCCTGAGCCAAAGGCAGAGGCTTTAACCCACTGAGCCTCCCAGGTGCCCAGGAATGGGTTAAATCTTGGTAAGTAGAAATGGATAAAGGAATATTCCAGATGAAAGGAACAAAGAGGAAGTAGTCTGAAATTGTCCAGATTGGCAAGAGTGTATCCATAGCAGTGTAGTGTGGGAGCTAAGATTAAAAAAGTAAGTTTGGGCTACATTTTGTGTCTGCCTCATGTAAGCAACAGATTCTATCAGCCAGGAATGCCTCAGGGCACTCACCTAGGCCTGCACAACTTGTAAGGAGCCCACAGACACTTCCCCAATCCAGAGCCAGTGTTGTGGCTGGACTGGCCCTTGCGGGTTTTATTTGATTGCAAGATGTGCCTCAGCAACAATCAGCAGAGAACTTTGGAAAAAATAAGGTTGATTCTTGGAAGGTGAACCACGAGCCCAAGCCTACACAGTGAGATCACAGGTGGTGGGGGGAGTGAGCTCACGTGGATCCGGGTTCTCCTTCTACTGAGGTCAACAGTGGGATGCCTCAAATTTTGCAGGCTCACTCTTTATTTGTGAATTTAAAACACAAGAGTGGAAATTAAGGCTAGGGTGGGGCAGGATCATGCAAATGGTCCATTATCTGGGTCACCCAGGGCTTTCTGAAAGGGGAACTTCATGGGTTGGGAGGCCTGGCTCTTTATCCAGTTGTGTAGTGTGCAATGTGTTTATTCCCAATGATGTCTTAGAAATAGATGCCTTGGCGATCAGAAACGTAATGTCAGCATTTATATTCCAATTTAAAAAGTCCAAATTGTCAGGCAGCACACTACACCTACTCAACAGAGGACCTTAAATTCCAAGAGGACATCCAAGTAGTGTTGTCCAGCTGGACACAGAAAATGTTACACTGTAGCTCAGGAGAGTGATCAGGGCTGGAGACTACATTGGGTCATCTGCAGAAAACCTGCAGCTCAAGCCCTCAGGAGACTGAACCACTCATAATAATGGTAGCTACTGTGTAAGGAGCACTTATTCAGGTCAGGCATGATGCTAAATTATGGTCATTGCTTTGTTTTACTTAATGCACAGAAAAAAAAAATCCTATAAAGTTAGACAGTATTTTTTAACCCCATTTTACAGTTGTTGTTGTTGTTTTTAAGATTTATCTATTTATTTGAGAGCGAGAGAGCATGAGTGGTTGGAGGGACAGAGGGAGAAAATCTTCAAGCAGACTCCCCACTTAGCGTAGAGCCCAACGTGGACCTTGATCTCATGACCCTGATATCAGGACCTGAGCCAAAGCCAAGAGTCAGACACTCAACTGACTGAGCCACCCAGATGCTCTTTAAGCCTATTTCAGAGTTCAAATTTAAAATAAGGTTTACAGACTTAGCCTGTTCAAGGTGACCAATCCAAAGACCCAAAACTAGTTAGCGGCAGAGCCAGGGTCTGTCTTCACTTCAGGGCACAAACTTTTTTTTTTGCGGGGGTAGGGGTACAAACTCTTAACCAGCAGGTTATACTGAGCTCCTCAGTGGAAGGTGGGGGATAAAGAATGTTGGAAAATATCTAGCAGAAGCAAGGTTTTGTCTCCCTCTGGGTCAGACCAGATGCATAGATGCCATCTGAAGAGGGGAGAGTCTGGCAAGGGTTTATCTGACATAGCTCCATTCCTTACAATATCCATCTATATCACGTACTCCTCTCCAGTAACAACTGTGCCTTAGTCTCGGGTATCTTTTTCATGATGTCTCAATCTATCTTTCATTTTTTTTTTAATTTTAATAAAGATTTCTATTTATTTATTTGACAGAGAGAGAGCACAAGCAGGGGGAGAGGGAGAGATAGAAGCAGGCTCCCCACTGAGCAGGGAGCCTGACTTGTGGCTTGATCCCAGAACCCTGGAATCATGACCTGAGCCAAAGACAGATGCTTAACCATCTGAGCCACCCAGATCCCCCTCAATCTATCTTTTTTTTTTTTTTAAGATTTTATTTATTTATTTGACAGAGAGAGATCAGAAGCAGGCAGAGAGGCAGGCAGAGAGAGAGAGAGGAGGAAGCAGGCTCCCTGCTGAGCAGAGAGCCCGATGCGGGACTCGATCCCAGGACCCTGAGATCACGACCTGAGCCGAAGGCAGAGGCTTTAACCCACTGAGCCACCCAGGCACCCTAAATCTATCTTTTTTAATTGAATATTGAAGATGTCAGAGTTTCTGTTACAGTGACTAATGTTACCTTACTTAACCCTTAAGGAGATTCGATTAAAGCATAAAACCACTTATCAAATTTTTATTTCTTCCCAAACTGAAAAATCCAATAGGCAAATTGAATGACAGAATTGCCACTCGTGAGATTAAAAACTGTGGTTTTAAAGACCATTTGGAAGAAACAATTTCAAAACCTAGGACAAAACTCAGAGAGAAGGACTATCTAAAGGAAAATAAAAGATCCTTGTGAGACTGATCCTAGAAAGCCGCGACGCAAGTGATATGAATGCCAAAAGGAACATGTATAAGAGGTGAAGGAAGGGGCAAGGAAATTTTGTTATTTGCAGACTTATTGATGCAGGTTTAGGAGAGGTGATATAAAGGCACACATCTAGGCATGTCCTGATAAAATTTGAAAATTCCAAGGTTCAAGATAAATGTACACACTTCTAGACCAAAAGGACAAGTTATTTCCAGAAGAAGAAAAACTAACAGGCAGTAAGTTCTCACATGCAGCAGCAGAAGTTGGTGGGATATTTTGGATATTTACTAATTACTGGGAAAAAAGGACTAGGAGCCAAGAATGTGGAACATGTAAAGACATTATCCACTCGCTGGTGTGGAAGAAAGGTATTTGCTGGGATGCAAGGATTGAGAGATCTTCATTCACATTACCCATATAAGGAAAAGTTTCCAGAAAAAAAAACTTTGTCAAGGAAGAGAAGAAAAAGTGAAAAAGAAGGAGAAGTAAACAAAAATTGCTAAAAGAAAAAAAAAAGAAGAAGAAGAAGAAGAAAGAAACAGAAAGGGAGTCAATGGTAGGCATAGCACTTTGCTGTGTATATGGTTAACTGAAATGGATGATGATTGACTGGGAATGTCTGAACACGAAGGATCCTTGAAATATGAGACATACTGTAAGAGAAAGTCTAATATTAGTCTGGAGCTAAAGGTTCCTCTCAGCAATATGCAGGCATGGGGAGTTGGGTGGGCATATGTAAAAAAAAGTAATAACCTAGAGAGTTTGGGGAGGGACGGAGGGACCACTGGCAGGGCGGGAACGTCAGGGCCGCAGAGGCAGCCCCTCGGCCCAGGCATCCTGGAAGGCGGTGGGCAGCCTGTCCTGGCTGGGACGACGTGGGCCTCCCGAGGAATGTTTCCAAGGTGGTGAACTGTGCTCAGGAATTCAGGTGTGGGAGCAGAAGATAAACAGGAGTGGGAGGGCCAGGGAA
Source organism: Mustela nigripes (assembly GCF_022355385.1). NCBI lineage: Eukaryota > Metazoa > Chordata > Mammalia > Carnivora > Mustelidae > Mustela > Mustela nigripes. The sequence goes on from NC_081571.1 coordinate 10,098,125, forward strand.
TGCCACAGCCTGAAAGCACACCTGTGAGCCCTGAAGATGTCAGAGATGCTTAATCAAGGAGGTGCTCCTGGTTTCCGAAGAACAGGGCACACAGACAGGGCTTGAAGTCAGAGTGTGACCATTGCTAAGAGAGGTAAAACCAACATGCTGCTGGTGCGACCAGCATTTTCATCTGTTGCTAGCTGCTGAAGTGGCTGAACTACATGTCTGATCCCTTTGCTGTATGTGCCGAGGAAGAAAACAGACCCGTGGTGGAGGGAGGACCCAGGACAATGGCTTCTGACCATGATTTGGAGATGGAGGATATGAATCTGAATATGGATAGAGACATGGAAGGAGAGCTGGAAGAAGAGAAGGAAATGAGAGAGGATGGTGGACGTGAAGATCCCTTCAAGAGTAAAAAGGTCCATAGGGTTGTCTCGAAATGGATGCTTCCTGAAAAGGTCCGAAGAACATACTTGGAGAGAGCTAACTGCCTCCCACCCCCTGTGTTTATCATCTCCGTCAGCCTTGCTGAGCTGGCGGTGTTTATTTACTATGCCGTGTGGAAGCCTCAGAAACAGTGGATCACCCTGGACACAGGCATCCTGGAGAGTCCCTTTACCTACAATCCCGAGAAGCGGGAGCAAGCCTGGAGGTCTGTCTCCTATATGCTGGTCCACGCTGGAGTTCAGCACATCGTGGGGAATCTCATTATGCAGCTCGCTTTGGGTATTCCCTTGGAAATGGTCCACAAAGGCCTGCGAGTAGGGCTGGTGTACCTGGCAGGAGTGATTGCAGGGTCCCTTGCCAGCTCCATTTCTGACCCACTCAAATATCTTGTGGGTGCTTCAGGAGGAGTCTATGCTCTGATGGGAGGCTATTTTATGAATGTTCTGGTGAATTTTCGAGAAATGATTCCTGCCTTCGGAATTGTCAGACTACTGATCATCATCCTTATAATTGGGTCAGATATGGGATTTGCTCTCTACAGAAGGTTCTTTGTCCCTGCGGACGGGTCACTGGTGTCTTTTGCAGCCCATGTTGCAGGTGGATTCGCTGGAATGTCCATAGGTTACACTGTGTTTAGCTGCTTTGATAAGGCTCTACTGAAGGACCCAAGGCTCTGGATAGCAATTGCAGCTTATTTCGCTTGTGTCTTATTTGCCGTGTTTTTCAACATTTTCCTATCCCCAGCAAACTGGACTGCCTCGTGATATATAAACCAAGGAATGCAAAGAGCCATCTGGAAAAAAACTGAAGTCTATGAAGAGACCAAGAAGTCCTTGCAAATACTAACAATTTTTTTTTAAAGAGGTCAGAACACCACCGATGTCCTCAGTTGCAAAGACTATTTACAAAAGGGGTTAGGGCTTAGGGAAGGGGCTTCTGAATGCAGAGGAGGGAAAAGGAAGAGAGAAAAGGGAAGGGATAGAAAAAGCAGGGATTGGCTCTTCCCAGACTCATGGTGTGCATCATATGTATCCTCTCCTTAGAGGGTATGTTGTAGAGACTGTTTGATAGAATTCACAAATACTGTAGTGTGCTGATAATAAAAACTTTTCATACCTATAAAAAAAAAAGTAATAACCTAGAAATTTGATTTTGGGGAGGATGAGGAAACATGAGGGAAGAGCAAATGGCTGGCCCATCATCTCAGATAAGAGAATAGCAGTATGTGTTCAAGGACGATAAAGTAAAATTTCCAGATTAACAGAAGGAAGGGAAGAGAATAAAAACTAACTGAATCCATCAGCAAAGTACAAAGCAAATAAAAAGGAAAAGTAAAGTAGAAGGCAAGGTAAAAGACAGGGATGGTCAGTTGGAGAAGGAAGAAAACATGATACGTCGTTTACCAAAAAAATGCTTTATAAAAAGGTAAAGAGAAGGCTGAAAAGTTTAAAAATGGGCAAAAATATAAACAAATGTAAACTTCTCCAAGGCAAAAGAGCACAAAATGGTGATGAAAGAAATCAAAGACCTATATAAATGGAGACATATTGTTTTCATGGATTAGAAGAGTCAAGGTGATAAAGACATTGATTTTCCCCAGACTAATCTACAGATTTAATATAATTCTTATCAAAATGTCAGCAATATTTATGCACAATTCTTAACAAAATGTCAGCAAGCTCATTCTAACATTTATATGGAAAGGGAAGAGGACTAAAATAGCTAAACAATTTTGAAAATGAAGAATTAAATGTTATCATTTTTTATAAGAATTGCTCATTTATTTTGTTTCTTAAATTCCACATATGAGTGTAATCATATGCTATTTATCTTTCTCTGGCCAATTTTGCTTAGCATAATACTCTCTTGTTCCATCCTTGTCATTGCAAATGGCAAGATTTCATTCTTTTTATGGCCACATAATATTCCACCCCCGTGTGTGTGTGTGTGTGTGTGTGTGTGTGTGTGTGTGTGTACTGCCTCTTTATCCATTCATCAATCAAAGGACACTTGGGCTAATGTTTTGTTTTTCCATACACAAGTCTTTGGCCTCCTTACTTATTTTTAAGTATTTTATTCTTTGGTGCTACTGTAAATGGAATTGTTTTATTGACTTCATTTTTGAATTGTTTATTACTAGTGCCTAAAAATGAGACCAATTTTTCTGTGTTGATTTTGTATCCTGCAACTTTGCTGAAATTATTAGCCCTTACTAATAGACTCTCCAGTGGTTTTTTGTAGTTTTAGCAGACTCTCTAGTAGTTTCTACACATAATATTGTATCACCTATGAAAAGAAATAATCTTACTTCTTCCTTTCCGATTTGGATAGCTTTTATTTCCTTTTCTTGCCTAATTTCTCCTGACAGAACTTCGGATTCTATGCCTAATAGAAGTGGTAAAAGCAGGCATCCTTGTCTTGTTCCTGATCTTAGAGGAGAAGTGTTCAGTTTTTCACCATGGAGTATAATGTTATCTGTGGGTTTCTTATACAGAGCCTTTATTATGTTAGTAAACTTCCTTCTATTTCAACTTCACTAAGTGTATTATCTTGAAAGGTGCTTAATCTTGTCAAGTTCTTTTTCTGCTCTATTAAAATGATCATGTGGGTTTTTTTTCCTTCAATTAATACAGTTTATCACATTGATACTTTTTTTTTTTAAGTAGGCTCCACACACAGCAGGGAGCATAACATGGGGCTTGAATTTACTACCCTGAGATCAAGACCTGTGCTGAAAACAACCACCCAGTCAACCCACATTGATTGATTCTTATATGTTGAGGCATCTTTACACTCCAAATAAATCCCACTTGGTCATGGTGCATAATTCTTTTAGTCTGTTGCTGAATTTGGTTTGCTAATATTCTTTGAGGATTTTTGTATCAATATTCATAAGGGTTATTAGTCTGCAGTTTTCTTTTCTTGCAGTATCTTTGTCTAGCTTTTAGTATCAGGGTAATGCTGGCCTCATCAAATGAGTTGGCATGCCTTAAAAAGAATGTAAATATATGTAAAATCAATCTCTCCTCAAAATGCCAGTGCAGCTCTTTCTGCCCATGGGTTCTGCCCCTGTGCTTTAAAAAACTATAAAAACTATATATTAAGTGTCTGGTAGAATTTACCAATGAGGCCATCTGGTCCATGACTTTTTTTGGTGGGAAGCTTTTGGTTACTGATTCAAGTTCTTACTAGTTAGATAGTTAGGTCTATCCAGATTTTCTGTTTCTTCCTGATCCAGTCTTGGTAGAGTGTATGTTTCTAGGAATTTGTCCATTTCACTTAGGTCATCCAGTTTGTTGCTTATAAATGGTTCCTAACACTAAGTGTACAGTTGAAAAACATACACATGTTCAAAAATCCTAGAAGTGAATTTATCAATAAATAAGTATTTATCAAGAATCCATTATGTCCAAGGCACCATGAAACAGAAAAATTTTTTTTCTCTCGTTTTCATCAAAATGAAATTTTAGAGTTTTTCTCTCATTTTCGTCAAAAACAAAATTTTATAGAGATCATCTGCAATAACCACAAACATTAATAAAGTAACTAGAAATAAATATAACTACAGATGTGCCACAAGGGATGGTGCAGCAGCCCAAAGCTGCCTACAGTGAGAACAACCTTGGGCTTAAAGGGAACCCAAGGACAGTTATTACAAGAGAGAGCCACCTCCAGGAACTGGACCTATGTGGAGGGATGCAGCCAACCTACCAGGACAAAGCAAGGAGGAACAAGTACCCCCATCTCAATCTCTCAATCTCTGATCTTTTTTTATTAACCCTTTCACATGTATGTTTGTATGTATGTAGATTTACATATAGTTCTAAGAAATTATACAGAGAGGTCCTGTGTGTGTTTTATCCACTTTCCCCACTGGTAACATCCTGAAAAACTATAGTATAATATCTCAACCAGAATCAGGTCATGATCTTCGGGTCCTGGGATCAAGCCCTGCATCGTGCTCCCTGCTCAGTGGGAGGTTGGCTTCTCCCTCTCCCACTCCCCCTGCTTGTGTTCCCTCTCTCACTGTCTCTCTCTGTGTGCCAAATAAATTTTTAAAATCTTTAAAAAAAAATTCCATTGATAAAATGCACTGAGCATGTTCAGATTCTCCCAGTTTTACTTATACTTATTTGTAGTGTGTGTGTGTGTGTGGTGCATCTAGTGTATTCTAATTTTGTCACATGGGTTTGTGTATCCACCACCACAGTCAAGATACAGAACAGTTTCAACACCAGGGTGATTCCTCCTGCTTCTTTTCATAACCACACCCATATACCCCCTACCCTTTTCCCTTTCCCTAACGCTGGCAACCAGAGAGCTTTTCTCATTTTTATAATTTAATTTCAAAAATATTATATAAATGAAATCATACAGTATGTAACCTTTTTTGGCATTTTTCCACTCAGTATATTTCCTCCAATATTCATTCAAGTTAATTCCTTTATTGTTGAGCAGTATTCCATGGTATGGAGGCACTACAGTGGATTTAACCTTTCACTTATGGGCAGACATTTGTATTGTTTCCAGCTTGGGAGCTATTACAAATAAACTGCCATGCACACTCAGGTGCAGGTTTTTCTGTGAATATTAGCTTCTATTTCTCTGAGATAAATGTCCAAGAGAGGAATTGCTGGGTCATGTGACAATTGCATATTTAGTTTTTTAAGAAACTGTCAAATTGTTTTCCAGAGTAGCCATACCCTCTTATATTCCCACCAGTAATATATGAGACCCAATTTCTCCACATCCTCACAAGGATGTGGTGTTAGTAATTTTTTTTTTATTATACCCATTCTATTAGGTATGTTAGTGTAGTAGTCTGGGTTCTCCATAGGAACAGAATTTTATACACATAACATTCTTGGTTCTTGTATTATGTATGTATTTTGCGGAAACTTGCTGAAATAGTTATTAAAAGTAGAATTCACACACATATGATTGAGATTTATTATAAGAAATTGATTCACACTGGTATGGAGGCTGAGAACTTCTAAGATCTGCAGTCGGAAGCTGGATACTCAGGAGAGCTGATGGTATAGTTCCAGTCTGATACCTAAAGCTTGAGAACCAGGAGAGTCAATGGTATTAATTTCCAGCCCGAGTCCAAGTTCACAGGCAGGAGGAGACTGATATCCTAGCTCAAAGTCAGTCAGGCAGGGAGAATTCTCCCTTACTCAGCTTTTTCAGGCATTCAGTGGATTGTTTGAGGCCCACTCACACTGGAGAAGAAAATCTGCTTTACTAGGTCTACCCCTTCAAATGTTACTCGCATCCTGAAATACCCTATGAAAACACTCAGAATAATTCAACCAACTACCCAGGCACCCCATGGCCTAGTCCAGTTCACACATAAAATTATAGTAGGATATCACACATTTTGGTTTTAATCTGCATTTCCCTAACTGCTAATGATGAAGCATTCCTTTCCGTGTACTTACTTGCCATCTGTATGACTTCTTCAGAGAAATATCTGTGTTTTTTTTAAACTGTTGAGTCTTGAGAGTTCCTTATGTATTCTAGATACTAGTCTTTTGTTAAATATGTGGCTTATAAGTCTAGCTTGTCTTTTCATCCTCTTGTCTTTCATGGAACAAAAGTTTTTCATCTGGACTAGTTCCATTTTATCAATTTTTCCTTTTAGGGATTGTACTTCTGGTGTTAAGTCTAAGAACTCTTTGCCCAGCCCTACTTTTGAAAGATTTTCTTCCAAAAGTTTTATCATTTTACATTTAAAATGATGGTTCATTTTGAGTTAGTTTTTATCTAAGGTATAAAATTTAGATCCTTTTTTTAAAAGATTTTATTTATTTATTTGACAGTAAGACAGAAAGCACAAACAGAGGGAGCAGCAGGTAGAGGGAGAAGCAACCTCCACACTGAGCAGTGATCCAGAGGCAGGACTCAATCCCAGGACTTGAGGATCATGACCTGAGCAGAAGGCAGACACTTAAAAGGCCTGAGCCACCCAGGTGACCCAAAATTTAGATCTTTTTAAAACCTTACCAATATATAATTTCTCTGCCACCATTTGTTGAAAAGACCATCCTTTCTCCTTGAATTCATTTTTTATCTTTGTCAAAAATCAGTTGAGCAGGGTCACCTGGGTAGCTCAGTCATTAAGTGTCTGCCTTCAGCTCAGGTCATGATCCAGGGTCCTGGGATTAAGTCCCACATTGGACTCAGCAGGAAGCCTAATTCTCCCTCTCCCAATCCCCCTGCTTGTATTCCTTCTCTCTTCCCTCCCTCTCTTTCTCTCTCTCTGTCAAATAAATAAATAAATAAAATCTGTTTTAAAAAATCAATTGGGCATCTTCATATGGGTCCATTTCTGGATTCTCTACTCTGTTGCACTGATCTAGGAGTCTATCCTTTGCCCAATACTGCATACTCTTGATTACTGTAGATTCATATTACATATTCAAATTAGGCAGACTGATTCCTAACACTTTATTCTTCTTCTCTAAGATTGTTTTAGCTATCTCAGTCCTTTGTCTTTCCATATAAATTTTAGAGTAAGCTTGTCTATACCTACCAAAAATTTCTTGCTGGGATTTTTTTATAGAAACTGCATTAAACCTACACGTTAATTTGGTGGAGAAATCACATCTTTGCTATGTTGAATCTTCAAATCCATGAGCATAGTATGTCTCTCCACTTATTTTGGTCTTGTTTGATTTCTCTTATGATTTCCTGCTTTCAATTTCACCGTTTTCTGTTCTTAATTTTAATTATTTCCTTCTTTCTACTCATTTTGAGTTTATTTTTATCTTTTTCTAGTTTCTTGGGGTAGGAACCTAGATTATTGACTTGAGAACTTTCCTCTTTTTTTTTTTTAAGATTTATTTATTTATTTGACTGAGATCACAAGTAGGCAGAAAGGCAGGCAGAGAGAGAGGAGGAAGCAGGCTCCCCGCTGAGCAGAGAGCCTATGTGGGACTCGATCCCAGGACCCTGGGATCATGACCTGAGCTGAAGGCAGAGGCTTTAAACCACTGAGCCACTCAGGTGCCCAAGAACTTTTCTCTTTTCTAATGAAAGAATTTAGTGCTATAAATTTCCCGCTTGGCATTGCTCTAGGTGTGTAGTACATATTTTGCTATGTTGTATTTTCATTCTCATTCAGTTCTTTAAATTTTAAATTTCTTAAATTTCCCTTGAGATTTCCTCTTTGATTCATGGATTATTTCAAAGTGTGATGTTCAACTTTCAGTTCTTTGAGATTTTCCTGTTGCTTTTCTGTTGTTATTGGTTTCTAGTTTGTTTCCCTTATACCTAACTGATTTTTGACAAAGATACAAAAGCAATTTAATGAAGAAAATGATGGTCTTTTCAACAAATTTTGATGGAGCAACTTCACATCCATGAGTTAAAAAAAATAATAATAATAACTTGACCTAATTCCATACCTTGTGTAAAAGTTAACCCAAAATGGGGGCACCTGCATGGCATAGTCAGCTGGGCCTCCAACTCTTGGTTTCAGCTCAGGTCTGATCTTGGGATCAGGGACTCAAGCCCCACATAGAGCTCCTCGCCCAACTCCAAGTGTGCTTGAGTTTCTCTTTCCCACTCCTTCTGCCCCACATATGCACACTCTCTCTAAAATAAAAAAGTCTTTAAAAGAAATTAACTCAGGCGCTTGGGTGGCTCAGTGGGTTAAGCCTCTCAGATTATGATCTCAGGGCCCTGGGATCGAGTTCTGCATCAGGCTCTCTGCACGGCAGGGAGCCTGCTTCCTCCTCTCTCTCTCTCTGCCTGCCTTTCTGCCTACTTGTGATCTCTCTCGGTCAAATAAATAAATAAAATCTTTTTTAAAAAATTAAAAAAATAAAATAAATTAACTCAAGGGGAGCCTGGGTGATCAGCTGGATAAGCAGCTGCCTCTAGCTCCAGTCGTGATCCCAGGGTCCTAGGATCTAGGCCCTCATCAGGTTCCCCACTCAGCAGAGAGCCTGCTTCTCCCTCTCTCTCTGCCTGCCACTCTGCCTACTTGTACTCACTTTCTCTCTGTCAAATAAATAAATAAAATCTTTTTTTTAATAAACAAAATCTTAAAAAAAAAAAGGAAATTAACTCAAAATGAACCATGATCTCAAATGTACAACTAGAAAACTTTCGGAAAACATACTCTGGAAACATTCTGCATGATTTAAATTCTATTCAGTTTGTGAAGGTTTAATGGACCAGAATATGGTCTACCTTGGTGAATGTCCCAGAGTATTTGGGGGGAAAATTATATATTCTACTGTCATTGGTCAGTGTTTCATATATGTTGATTAGATCTTATTGGTTGTATCATTCATATCTTATCTTTTATATTTTGCTGATTTTCCACATAATAGTTTTAACAGTCGCTGAAAGTAGGATGTTGAAATCCTCAGTTATAATTATGGAGTGGTCTATTACTGTGTTCAGTTCTCAGTTTTTGCTTCATGTATTTTGAGGTTCTGTTGTTTGCTAAATAGATGTTTAATACTGTTTTATCTTCCTGGCGGATTGATCCTTCTTATCATTATGTTTGTTATATTTCTCTTTATCCTGAGTAACCTTCTTCACTGTGAATTCTCTTTTACCTGATATTGATAGGGCTATTCCTTATTTTAATTAATATGTGCATAGTATGTCTTCTTTTATCCTTTACTTTTTAAAAAAAAACTTGATTTTTTTAAAAGGTTTTATTTTTTTTATTTGAGAGAGACAGAGTAAGAGAGAGAGAGAACACAAGCAGGGGGAGCAGCAGAGGGAGAGGGAGAAGCAGGCTCCTACTGAGCAGGGAGCTCGACATGGGCTCTATCCCAGGACCCTGAGCTCATGAGCCAAAGGCAGACGCTTGAGTGGTCCACCCAGGAATCCCTATCCTTTACTTTTGACCCACCTATGTTGCTAAATTTGAACTGATTTTCTAGTTACCACCACCTAGCTTAGTAATTTTTTATTCACTCTGCCAGTCTGTACCTTTTATTAGTGTATTTAATGATTTACACTTAAGGTAATTACTCATATGTTAGTACTTAAGTCTGCCATTTTATTTATTTTCTATTTGTTTTCTCTGCTTCTCTTTCATTGCCTTCCTATGGGCTACTTAAACATTTTTAGAACTCCACTTGGACTTATTTATAGAGTTTTTGGGTGCACCTCCTTGTATAGTTTCCTTAGTGATTGCTCTGCATGTTACAATACATCAGTGTGACTTAGCAGTCTACTGGAATCAATGCTTTAACACTTTGTATGAGGTGAGGAATCTACTCCTCCATTTAAGTCCTTACTTCCCCTACTTTGAAATATCATTGTCTTGAATACCAGCTATTATTATATTTTTGTTTCAATCATCAAATATGATATTAAAAACTCGTAAAGGGTACCTGGGTGTCTCAGTTGGTTAAGTGACCGACTCTTGGTTTCAGCTCAGGTCATAATCTTGGGGTTATGGGACCAAGCCCTGAGTTGGGCTTGGCAATTAGTGTGGAGTCTGCTTGGGAGTCTTTCTCCCTCTCCCTCTGCCCCTCCCCCTTGACTCTCTCTCTAAAATAAATAAATAAATCTTTTTTTTTTTTTTAAATTCAAAAGAAGAACAGTCAATTGTAGGTGGCCATATTTCTGCTCTTTCTATTGTTCTCCCTACCTAATGCTCCAAGTTTCCTTTTTTTTTTTTTTTTTTTAATGATTTTCTTTCTGGTTAAAGAAATTTCCTGTAGCAATTTTTTTAGGATAGGTCTGCTAGCAACAAGTTCTTTTCATTTTCCTTCATTTTCAGATGTCTTTATTTCCTCTTCATCGCTGCAAGATAGTTTCACCAGCTGTAGTATTCGCAATTAATGGTTCTCTGTTTTTAGCACCTGAAAAATGTGCCACTTCTTTTCTGTCCTCTTTGGTTTCAGATGAGAACTCCTTTGTCATTCTGGTGTTCTCCATTTTTAAGTCAGCAGGAAGAAAAGGGAAAAGAAAGCAAAAAAGATGGTAAAGGTAAAACACCTATTTTATGTCTTACAGACTATTCTAAGCCACACAGAGCATGCAGAAGATGTGAATAAATCACTGGATTCAGTAAAATGCAAATGTTTCCATGAACTGAAGGTGTATCATGGATAGCCTGCTTTGTGCTCCAGTGCTTCAAAAAGAGCAAGGCAGCTTTGCTTTCTCATGAAAATTGATAATTAACCAGCTCTGTGAAGAATATTGATGTGGGTGAGGGGTGGGGGGCAAAAATCAATCCCTGGAAAAACCATTTCCTGCTTTTCTTTCCTCTTTCCCCAGCCTATCCCTCACCCACCTCAAACTCTGGACCTGCAAACCCCAACTCATTCCTTCACTTCTTTTTCCTTCCTTTTAGGCCTCTAAGCCTAGTACTTATTCTATTTCAGAAAAAAAAAAAAATGTGTGTGGAAAGTGGGAATAAGTAGATCTCCATTTTTAAGAGAATTTTCCAAAACAATAAAACAATCAATAGCAGTGGCTGTCTAAGTCGTCTTTAAATTCCCAGTCCTTGGCACAATCCTGACTGACACAGAGAAGTTACGGATATAAGAAAGAAGGAAGGACGGAGAGTGGGAAGGTGGAAGGAAGGAAGAGAAGTGGGATCGAACATTTCTTTTATACCTGCTACATGATAAGCATTGAGGAAGAATTGCAAAGACATGGTGTTAACGTCATGGCGTCCATATCTGATAGAGCTGAAGGGACTCAGCTGCAATCAGAGGAATCTAAGAGATCTCTTGGACAAGACAGAAACACTGAGTCCTCAGAGCCGTGCTCTTTCTGCTGCTCAGTACCTCACAACCCTCACCAGTGGGAAGCACTGTAGAGTGTAGCTGCCTCATCCTATGTCTTAGTCCAACTGGACTTTTCTAACAGCATGCCACAGCCTGGGGTGGGGGTGGGGGCGAGTGTCTTATAAACTATGGAAATCTGTTTTTCACAGTTCTGGAGGCTGGGAAGTCCAAGATCTAGCACCACAGGAGGTTCAGTGTCTGGTGAGAGCCCACTTACTGGTTCACAGATGGCCATCCTCTCACCGTGTCCTCCTCACAGGGTGGAGGGGAACGCAAGCTCTCTGGGGTCTCTTTTTTATTAGGATACTAATCCCTCTCTCCTGAGGGCTCCACCCTCTCCCCCTAAGCACCTCCCAAGACTCCACCTCCAAAAACCCTCACATGGGGTTAGGACATTGGGGAGGACACAAACCTTCAGTCTCTAGCACCCTGCACTGTCCTCTCTCTCCACACGGAGGTACACTGTGCAGTTAAAATCCTGTGGCTGAATAGTCGGTGTTGGCAGAATTCTAGAATTGCTATTCCTTCTCGTCCCTGCAGAGTGAGAGACAGCTATGTGTCCCTTGCTTGTCCTGTGTGTTCCCTGCCAAATCTAAGAAGCCCTATCTGTCTCCTGTGTATGTCATTCTAGAACCTAATGCTCAAAGTTCAAGCAGAGTTGCACATGTTTTAATGAAATGAGCAGGATGGCTGGGTCCTAAACAAAGGAATATTTGTTAAGAAATTGTCAAAAGACCTAAAAAACTCGGCAATTTCAAAGACCACAAAATAAGCTGTAGGAAAAAGAACTTTAAAATCTACTATTCAATGTTAAATATCTGACATACACACCCAGAACAGCAAAACACAATTTCTTGAAATGACTCTATATCATTAGGAATATCCTTAAAATTTTCTGGGTATCACTTTTTAGCATTTTCAAGTCTAAAGACTAAAGTTCTGGGGCACCTGGGTGGCTCAGTGGGTTAAGCCTCTGCCTTCAGCTCAGGTCATGATCTCAGGGTCCTGGGATCAAGCCCCAAATTGGGCTCTCTGCTCAGCAGGGGGCCTGCTTCCCCCCTCTCTCTCTGCCTGCCTCTCTGCCTCCTTGTGATTTCTCTCTCACTCTCTCTGTCAAAAAAATAAATAAAATCATGTAAAAAAAAATGAAAGTTCTTTGAATATCTCTTCCAGCTATGAGAAAACCCATTAGCAACTCACAGGTACCCCTGGAGGACATACATGCACCCCGGTAGTGAGGCCACTGTGGCTATGGAAATTAGTGCTGGCCTGCAAGAAGCCCCTGGGCAGCCAGCTTCTGCAATGATCCTAGGAACTTACTCATCCACTAAAGTGAACTGGAATTTTCCAGGCTACAGACATTCAAAAATATCTTACTTCTGGTCTGAATATCTCACCTAGCCATCAGGTGTGTTTACCTCCACATTAGGAGGTATTTTTCCTCATGTCTGGGGCTGAAAGTGAGATAGGGAAGAATGATAAGTCATCTGATATGGCCAGACACAGGGGCAGAGTATACTCAAAAGTGAACATAAAACAGGAAGAGAGTATGGAAATTATATCAATGTGTCTCCACAAACTAGTCCCCTTTTAATCTTCAACATCACCATACCATGACTTAGTGTTACTATGATTTCACGGTTAGAAAAATGTTTTTTCAAAAAGAGAAAAAAGAAAAAGAAAAATGAGTTTTTTCTCTTTGGATTTCTATAGACTGGGTGGCTCAAAACAAAAATTCATTCTCTCACAGTTCAGAAGTGTCAGAAAAGGGTCAGCAGGTTTGAATCCTTCTGGAGGGTCTGAGGGAGAAACTGTCCTCGCTTCTCCTACATTCTAAGAGTAGCAGGTGTTCCTTGGCATTCTTTGGCTTGTTGACACATCACTGGCCCAATAAATCTGTTGTAGTCAGCCAACCTGATCTGAAGTTGGAAACAGAGCTTCAGCCTGTGTGTTCTCTTTTTAGTAGATCTTCTGCCTTAGAAACACCTCCTTGGGCAGCAGTCACAACTAATTCCTCATTAAGATCACCAGACACTTGAGTTTCAAATACTTTCCTCTGGTTTGGGGAGAGTCTTTCACCAAATGTACAGCTGATGGTTGACCCTCCAAATACCATGTTGCAAACTTTGGCTAGATTATATGCCCAGGATAGTCCACAAGCTTCTACCTATAAATCACTACCTCTTGAAACCACAGCCATGAAGTACGAGGGACAAGTCTGACATGTAGATCTCCTGGCTCTTAGTGCAATGTGCCATTTCAGCTTTTCAGTTTTCACAGGTTTTTCAAGATCAATGCCAGTGGCATATCATATATGCTGGTCTTCTGTGAACTCATCTTAACCACTGGGATCTAGGAAACAGTCAAGTAAGAAATTGTCCGTTCGCCATCCAGGCCTTAAGGACACATCCTGAGATTCGGAGAATGCCAAGAGCACCTACCGTGTGGACAAAGTCCTGAGAAAAGAATGAGCAAAGAATTTCCTCTGACCTTGACAAAGGAAGTTATTTTTCTCAGATGAGAGGTGTTAAAAGTCTTCTGTGGACATCAACATCTCAGCAGTGAGCATGACCTGAGAAATCTAACAAGAAAGCGGAAAAAGGGCGCCTGGGTGGCTCAGTGGGTTAAGCCGCTGCCTTCGGCTCGGGTCATGATCTCAGGGTCCTGGGATCGAGTCCCGCATCGGGCTCTCTGCTCAGCAGGGAGCCTGCTTCCCTCTTTCTCTCTCTCTGCCTGCCTCTCCATCTACTTGTGATTTCTCTCTGTCAAATAAATAAATAAAATCTTTAAAAAAAAAAAGAAAGCAGAAAAAAATAGTGGCTCTTCCTATTCACTTCTCTTACAATAATAATTACATCGATCACAGGTGCCTGTTCCTTGGTTTTGAATTTTAATCTAATAATATTTTCTGCTTCATTCCAACATCTTTTCTATGCTACTTGCCATTTTGTTAGACCTCAAATGATTAACAGAAGTTTGCCAGCATCAAGCATGGAAGGGTGCTAATCCAGGCAGTACTTGGAGAGGCAGGATGTGAGGGCAGGTTGCCCCAGGAGATACAAAGAATGACCGTTTAATTGGAGTATTTGGTGCTTGGGAGAGGAAAAGGCAGCTTGAAGACAGGATTGGTGCCAAATTGAAGCACTCATTGGACTTTGCTTAGGAGTTTGATTTTACATGCAGTAGAGAACACAGATTTTTAGACTAAGAAAATTATAAAAGAAGCAGGCAACAGGGAACATTGATGGATACTTGTCACAGGAGCCTGGATGAGACCCAGTCTCCACCAAGGCAGTGCCTAAGGACACTAGGGAAAGGCCAATTCAAGAGTTATTTAAGAGGAAGAATGAACAGAAATTGGGAACCTAATGGATGTGTGTATAAAGCAAAAGGCAATGACATTAGACAAATCATGGTACTTGCACTGAAATTAGGTATGTACACTCCTCTACCCAGAACTCTTAAATGACTTTCCTGAATCATGATTGACAATCTGGAACCCTCTGTTTTTGTCACACTTTTCCATACTGAAGCACACGTACTGTTTTCTACCAAATCACAGTCCCATGAACTTTCCTTTACTGACTTTATGGATTCTTCTTTCTCTTTTATGTCCTCTAAGAGGGGATATCCTCAAAAATTTATCCGTGGCCCTCTTTATAGTCAATCTTTCAATAAGCCAATCAACACGTATGGACCCACATGGCCAGCCCTGTGCTCTCGCTCAGACTGAGGCCTCCAAATGCTTGCAAGCCTCTTAAATTTACATTGTCCAACTTCATCCTGAATTCAGCACATTATTATCTTTCCCTGAAAACCGGCCCCTCTATCAATTCTCTTTTGTCCATAGTAAAACCATGTTTTCAGTCTCCCTAATGGGCAGCCTTAAAGCCACATTAATAATAAAAGAGCACAGATTTTAGAGTCCAATTCTGGGGGAATATAGACTCAAACAGCTGTTAATCATATGACTTTGGTCAAGCTAGTCAACCTTTCTGAACCTCTGCTTCTTCAATAGTAAAATGGGGGCAATAATACTTAACACAGAAAAATGTCATAAAATATAAATGAGATCCTATGGGCAAAGGGCCCAGCCAGGTCCTGGCACAGAGTCAGCATCCAACAAATGTTGGTTCTAATCTCCTATGCCTTCTTCTTTACTTCCTATTCAACAGATCACCAACTTCTACTGTCACAACATATCACCAATTTCTACTTCCACATTCCCATTGTTACATTTAGATTTTCCCCTTTTTCTCCATTTCCACTGCAAGTCTAAACTCCATGTTCCCAGGATGCCTGGGTGGCTCAGTCAGTTACGTGTCCAACTCTTTATTTCAGCTCAGCTCATGATCTCAGGGCTGTGAAATCAAGCCCTGCACTGGGCTCCGTGCTGGCCATGAAGCCTGTTTAAGACTCTTTTTCCCAGGGTGCCTAGGTGGCTCAGTGGGTTAAGCCTCTGCCTTCAGCTCAGGTCATGATCTCCGGGTCCTGGGACTGAGCCCTGCATCAGGCTCTCTGTTCGGCGGGGAACCTGCTTCCTCCTCTCTCTCTCTGTCTGCCTCTCCGCCTACTTGTGATCTCTGTCGGTCAAATAAATAAATAAAATCTTAAAAAAAAAAAAAGTGAGCTTCCCTCACTAAAAAAATAAAAATATAAAAAATATTTAGCCCATGGGTGGCTCAGTTGTTAAGCATCTGCCTTCAGCTCAGGTCATGACTCCAGGGTCCTGGGATCAAATAAATAAATACAATCTTTTAAAAAAAAAAATACATTTAGCCCATACGTCATGCTGCCATGTTCATATTCCTAAAACATTGCTCTTATCCTGTTTGATATATGTGATATAGAAAGCTGGGTACTTAAATAAATATTTCTAAGACATATATACAGGTATATGTGAAGGTGCTTCTTCACTCATTTGTTTTCCAACTTGTGTGAAACAGAGGTTTTTTGCTGCCTTCCACTTCCTCAGTCTCCTCCTACAAAGATGAACTCAGGGATGAGCAAACAATGAGCATTCAGTCAATGCCATTAGCCCAGTGATGAACAAACCTGTTCCTAGAACATTGCTCAATTTATAGCAACTTCTTTTCTAGAAGAAACAAAGTTCACGGATTCACAAAATTCCAGAAAACAGCAGTAGCAACAGGAAAAACAGAATTAATTTGAAGGAAAGTCTTTGGCCAGGTGAAACCCATGATAGAAAACAACATCTTACTGACAGTAATTATAATGACAACGCGGCGAGAACTTAAGTGTTGAAGAACATGCATGGGAACTATAAAATCCTGTGAGGTAGCTGCCAGGGGCCAGGGAGGCGGAGCAATGGGGAGCAGGCATTTAATGGGTATAGAGTTTCAGCTCTGCAGGATGAAGAGTTTCAGAGACTGGGTTAACCAACAATGTGAATCTACTTAACAGTATTAAACTATACTCTTAGAAATGTGTAAATGGTCAATTTTATATGTTTTTTAATTATTTTTTTGTTTCTAAAAACAAATGTGAGAAAAATCCTAAAGATCTGAAGGTGTGTGCCTTAGCTAGGGGATTAATAAAACAGGAAGGAAAGCATCCCTAGATTTAGGAATGCGCTCTTGTTATGGTGTTCCCATCAGAGCCTACCTTTGTCTCTGTCACAAAGATCCTACCATGGCATTTAAATTTTCTCTCTAGCTGCTTGACTCCCCTACTAAACTAGAGGTTTCTTTAAAGCAGATACTACCTCTTTACTATGGCATCCCCAATACTTAACACGTAACACGGTGTGTGGCACCAAGTCACATTCCATAAATATTTGTTAAGAATGAATGAATGAGGGGGTGCCTGGGTGGCTCAGTGGTTTAAGCCGCTGCCTTCAGCTCAGGTCATGATCCCAGAGTCCTGGGATCGAGTCCCGCATCGGGTTCTCTGCTCAGCAGGGAGCCTGCTTCCTCCTCTCTCTCTCTGCCTGCCTCTCTGCCTACATGTAATCTCTCTGTCAAATAAATAAATAAATAATCTTTAAAAAAAAAAAAAAAAAGAATGAATGAATGAGGGGCGCCTGGGTGGCTCAGTGGGTTAAGCCTCTGCCTTCAGCTCAGGTCATGGTCTCAGGGTCCTGGGATCGAGCCCTGCATTGGCTCTCTGCTCAGCGGAGAGCCTGCTTCCCTTCCTCTCTCTCTCTGCCTGCCTCTCTGCCTACTTGCGATCTCTGTCTGTCAAATAAATAAATAAAATCTTAAAAAAAAAAAAAACGAATGAATGAATGAATGAACATCAAGGCACTCTATATATAACTTCTTCTTTTAAAAAAAAGATTTTATTTATTTATTTGAGTGAGAGAGACCATTAGAGGGGAGAGATCAGAGGGAGAAGCAGACTCCCCACCTAGCAGGAAGCCCGATGCGGGGACTTGATCCCAGGATTCCAGGATCATGACCTGAGCTGAAGGCAACCACTCCACTGACCGAGCCACTCAGGCGCCCTATATATACCTTCTTTTCAGAGTGCTTCCTGCATATTGTTAACTCATGGGGTACAATTCAATGTGATAATATTATGATTATTCCCATTTTACATAAAAGAAAACAGACACAGAGAGGTTAAGGGCCTTACCCAAGATCACACAACTAATAAGTAGTGATGCTACTTTTGATTCAAATCAAAACAGTCCTGCTCCAGAGCTAAGCTTTTAGCCACTCACCAAGCTACCATCCAGTACATGAGGAATCTGAAACACTGGTCCACGGAAAGCCCCAAGTCAGACTGCTAGTAAGTGACGAAGCCAGACCATACCCTATCTGCTTTCGGGAAATAATTAGAAATAGACCACAGGGGAAAGCCTGATTGTCTCTATGTCACTAACAACATCATGACCTTCCAATAAGAGCAGAAAAGCCACATTTTCAGGGCATCTGGAGTTCTTCGCTGTGTATGTTTATGTGCTTGTTCCTTTCCTCCAACAGACCCTAAGGCCTCCAGGGTAGAGATAATGTCTCATTTTGTTATACCCTCAAAGCCTGCCATAGTGTCTGGTACAGAGGAGACATTTAAATAAGAGTTTGTTGAAAGGAGTAAGAGAAGAACAATCTTAAGCCAAGCTACCATACACATATGGCAACAGATCACTGTCACAATTCCATGCATCTGTAAGTCTGTGAATTCCTAATTCTCTTAGAAATATAATTTCAAAAAAAATAATTAATTAATTAAATTTTTTAAAAAGAGAAAGACAATTTCACCTCTTCTAAACTCGCCATTCGACCTCATTATGTTTATTATCCCTGTGGAGTAGGTGAGTACGGTCAGATAGTTGAGCAAAAACTATCCAGTCTTTAAGTCCTCTGTACATAGCATGAAAGCCCAATCAAATAAACAAAAAAATGATAATTATGAATATTTACAAAGGAGCCACTTTTGTAAAGTTCGGGACCATCAAACCCAAATCTAGAAGTGGAGGTAAAAATCTTGAGTTGGGCATAGATTGGCTCCAGGTAAACCTTGCCTGGCACAGACAGACAAGGAAGAGCTGGGGAGGCAGAAGGCTATGAATTTCCTAAAATCTGCTGCAGAATTTTGTGTCCTTACACATTTGTGCATTTTTCTGGGAGAATGATTCATAGCATTCATTACAATCTGAAAGAGCTATTTGACTAAAACAACAAAGTCAAAACTATGGCTTTAGTATCTTTGCTTACCTATTGTAGCAGAGTATATCCATTCTAGGCACCAAGTAAGAAAGAACTGTAATGACTCCATGATGTAAACTGAAAACGTGCTTCAGGGACACCTGGGTGGCTCAGTAGGTTAAGCCTCTGCCTTTGGCTCATGTCATGATCTCAGGGTCCTGGGATCGAACCCCACTTCAGGCTCTCTGCTCAGCAGGGAGCCTGCTTCCCCCTCTCTCTCCACCTGCCTCTCTGCCTACCTGTGATCTCTCTCTCTGTCAAATAAATAAATAAAATCTTAAAAAAAAAAAAAAGACATGCTTCAAGGATCCTTATGGATGGAGAGAGTGAGAGAAAAGAGTTGAAATGTTTGAAATATCTAGTAACTTGAAAGATAACAGAGCTTTGTGCAAAATTTGGTGCTAAGCTCCTAGTTACTTCTATTGCCCTTATCAGTGATTTTTTTAGAAGGTGAACAATTTTTTAAGAAAGGAAGCCTGAATTAGATGAATTGGATGAGGACTAAGGAACAGGTCAGGCCATGACTATCTACTTCTCAAGACCATCCCACCACCCTTTACCAAAAAACAAAACTGTTGAAACACCACTCCACTTTGTTCAATTATTTTCTCAGCTGAAATGTACATAACCATCTCCAGTTCTTCTCTCCCCTCCCATCAAGCAGTAACCAGAACAAAAGCCCTCGAATATTATAAGTAGAGGTGGAATAAGATCAGTATTCTTTCCATTTTTGGAAAGGACTTGCAGGGAGGAGATTCATACGGAAACACAGCAGGAGAAAGAGAAAACTCGACTCTTTCCCAGTCAGTGTTTCTCTTTACTGAATTTCCCTAGTTATTATATTTAAGTTTGGCTACTGGTCACATAAATACAAAAAGGTAAACAGTGTCACTCCACTCTCTTGAGAAAACTCCAAATCCTGTGTAATTACAAGCCAGGAGACAGATAACAGCAGGCGAGGGGTTAGAGACTTGTGTTTGCCTTTTTGTTATCACCTGTCGAAATTTGCTGGGAAGGTAAGAAAACAGTGCTGTTTATCTGGATTCATAGCAATCTCTAACTCCAACTTTTGGAAACGTCAAGGTTTGACTGTGACCGTGTTGGCAGAGTCTAATAAATTGCTTTGTAAATGAAGCAGACAACACTGATTGATTATGTTTTACAATACACATTAGTAAAGAGAGAAAAGACTTTCTTTCCCTAAATTAAACCTTAGGCCTCTTCTGCAAGAAAACTAATGAAATTAGGTCAACTTATATACAGGCTGACCATGATATAAGATACATAGATAATATTATACCCTGCACACATGGAATACAAAATATTATGTATGCAGAGTTGCCTGTGTACACAGACTCTAAGAAAATCCTGTATAAGGTGTTAGAGGGACAATGACATATGAAATGAGTATGTCTGCACCAAACTGTCAGCATACAAGAGATGAACTTGGATGTTAGTAGAACCAGTAACACAGATTAACTTATTAACTTAATAATTCAAACCTCTCAGCTTCGCCTTTTCCTTCAAGTATCTTAATGAACCAGGTCAGGACAATCTCTACGCTGTGTGTACCGTCTACTGAGTTGCTGTTACAAACACCTGGACTGTGGGAGAGATGGTTCTCTTCAAACCAAGATACATTTCATAACTCTTGAATTGAGTTATCACTACAGACAAAGAAATCAACATGGAACCCAAATCAAACCAGACCGACTCCCTGCTATCATATAGACAGATCATTCAATGGAGAAAACATTTCCTGGCTCTGAAGACTCAAGTGTGGTTTATGAAAGTGCTCAGAAGACCAAAGCAGCAGGTAAGTACTGATATAGACAAATACTGACATAGGAACAAAAATCAAGTTGACCAGATGATCCAGACATTTAAATGAGAATTTCCCAATTAATTTCCTAATTCTCTAATAATTGAGTACATTTTAGTATTCCAATAATTGCACAACCGTCCATGTTTTCTTAAGTAAAAAGAAGAAATAATACATATTAGATTTAAAGATGCAAAGTCTTCCCAGTGTTTTAAAATATTGTGTGTAACTGATTAGAATTTGGCATGGTTCCTACCTTAGCCACTTTCTCTAGAAACCTAATCCAGTTAGAAACATTTCGTAAAAAATAATTTACTGTCCAGAAAGTTTTCCTGTTTCCAAGATAAGAAAGCCTGTTCTGCTATCCCAGCAGGCAAGAGTTGTTTAAGTTACTAGATAACAAAGTTGTTATTGATTCTATTATTTTTACTCTTCCTGATTCCCTCCAGTCCAAAGGGAGTTTCTTAGACCAAGAATGATTTTATAAAAAGGAGTCGTTATTTTTGCTGTAACTAGCCTCGTTGTGACAGATGGGATCCTCGTGTTTTCTCACTGCCCTTTACTCAGCAGCTAGGAGCACAGAAAGCAAATAACCAAGAAACCAACACACTCACAGTAATCTGGATTTCTCAGCGCTGAGCCAGAGCACTTGGAAATCAAATATTGGTCTCCTCCTGAATGCCCCTTTTAGCCTGTTGTTGTTAACCAGTGTAACATTCCCTTATCACATGCTCATGTGGGCAGAATTAAATGGAATTAGCCACAAATTATATAAAATTCATTTACTTTTAAAGGAAGCTATTTGGTCATGTTCAGTGTAGAGAGAATATGGCATTAAGACACAAGTTATAATGGTACTGCCTAGAGATGAATCAATTTGCCTTGGTTTTATTGCCTCACTTTATTTGCCCTTACGTGTTAGCTACTGTAGCTGGAAAAGCTCAGCTCAGCTTTGCTGAGCCCACAGTGGAGCCACACACATTAACATCCCAAGGAGAGTCCCACTGCTTCCAAAGAGCTCAGGGGGAGAGGTATAATGATAAAGCCAGATCATGCTGAACCTTTCTAAATATTCAGTCACTTAAAGCAAAAATGGACATGTAAGACAGAAAGGAAAACCTGAAAATGTTCAGGATTTGTAACCTACTGTGAAAATGTCCAAGATTTGTATGTGGTTTGCCCATGTAGAGTTTCAAATAACATGCTTTTCTGTACGGACTTGGGCATTTTCCCATACATTTCCTCTATTTAAACCTCACAACAACCTTATGACATAGAGAAGTGTGTTATTATTTGAATGTTCATGCTTAAAGAACATTTGTTCTTTAAAAGCACCTATGAGTCTCCATCTATCAAATAAATTATAGCTCAAGTGTTTGTTTCCTGTTGTTATTCTCAATTCATAGTGTGTTTAAGAGTGACCTTGGCTGGGGGTGCCTGAGTGGCTCAGTGGGTTAAGCCTCTGCCTTCCGTTCAGGTCATGATCCCAGGGTTCTGGGATCAAGGACCCCACACCCCACCCCCGCATCGGCCTCTCTGCTTCAGCAGGGAGCCTGCTTCCCTTCCTCTCTCTCTGCCTGCCTCTCTGCCTACTTGTGATCTCTGTCTATCAAATAAATAAACTCTTTTTTAAAAAGGACCTTGGGTGCATTTAAAATGTAGATTCCCAAGTCCCACCACCTTCAGTAGGTCTCTACATTCTATAAGCACCTTATTGATTTTAATACACATAGTTCATGAATCACACTTCCAGAAACAATACCCTATGAATCTGTTACTTCATTGGTTAGTAGAAATCTGTACCTTGTGGGATTTGCTTAAAGATGTTACGATATGTGATTGGAGAAAATACACAAAATAAGTTTATTCAAATATAGCTTCTCTCTGTACAACAGTACCCTGTTGGCAGATAAGACATATCTACCATAGGAAGAATTACTAATAGGAAAATTCAATGAATTTGAGACCACAGTCAAACAATCTGCCTTTATTTTCATTACCACAGGAGAGAGAATGATTATACCCTAGGTAGAGCTGACTCCCCCACTTTAATCCACACAGATTTCTATTTTAACACTTTTCTATTGGCCTTAATTTCAAGGGATATGCAGAGGAATCACTTTGACAGGGGCGTTTCTGGATCCCTCCAAAGAAAACCAGGGTTGCCCACGACCACCTCCCTTATCTGGGAAAAGCAGGAATGGAGCAGGATTCCGGGACTGCTCTGACCCAGACACCAGAACTGCGCCCTTCCTTCCCAAGCCACTTGAGGGTTTACGATAATAGTCTCATCTCCAACCTGGAAATGGAAGAACCATGGAAAATACAGTGGGGGAGTGCCCTCTGGCTATAAGACACTGCTTAGATGCCGAATTCCAGATCTCCTGGAATAAAAACAGTTTATTTCGCTGTGGTTAGTTCACATCCCCCCTTCAAATCTTCTCTTAAGGGCTTTCTTGGATTAAAGGGGAAGCCCCTGTATCTCCCTCACACCTGTTTCTCTCTCTGGGTGTACGTGGAGGCCTGGCAGGAGCAAGTGCCATCCAGTGCTCCCCACCTCCTCTACCCACTTAAAGCAGAGCCCCACTTTGGGGCCCATTCCCTTAAAAGACAGGGTGTTTCTGAATATACCTTTCTAAGTCTACCTGCCTGGCAATGCCCTTAAACATGGACTTGTGCTAATAGCTCTGCCATTCTTTTGGCTGCATTAATGATCCATAGTTAGATACCTATGGATGCATTAAAAGCAATGCTAGGGGAAAAAAAGGAAGACTTGACCGTGTTTTCAGTGCCCGTGCAGAGCCAGGGACTTTAGACATTTTGTCTAATTCTCACAAAAATAATTTTTTAAAAAATTTCTTCATTGTCTACTACATAGCAAGACAGTGTAGGGTCACATCTAAAGCCAGATCTCTTCAGCTTGGATCTAGGCTGTGTGATTCTGGGCAAGTTACCTAACGTCTTAATGCCTCACTATACTGCACAGCAAAATAGGAATAATAGGACCTACCTCATGGGATTTTAGTGAGGATTAGCAAATATGCCTGTGCATGGCTCCCCGTGTTTGCTGCTATTATTACTATCTACAGTGGGTGTACTTTATGGGGCAGTATATTGTTTCCATTTTACAAATAAGGACAGAGAGGCTACGCGGAGGTATATAACTTGCCAGGGACACACAGCTTGTGCGGGGTAGGGTTAGATTTGGAAGATGGGTGTATGCAGCTCCTAAGAGCTTCCCGTGTTACACCAAAGCCAGAACACATTTCTTCTACTGAGTTTCTGTCACTCCAAGAGATTGCAGACATGCACATATACAGGGCCATACAGCAGCATTTACTGATTAAAGTAAATATTACTGAAAATATTTGGCCTGACAACTAATAAACCATGTGAAATGCGGGATGGTTCAGGAAGGCAGCTGGAATGGCCAGGAAAGGTGAGTCAAGCATCCTTTGGGTTCCTGGAAGTAAGGAGAGTTTCCCAGGAGAACAAAGGGTTAGTCATAGGAAACAGTCAGTGATTGGGGGGGGGGGGGGTAGACGGGGGGAAAAAGAAGGAGTGGGAGGAATTTCAGTGGAAGCAAGAAGCTGGTATCCAGGATGAAGAAGAGAAAAGAATGGCCAGGACTGCGGGTTTTGGGGAAAATGCACATTTGGATGATAGGGCAGAGATGGGAACCTTGAAAAGCCAGCCAAAGGGATGGGAACTGCGAGGGCAGACATGGGGATGCCAGAAGAGCAAGCAGGGGGCCTTAGACACTTTGGAATGCCAACTTCCTTTCACACTTTTCCTTTTAGCTGTAAACTAAACTAAGGGCCTCAGGAGTAAACAAAAACGGGTGGAAAGAGCTGGTGTCTGCCAGCCCTACTCCTGTGAGAAAGCACTGAGCAGTACGGCAAGATCACAAGTAGGTAGAGAGACAGGGAAGGAAGCAGGCTCCCTGATAACCAGAGAGCCAGGCACAGGGCTCCATCCCAGAACCCTGGGATCATGACCAGAGTCATGATAGAGTCTTTAACCCATGAGCCACCCAGGCACTCCTGGAGTTTTTTTCTGAACATTACCCTTGGCCCTCTTAGACCTAGGTACCAGACTAAGGAAATCCTGGAGGCAAAGGAGGGAAGAAGGATTAACCCTGGGGGAATAAAAAACAGCATAAGTGCCCACTGAAGGAAAGGCTCAGGGTGCCCGGTGGCTCAGTGGGTTAAGCCTCTGCCTTTGGCACAGGTCATGATCTCAGAGTCTTGGGATTGAGCCCTGAGTCAGGCTCTCTGCTCAGTGGGGAGCCTGCTTCCCAACTGCCCCCCCCTTTGCCTACCTGTGATTTCTGTCAAATAAATAAGTAAAATCTTAAAAAAAAAAAGACTCGTGTACAAAAATTCAAAGTTAACTACGGAAGAGTATTCTCATTCCATACAGCACATTGTTTGCTTTAGCGTTCCCACTCAGGATATAGTGTAACTTTTATTTTTAACACAAAGTTAATTATAAAAACAAATATAGTCTAATACATTAAATTCCACACAAAGTCACTATAAACATATCTTTGGAGTTAAGTGAGGTTCATCTATTATTTTCCCCCCTTGGGGTGGAATACAGTGGCTTAAAAATTCTTACCACCAAGTAATTCAGCCCTTGGCATGCTTGGAAGACTCAGCTACCGACCAAGAACAAGGTAACCTGTGCTCTCCGGGGGCGCAGACTGTGTCTCCAGCAGGGAAAGAGGGAAGAGGGCAAGCAAGGACCTCCAGTATCTGCGAGGGCTATCAGGACGTCCTGCTAATAAACGACTTTTTCACTGTCCACACTATAATTGGTTTACAGCCTTTTTTGTTTATTTATCCATAAGAGCTGCTGTTAAATGGCTCGGGAAGGCGCTCGCCTAATGGCTCAGTATCGCTCCCGGGCCTGTGGGAGGCGAGAGGGGCGCAGGCGTCAGCGGGGATTCGGAGCGGAAACGCATTTCACCTGTAATGGATTTGGCGATTTTATGATACCACGAGCTATATCCACAGCAGAAATACAATACACGCTCTTGCTCAATGGAAGGCTGTGCGGGGTGCGTTTTCTATGGCTATACGTTATAATTAGCCAATCCAAAAACCCTGCTGGCTTTGTCCCACCATAATCAATGGCTGTTTGACTCGTTTCCTGGGTCACTTGTTTAGGTAGTGAGCAGCAGACAACGCTATTTGTGAACGCACCTCCACGGAACACCTTCTGCACCCCCGCCCCTCCCCCGCCCCCGTTTTTGTTCAGCCCCGGGCTCCGGGTTTGTTTTGTTTTGTTTTGTTTTGTTTTACCAGAGAGCGCGGTAGGCGGATTTGCTTTCTGCTGAGTGCCTCTTTTCTTTCTGCAAGGCCGAGCAAAAATATTAAATGAGAGCAAATGAAGCATCGAAATGGAGACCAATTTACAGAAATGTGCAATTAGACGAGAAGTGCAAAATAAACACTGTGCGTCGGGGGTGGCGGGGAGCGAGGGAGGAGGGGGGCAGTCTGCGGACTGAGTCCGGAGTTGCCGAGGGGGAGGGGAAGAAGAGAAGAGTACGGGGGAGGAAGGAGGCCGATCTTTGTCCCAAGCGGAGCTCGCCGCCCGCTCATAACCGCGTCGCCAAGTCAACCCGCGGCGACTTGGCAGATTATCTCCGAGGGTCAACATGCTGCGGCCGGGCAACCCCCCTCCGGCCCTGCCTGCTGATCGATGCGGTCACTCGCGGCCCGGCGATAGCGTCTGGTCCTCCACGGCCGCCGCCAACAATGGATTCATTGACGCGGACGCTCAGAGATTAAGTGCGCGCGTCCCACCGCCTTTTTCTCCCCGGCCCCTAGGGCCGCAGGTGGCCCTTTTCCCTGAAGAAATTGCCAGAACTCCCCACACCTAACCGGCTTCCCTCAGTCGCAAGCGCGGGCACCAAAACAGCCGGGACTGCGCGCGTCGCCGCCCAGGCGCGGGCCACTGGGTGCTTAGCACTCTTAGAATCGCAAATGCTGAGACCGCACCTGCGTCGCACAAGGCGAGGAATCTGCAGAGAAGTCCAAATTCCCAACTGGCTTTTGTTTTTTAATAAAAAGGAGTATTTCAGAGTAGAGCCCTCAAACCGTATGCATTTAAAACCCATATTTCCACAAGGAAAAAATATATGAAAATCTTCCTCGTGAAGGGCTAGATGTAGTCTATGGTTTGGCAAAGCCAGATTGCGGTGATTTCCCCTTAACGATTCCTGGTGGTTCACATCCCTCTTGCCAAGGCTTTTCTGCAAATGTGTCCAGTTTTCCTAAAACCCTCCATGTTGGTTTGAGGAATGTGGTCCTTTTTGGCAGGACCTGGTCCAAGGCTACTCAGAACACCCTGGGCAAACGGGTCGGCTGTGTTGGTCATGCCCAGGCCAGGGCTTGGGTGCCACTGCGACCCAGAGATAGTCTGTCCGAATCGTCTGGTCCTATTTAATCGTCCTATTTAAATGAGGGCCCCAGAACACCCAGAAGTTACCGAACCAGTGGAAACCCCAGATTGACGCTGTCAGGAAAACGCAGCGTTTTTAATTCTTTTCTAAATATTTCCCTCCTCTCTCGGACCTGCCTTAATTCAGTACGACGCTGGCATAGGGGTTCTCCGGCTGACAGATCCCTGCTGGGTATCAGGATCACTGGAAAGCCATTACGGATCTGGAAACCCCATGCCAACCCGTCCCCTCCTCCCAGCCACAAGAGGTGACGCTACTTCTCCCCGCACCACAGCCGCCACATTAGGAAACTGCACGGAGTTGGCCAAATGAACCCCAATTTCCCATAATCAAAATTAAAATGTCCTTCAGATTAAAAAAAAAATTAAAAGGCCACTGTGAACGATTCTGAAATTACAGTTTACACTCCAGAAGCCCCCCCCCCAGCACAGCCACAGATTTTTAAAAAATGCAACATCCTGAATCTTTATGTAGTTACCTCACTGACATCACTGTGATTGTGTACAAATTTCATAAATAAAACAAAACCAGCTGCTTCGGACCTATAGAGGTCGGGTCTGTAAACTTTTTTGACCGTATTCCCTAACAGTTAAAGAGAAATATAAATACACAACCTCGGCATAAGCATATTTATAAATTATATTAATAAACTAATATATTATGTACATTATCGAAAAAGGAAAATAGATCTAAGTATGATGAGAATACATTTCTATAACTGAATGTAAATCTTCATATTTTCATGGGTGTTCCACTTTACGCAGCCCTGCAGCTGCGCATACAGGTGCGTGCGGTAAACTCAGCTGAGACAGAAAATTGAAACAAATGCAGGTGCTCTTGGGTACCTGGGCCTTGCTTCTTAAGGCAGTCGGCCAGGCCAATAATGGCCCCAGGCTCAGCCACGTGGGGCACAGCGGAGCCTATGGCGCGGCGGCCGGCCCGACAGTCCCCGCCGGTGGCGGGTTCCCTCGCCGAGCAGAGCGGAGCTGTCAAAGCGAGCAAGGGTGGCGCCGAGAGTGGGAGAGCTGCGCAGCTTCAACTCCCCGGCTCCAGCTCCCTACTGCTGGAGTCCAAGACCCGGAGGCAGCCATGAACAGCGAGGAGCAGTACTACGCAGCTACGCAGCTTTACAAGGACCCATGCGCGTTCCAGCGGGGCCCCGCGCCAGAGTTCAGCGCCAGTCCCCCTGCGTGCCTGTACATGGGCCGCCAGCCCCCGCCGCCGCCGCCCCCGTTCCCGGGGACCCTGGGCGCTCTGGAGCAGGGCAGCCCCCCCGACATCTCCCCATACGAGGTGCCTCCCCTCGCCGACGACTCCGCAGTGGCGCACCTCCACCACCTCCCAGCTCAGCTCACGCTCCCCCACCAGCCTGCCGGGCCCTTCCCGGATGGAGCTGAGACGGGGGCCCTGGAGGAGCCCAGCCGCGTCCAGCTGCCTTTCCCGTGGATGAAGTCCACCAAGGCTCACGCGTGGAAAGGCCAGTGGGCAGGTAAGCCTGGCTCACCACCCCCTTTGTCCATACCCGCTCTCCAACGGGCTGCCCCTACCTCCAAACCTCCCCAGGACCCTCCACCCGTTCGTGTTCCCAGCCCCTATGGAGCACCCTGGATCAGACTAAACTACATAGGGAGCCAACTGGGCCATCCTACAGAAGTGCCTTTCTG
Organism: Mustela nigripes; assembly: GCF_022355385.1. Classification (NCBI taxonomy): domain Eukaryota; kingdom Metazoa; phylum Chordata; class Mammalia; order Carnivora; family Mustelidae; genus Mustela; species Mustela nigripes. Next base: position 10,126,951 of record NC_081571.1, read on the forward strand.
GTCTCATTTGGAGCGTCCTTTCCACTCAGCTCTCCCCCCGGGAACTTAAACCCTTCTTTCCCTGTACACTGAACTTCAACAGCTGCGCACCCGCAGAAAGCTAAAGCCTGGCAGAGCTCCCGGCCTCAGACCCTCTGGATCCTCCTCCCCTGGGGGAATGGCCAGGACTCCGCGGAATGAGCGTCAGAGAAGCCGAGCAGGGCTCTGGGATGCTTCCAACCCGGGCCTGGGCGCGCTTTTAGAGTCCCGGGCCCCCTCTGGCCCTGGGTGGCTTCATTACAGGAGTGCAGGCAGACTCGGAGGCACCCCGCGGATGCAGAAAGGCAGGGAAGACAAACTGCAGCCAAGTTTGCAAAGGCGTTCGGCAGCCGGGGGTTGGGAAGCCGGAGGGGCGGGGGCGGGTGTGGGGGCGGGTGTGGGGGCTTACTCACCGCAAAACCGAGACCTGGCTGCTTAGCCTGGGAGACAAGCCGCTGTGAGAGGCGTCTGCGCTGCTAGTTCACTTCTGAACACACGGAAACGTTCCAAGGGGTCTCCCCCGCCGTGCCCCCGCTGCTTCCCAGCAAGTAAGTTTGAGGAAGGAGATGCCCTCCTTGCACAGCCGGTTCGAAGAGGCGTGAGCCCTGGATCCCCGAGGCCCTAGGCGCTGGCGTGTCACCGAAGGTCGTCCCGAGAGCCCGGAGGCTGAGGCGGGGAGCGACCCCCAGGCCCCTTCCCCGCCGCGAGCTGGCCGTGGGTTCTGACCGCTACACAATGTTATCGCTTCCGTGCCGCGGCCACTTGTGGTCACACCTACATGGCGCATAGCTGACTTTTCTCTTCCTTCCAGTAGTCGGGGGTAGGAGAAAGAGGCTCAGGAGGGGGCGCGCCCCCCCCCCCCACCCCAGAGTCCCGTCTCTGCACCGCCCGGTACAGCCCGGCGAGCCTTGTGGGGTCCGAGCTCGCCCAGGGTCCCCGGGGCTCGCCTCTCCCCCTAGTTCACTTTCTCGCAAAGGCCGGGTGTGAGGAGCGGGCGGGCCCGGGTCTGGAGTCTGGACCGGGCCAAATTCGGCGGCAGTCGTCTCCACGTAGGGCGCAGCCCAGCGGGAGAGGGGCGCCAGACGCGCCCGGCGCCTCTGCGTACTTACGCCGCGCGCGCGCGACGGCCGCCGGAGGCTGGGGAGTCTTGGGAAATGCGGGATTCTTGGGAGGCGGGAAGACCAGGTCCTTCCACCCAGGGTGGGGGCTGGGGACGCGCATTTCCGGCATTCCAGGCCCTCCTAGGGAGGCCCCACCTGAAACATTCTGAAGCCGGATAACTTCCCCACCCTACCCTGCTCTGGTGGAGCTTGGGCTCGGGCACACCTACGGAGCCAGACTGTAAAATCCGATGGAAAATTGGCGGCCTTGCCCCGGGATAGGGGGAACCTCGAAAAGCTGACCTTAGGTTGCAGAGTCAAGGGAAAGGCCTTTGCTGGAACCCTCTGACCTGCTACAAGTGCAGCCCAGAGGGAATGCGCCAACCCCCTTTCCTGGACGCTGCCTGTAGGGTGCTCCTGCGGCCTAGAGGTCCTCCCGGAAAACTCTGGAACAAGCAGAGCTTCAAGCGTCTGAACGTGCCTGCCCACTCCTAGTGGGGTCTCAAACCCCTGAGGAGAGTAACGTGATCAAAGGGCTTCCATTTGTAGTAAAGATATGAATACTAACAACAAAAGTATAGGAACTTTTGAAAACGTCGACCTAAAAAATGAACCGCATAAGCCTCGCTAGCGGGCTTGTTCCTAAACCAGCCTCAACCTGCGCCTTACGGAAGGGCGCAGACGTGGGAACTCTTGACATCTTCTCCATACCACCACCAACAGCCTCCATCCCCTGCCAACTTGTCCTGAGCAGAGGTCTCCTGAGGTAGTGGACCCCGTCCCAGTGGCTCACAGCACCTCCATGACCCCAGCAGAAGAGGGCCAGAGCCCCTAGAGATTGTGGATTGAATTTAAGAATCTCGGAGGGCCTTTTTAACTTTCCTATAAGGCTCCCTTGCTTCTCTCCGGTGCCCAGAAAATCTTAGAAGTGTAAGCCTCTGGAGATGCTCCTCAGGACTCCTATGCTGACTCTGACCCAAGCCTCAGCCTTGGGTTCTGGGAACCTCCTTTTGGCCTGGGAGGGAAACCCTCCCACCCAAACACACCTGTACTAGCTTTTCAATTCCCTAAATCTTCCTAACAGTCACAAGAGAAATATCCCAGACTCTGTCCTAAGACAAGCAGACTTAGGCATCTTCTTAGAATATTGGAACTTAACTCAACCGCAGGGTGCAGTCGGTACCAAGCAGAAAAAGCAAAAAAGCTCAAGGTCTGGAGCACAGCGGCAAACAGCAGGTGTGCAGCGGTAATTTGGGTAATTTACCGGGCCAGTGGTTTCTTCCTTGCCACCCGGGTTTGGAGCTGGAATGCCTGAGCCTTTGACTATCACTGTCCTGTCCTCCATAGAGCTCTTGGTTGCCAGTGGGAACCCGACTCCTGAGACTCCCCACTCGCCTTTTCAGCGTTTGGAGCTCAGGACGCAGACTTCAGGGCTGACAGGGTTATTCCTCAGGGCGCGGAATCGTTTTCGTTCTTCTCCAGGGCAGAGATCCAGCGGAGATGAAAACAATTATAGAGAATTATAGAGAATTTATGAGCTCTTGAGTCAGGGATGATTATGACAATATATATAGAGAGATAACACATAGTTAGATGTGACAATATATGTCATAAGCTCAACGTTCTTATTAGCTCAAGGTTTTTCACAATGAGGGTTGCACTTATAAGTTGATCATGAAATCAGTTACATGGGCCAAGATCTTTTTTAGAAAACAAAATAGTAAAAATAGTTTATAAAAATATTTTTATATATTTAGTATTTCCTATATATATTTACTATTTACTATTAATACATCTATTAATAGTAAATAATAGTTTGTACTAAATACATAAATTTTAATGTATAAATATATATTAATAACATATTAAAATATATTTTTTAAATATTTTATTTATTTATTTGACAGAGATCAGAAGTAGGCAGAGAGGCAGGCAGAGAGAGAGGAAGGGAAGCAGGCTCCCTGCTGAGAAGAGACCCTTATGCGGGGCTGGATCCCAGGACCCTGGGATCATAACCTGAGCCAAAGGCAGAGGCTTTAACCCACTGAGCCACCCAGGAGCCCCTATTAAAAATATATTAATAGTAAACTATTATTTACTATTATTAAGATATATTAATAGTAAATAGTGAATATATAGTACATAGTATATAGCAAATATCTAAATATTAATAGTAAACTACTGTTTACTATTAGTAAATAGTAATACTGTTTACTAATAGTAAACTACTGTAAACAGTAGTTTACTATTAATATATTTGTATATATTTGCTATATACTATGTACTATATATATTACTATGGACTATTTATATATATATTAATAATAGTAAACAATAATTTACTATTAGATAGTATCATATGTAGTAAAGGTTGGTTTTATGTCCAGAAATTTTTTTTAGTGTTCAATAATTTATCAGTTGCGTATGTCCTGAATTTTTTTTGTGTCAGTTCTATGTCAGTGTGTGAACTAGGTAGTGATCTGAAGTATATTCTTACTGTGGGTCATCATTAGAAAACTGTGGTTTTAAAATTCTTACATTAAATGCATTTGTTGCCTTTGTACAATCCAGTAGGTTTAGATATCTATTGTGTGTGCATTTAAATCACCATCAACCCAAACACTGGCCAGGAGAACCCACTGAAAAGTCACTGGTTGACAGAGCTCAGGACTTGCTCACAGAGAGCCTGAGGGCACTCACAGCTTTGACCTCCAAGAAAAGGCGACCTTGGGCCCCTGGGTGGCTCAGATGGTTAAATGTCTGCCTTCAGCTCAGGTCATGATCCCAAGGTCCTCAAATGGAGCCCTTAGTTGGGCTCCCTGCTTGGTGGGGAACCTGCTCCCTCTCCCTCTTATGCTCCCCCTGCTTGTGCTCTCCCCCTGTCAAATAAATAAATAAAATCTTAAGAAAAGAGAAAAAAAAACAAAATAGAAAGGAAAGGAAAGAAAAAATAGGCAACCTTTACTAGAGAAGGGCTGCAGGAGCCCAGGCTGAGCTCTGGGATAGGAGGTTGCCCTGGGTGGTAGGAGTACCTGGGAGCACCAGGGGTCCCAGAATTGGGGCTGAAGTGTTGGGCTTTGGGGTTGGGGCAGGAGGGGCCAGGGGTCCAGGGAGCACACTCACGTGCCCTGTTGCCCACAGGCGGAGCCTATGTTGCAGAGCCAGAAGAAAACAAACGGACACGTACTGCCTACACGCGTGCACAGCTGCTGGAGCTGGAGAAGGAGTTCCTATTCAATAAATACATCTCGAGGCCCCGCAGGGTGGAGCTGGCCGTCATGCTGAACTTGACCGAGAGACACATCAAGATCTGGTTCCAAAACCGCCGCATGAAATGGAAAAAGGAGGAGGACAAGAAGCGCAGCTGCGGGCCAGTGGCTGGGGGTGGCACGGATGCTGACCCGGAGCAGGACTGTGCAGTGACCTCCGGTGAGGAGCTGCTGGCACTGCCGCCGTCGCTGCCCCCGGGTGGTGCTATGCCGCCCGCTGTCCCCGCCGCCACCCCCACCCGAGAAGGACGCCTGCCGCCTTGCCTTAGCACATCACCACAGCCCTCCAGTGTCGCGCCCCTGCGACCTCAGGAACCCCGATGAGAGATGGGGGCTCCTCCTGGCCAGGCGGTTTCAACCACTGGGAAAGAGGGGGAGCAGTGGTCGGACCCTGGGTGTGGACAACCAGCCCTGGCCCCCTGGCTGTTCAAGGAGCCAGGAACTGCCTTGGCCAACCCGCAAGGAAGGGGAGAACTCGAGTTCTCAGGCACCTGTGCCAATTGGGGCACCTTGGGGAGACACTGGCAGACCTTCTGGAAGGAGAAGAAAGGTTTTCTGTAATATCTGGGGCCTCTTCCGGTGATATTGTTGGACTGGCGACATCTGCTGCTGCTGTGCATGTCCTAGCACTCCATAACCATGGACCTCTTTAGAGAAGCCAGCTCTTCAAAAGACCACAGAAACTACAAGCTGGAATGCTCCCCAACACACTGTAGGCGAGCTAGACGGAGGGCCTTAATCTGTCCTGAAACAGAGCCAATTTTACTCAGACTTCACCTTAAAGCTTAGAAATAATTGAAAGGAAACTTCTAAGGTTTCAAAGACCTAGTGAAATTGATGGCCATGAAATAGAGTAATTCCTCCTCCACTTCCTCCTCCCTTTGTCTTCCTTTTCCTTTTTAGCGTAGCCTCATACTTCACCAGCTCACCTCCTTCTGTCTGCATCTCTTTCCTCCAAAGAAGAGAACATCTTGCGAGGGTGGCTGGGGCAACAGCAGAGCTGGAATATAAAGACCTTGTCAGAGTCCCTGTAAATCCAGAGGGCACTTAGGAGATGAGTCTAGAGCAAGGGATTTGGGGGGGAAAGATACCCCCCCCCACACGCAGCCATCACTAAACTGAAGCTATTTGGAGCTTTCTTTTTAGGATGTGGATTTAGTTGCTAGTCTCAGGACAGGACAGGCTGTATGAAAGGCAAGCAGCATGGCCTGACCCACCTTGGGAACTACTCACAGAAACGGTATGATTCCTACACCTTTAGAAATGGTGAACATGTATGTGGTTGGAGAGTTTGAAAGCTGGTTATTTTTATTTAAAGTTGTAACTAGGTCTGTAGTTTCCACCTCTGTTTGTTTCAGGGTCCGGGCCTTGTGTTCAGCTGGTGTTTGTGGAAAACAATTAATAAATGTGGATGACATGGAAAAGAAATGCAAACTGATTTCCCTCCCTTTGTATCAGATTTTCTTGCCATGCAATGATTCCATTTCTTTCTTTCTTTCTTCTTCTTCTTTTTCTTTTTCTTTCTTTCTTTTTTTTTTTTAATTAAAGCAGCATTTATTTGCTTGGTACTAACCAGGGAAGAGGGGGCAATTTGCTTCGGAAGAGTCTCCACCCCCGGAGGCCCGAGGCCAGCAGTATTTTGTATTAGGAGGGAAGATGTCCCGACTTAGTTGGCTTCTGATCTCTGGGGCCCCCTGCTCCTCCCTCTGCTGTGCACGGAAAGGCACCACTTGAGTGCTCCCACCCTTGCGGGCCATTGCCTTACTCCCAGCGGTCACTGTTACTGTCTTTGCAAAGAGATGGCAGGGCTTGTTCTTGTTTTGTCGTTGGTTTTGCTTTTGTTTTGCTGTTTTTGTTTTTTGAAAAAAAGAAACTGAGTCCTAATGCCCCACCCAAGTAAAGGAAGCCCCATCAACCAGAAAGGGGGACTTTCTCATCAATGAGATAACCTCACTGGGGAGACGACAACCTTGCCCTGCAGCTTTACCACTGGGCTCTGGGGTCAAGCAAATCTGCCTTCACACCTGTATCCCTCAAACACCAACTGGTGTTTGACCTTGATAAAAATTATTCAAATTCCTGTGCCTCAATTTCCCTATCTGCAAAGTGGAAGTAAATACTACATCACAGAGTTGTGAGATTGAAACCGAAGAACCCATGTAAAGTCTTGGTTTGTTTCTTTTTTTAAGATTTTGTTTATTTATTTGACTGAGAGACACAGCAAGACAGGGAACACAAGCAGAGGGAGTGGGAGAGGGAAAAGCAGGGACCCTGGGATCCTGACCTGAGCCAAAGGCAGACGCTTAGTGACTGAGCCTCCCAGGTGCCCTGCTTGTAAAGTGTTTAATTCCCTATCTAGAAATAGTCATCCTTCCACATTGTTTTAGGACCATCATTCCTTTCGGAACCAAGCCAGGAGTGGCTGCTGCAGAGATTCCGCTGGGTCTCCTGCCAGCTCTAAAGCCCCTCTCCTTTGACAAATCCCCACGCGGTCGCTGTTAATGTGATTTGTTCATACAAGCGAGCCTTAACACTTCCCAGTTTTTTTACTTCCTCATAAATAAACTCTTGTGATTTCCCACAGCAACCTTCCCTAGGTTAGTGAAACTGTCCTCCTTTTACACAGGGAAGCTGATGCTCGGTGGGGAGGGCTGGCGGAAGCGCAGCCACCCAATTGGTGGAGGCGCGGAGACTCTTCTTCGGAGGCCAAGGACGGTGCCAGGGCTCCAGAACAAACCAGCCTCCCTCTCTGAGGCTCGCATCCCAATCTCGCGCCCTGCCCCGGCTGCGCGGTGGCCTCTCCGCGCGGACTGAAGAGTTCGCCAACCCAAAGAGAAGTGTGAGCCCCCTGGGGCGGGGTTGGAGGGCCAAGGGCGTAGGTGTCCGCTCAGGTGCTGACTCCCGGTCGGGCGTGTGGTCTCCAGCTGCTCAGTACCGGGTTCCGGATCTCTAAGCTTCACCGAGAGCGCAGTTCCGCGGCTTAGCTGCGACTCCGAGACCTGCTGCCAGAGCGGAGCCTCCCACCGAGAAGGGCTCCAGCTTTCAAGTCCCTGCGCCCACGGCTTGCACTTAAGGAAATTTAGGGTATTCTTGAGCTAATCACTTACTGATCTGTTTCCTCTTCCATAATACGGGCTCAGAATGGGATAATTTGGGATGATGTCTTTGAAGTGTTTATTAAGGAGCCTGGCGAGGTGAGCTGATATTGCCAGTAAAGGCCAGCCTTCCACGGAGGCCCAAGGAGACAGCACAGAGCGCAGCCCAGCCCAGCTGGCCAGATGAGCCTGAAAAAGAGGAAGAACGAAGGATGAGCTCCCGGGTCGAGAGAGCCACTGGGTACTTCACCGGAGCAGCGGAGACGGGGCGGAAGACTTTGTCACCAACTCTTTTGGCCTCTCTGGGGTAGGTCAGGCCCCACAGGGCGACCCACGTAGGGCTCACGGCGAATCTCCAACTCTGCGTGGCCACCGTCGGCCAAATGCAGACGAACCGTGGGCCAGAGTGGCGGGGGCACTTGGAGCCCCAAGCCCAAACCCACGCACAGAGCCTAGTCTCCGGAGAGAGGGGGCCGGTAAAGTTGAGATCTCCCAGGAGCCTATAAACAAAACAAAACAGCCAGCGGGGCCTTTAGAAAGGCCTCTTTCTGCCAATCAAGGGATCTCCAGGTCCCAGAACTCCTCAGATGACCCTGGTACCTGACTCTCCTGTAGCGCGGTCAGCCTTCCTCTGCTCTTGCGGCTGGGCATGCTTCTCTCCGGGAAGGAACAGACACCGGTAGCCTTCGAAAGCTCTCGGGAAAATTGTTCTCGGCGGAGAAGATGAGCTACGGGAACTCCGCACGCAGTTTCCTCGCGCAAGTGCGCGCGGGTCGGGCGACAAGACCACAGGACCGCGGGGCCTCTGTTCTCCGCGCAGACAAGCAATCCCACGAGCGTCCGCCTGCGCCTCCACTCCGGTCCAACCTGGATGATCATCCAAGGGCGAGCCACAAGCCCTGCCATGCCCCGCACCTCGGGAATCTACGACCCAGCGTGGGTGGAGCGCCGCTGGGCGCTGGTGGAGCCGAGAGGAGCGCTCCCCGCGCGCGCGCGCGCCTACTGCGGCATGGTCCCCCAGCTCTCGCCTGAAGTGCCGGTCGGGGATTCGGAAAATTCGGCACAAAGCTCCTCACCACACACACTCCAAGCCACCGAGAGAGTGGGAGCCGGGGTGGAGAACACAGGAACGCACCCCGCTGTGCAGGCGGGAGCCTGAGCTACCGGACTTCTTGTGAATAGCGCCATGATCACACGGTGCCAGGTATAGGGCACAGCAAACAAAAATCTCTTTTTCTTCTGAAATATGGTTCTTCCTATCAGTTTGCTAACAGTTACATGAAGAAGTTCTCACTTTAAAAGCTAAATTCATACCGTGCAATAATAATGCCTGAAAGTTGGGATTTTCAGGATCTGCCTATAGTTCTTCGCAGATTTAATACCGGTAACTCGCTTGGACCTTTCAATCCGGGACTGGTGCCCGGATGCATCCAGCAACATTTATTGGGCTCTTACTCTGTGCTGCGCACCTCTGGAAGTCCTACAAGAGCTCGCTCTGGAAACGCTCACAGTTTTAAAAAATCGGATCACTTCTCCTGATGGTCTCTGCGGTCATGGAGATTGAATTGACGATCTGTGAACTTACCTGGATAAATAGGAATTCACTCGGGATTCCCAGATTTCTCCTTTTGAACCACAAGGGCTATTTTGTTTTCCCAAATTAATTTTGGCCACCTTGGTCTGGCGCTGTAACCCTCCCGAGATCTCCTCTTCAACGAATTCAGTTGAATGCATGTAAGTTCCAATGAAATTGAAGCATTGCACTGCCCTTTCAAGTTGATGAAATCTACCCTTTCTTATATATCCATTCCCTCATTCTCTCTCTCCTCTTTTCTTTCTCCCTAGATCTTTGGGTCTATGTAGGTGTGGTGTGTGTCTTAGAGTGAGTCTCCTTATCTTTGCCTGTTTGGTTTATGCCTATATATGTTTGTGAGACTACGTTTAGGGTGCATCTTAAGTGGGTTTCAATGGTGACACTGGTCAATGTGTATCTGAGGACCAGAGACACCCTCCTATATACTCATTTTTTTCCTGCCCAGCACAGCTATCTCCCAAGTGTCTGATGACATCGCTGCTATTGAAAACTGTCCACTCAGGGGGCACCTGGGTGGCTCAGTGGGTTAAAGCCTCTGCCTTTGGCTCAGGTCATGATCTCAGGGTCCTGGAATCGAGCCTCACATCAGGCTCTCTGTTCAGCAGGGAGCCTGCTTCCCTTCCTCTCTCTCTGCCTGCCTTTCTGCCTACTTGTGATCTCTGTCAAATAAATAAATAAAATCTTTAAAAAAGAAAAGAAAACTGCCCCCTCCGGTAACAGTCTTAGTTCCTTGTGCTGACACAATGTCTAAAGGCAGGAAAAGCTGTCTGTACACAGCTTGGAACTTTGATGGAGTCTGACTGATTGCTAAAGTGTGGTATGAGTGCATAAAGAATTAAACTTTTTCAGGGCACCTGGGTGGCTCAGTGGGTTAAAGCCTCTGCCTTCGGCTCAGGTCATGATCTCAGGGTCCTGGGATCGAGCCCCGCATCGGGCTCTCTGCTCATTGGGGAGCCTGCTTCCTCCTTTCTCTCTGCCTGCCTCTCTGCCTACATGTGATCTCTGTCTGTCAAATAAATAAATAAAATCTTTAAAAAAAAAAAAAAGAATTAAACTTTTTCTTTCTAACAAAAATCTCACAACTGAGGCCTTTCATACTCCAACAGTAACATCTAGAAACCCTCCCAAAAATATAAGTAGTAAGAAGTTTCAGAAGAGGGAAATTCTGTGTTGACACTGAATCAAATTTTACTCAAACTCATTCTGGCAAGCTACATCTGGGGGTAATCAATATAATGGGAAACTGAGGCAGGGCAACAGGAAGCCGGAAGGTCTTCCTGCAAAGGAACTAACTAGGTGTGATACATAGCCTCTTAGCTGGTCACCTTCAGGAAATTGCTACATGTGGACAGCTTGAGCAGTGGGAAATGACCTGCAGGTGACTCCGGGTAGGAATGGGAGGTCAAGTTTTACTACCAATAATTGTTTTAAGAGTAAAAGTGGCTGGCTGAAATGGTTCTTTTGGGCTACCTACTGATAACCGGTCAATGCCAGGCTCCCATATTAAAATAACTTATATTTATATATCATGAGATAGAATGGGCAGAATTAAATTTTATTCTTTTTCTTATAAAAATTATTTTTCTCCAGAAATGAGATGCCATGGCTGTTGAAAAGATAGATACCTCAAACCTCAAGCGATATTTTATACTTCAACTTCAGATTCAACTGCTTGGAGTCTTTCCCTAGACATAGAACATATGGAGACCTTAAATATGTTATCTCATCAGCATGCATTCAAGATTCTTGTGTGCATTATAGAATACACAGAACTCTATGTCTAGTGATAATTACGTATGATAATTTTGCTGTGAGTAAATATTAAGTTAAAGACCTTAAAATAGGGAGACCATCCCAGGTTATCTGGTAGGCCCAATCTGATCACAGGAGACCTTAAAAGCAGAGAACTTTATCTAGGTACAATCTGAAAGATGCAGCAGAAGGGAGAGTCAGAGAGATTCCAGGTGTGGAAGGATTTGATGTTCCATTGATGGCTCTAGGATTTAGGGACCCAGGTACAAGGACTGGAGAGAGGCGGCAAGAAAATGGGACCTCAGTCCTACACCCCTAGGGCCTGCATTCTGCCAGAAGCCTGAATCGCTCCCAGAGTCTTCCTAGCAGAGCCCATTTAGCCAGCAACTTGATTTTGACCATGTGAACCCTGGAGTAGAGACACACAATGAGGCAAAGAGGGCTTTTGATCTTCAGAAACAGAAAGATAGTAAATCTGTGTTGTTTTAAGCTGTTAAATGTGTGCTGGTTTGTTATTACAGCAATAGAAAATGCATAGGGTTCCCTTTACTTTAATGACACTTCAAAGAAGTCACAACATTCTTGCTGACACTTGACTAACAAGACTCAGTTACTGAGAACAGGTACCTGCACAGCAGGCTGGAAAATGTAGTCTTTATTCTGGATGGCCATTTGTTTAATTAAAAATGGGACAGGAGGGGCGTCTGGGTAGTTCAGTCAGTTAGGCCTCTGACTTCAGCTCAGGTCATGATCCAAAGTCTCAGGATCAAGCCCCACATTGGGCTCCCCACTCAGTGGGGAGTCTGCTTCTCCCTTTGCCCTTCCCCCCTGCTCATGCTCTCTCTCTCTCTCTCTCTCTCTCGCTCTCAAATAAATAAATAAAATCTAAAAAGAAAAAAAATGGGAGGGAAGAGAATTAAAGAAGGAAGGGTAGAAGGTTCTACCACTATTACCAAGAGTCTATATAAAAATTGTCACTATAAGGGCGTCTGGGTGGCTCAGTTGTTAAGCATCTGCCTTTGGCTCAGGTCATGATCCTAGGGTCCTGGGATTGAGCCCCTCATCGGGCACACTGCTAAGCAGGAAGCCTGCTTCTCTCTCTCTGACTCCCCCTGCTTGTGTTCCCTCTCTTGCTGTGTCTCTATCAAATAAATAAAATCTTAAAAAAAAAAAAAAGGAAATTGGGGGAAATACCCACGTCACAGGATTGCTATAAGAGTTAAGTGTGTGAAAAGTACTTTTTGATATGAAATGGGCCCTGGATGTCATATGTAATTATAAAACACTGGATCTCCCCTTCCTCTGTGTCAGTGGTTTTCCAACAACAGCTCGTAACCTCTTAGTCATTGATAAAGCCAATTCACTGGGTTATCAGATTTCTAAAAAAACTAAATAAAATAGAAATAGTACATTATACTTAGTGAGCACTGCTTCATGAAACTTTTTTCAGTCATGTGCATAAGTGTCTAATAAGTCATTGTACAAAATATATTTCACCTTGGTTGTCATACAAAGTTTTGAAAACAGTGCTGAGTGGTGCTTGATCTTTATTTTATCTATTTTAACCTTTTGTCTTTAAATGTCCTATTTAGTGTGTGCCTTTTTTTTTTAAAGATTTTATTTATTTATTTGACACAGAGAGAGATCACAAGTAGGCAGAGAGTCAGGCAGAGAGAGAGAGAGAGAGAGAAGCAGGCTCCCCGCTGAGCAAAGAGCCCGATGCGGGGCTTGATCCCAGGACATTGAGATCATGACCTGAGCCGAAGGCAGCGGCTTAATCCACTGAGCCACCCAGGCGCCCCTAGTGTGTGCCTTTGTTGGAAACCAACTGAAATCCTCTTTGGAAGGAGAAAGTTGGACTGGAAATGAGAAAGAAAGGGGGCAGGGCACCTGCATGGCTCAGTTGGAAGAACGCATGAGCATGTGACTCTTGATCTCAGGGTCATGAGTTCAAGTCCCCGGTGGATGTAGAGATTACTTAAATAAAGTTGAAAGAACGAAAAAAAAAAAAAGTGAGGGGAGAACTCATGTCAAACACTTTAAATCCAAATACAATCATTAAGCTCTTATTTCTTGGTCTCAAACTCACCTTTTTATTTTATTTTTTTTAAAGATTTTATTTATTTATTTGACAAACAGAGATCACAAGTAGGCAGAGAGACAGGCAGAGAGAGAGGGAAGAAGCAGGCTCCCCGCCCAGCAGAGAGCCCGATGCGGGACTCAATCCCAAGCCCCTGGGATCATGACCTGAACCAAAAGCAGAGGCTTTAACCCACTGAGCCACCCAGGCACCCCTCAAACTCACCTTTTTAAACTCTCCTTTGGGATGTTGGGGCTGAGCCCAGACACCAAAAAACTGCATTTCTCCTTTGGCAACTGGCTGTGGGTTTGGTTCTGTCAACCAGTAGGAGGCACTAGAGGGAGGTTTAATGGCACAAGGCAGGAAGGAGGACTTGTTTCTGCTTCTTCACTTCAGTGGGAGGCAGGACCTGCTTCTTCTGACAGTGCCAGTTTTGTCCATTAGCAACAGCTGATTACAGTTTGGAATTTTCCGGAATCAGCACCTCCACAAGGATATCAACAATCTCCCAAAGACATCATAGCCTTTGGCCAGCAGTCCCTCCTCAGAGATCTCAGCTCTAGGAGGCATCCCCTTCAAGTTTCTAAGTTTTCATATTTACAACCTCTTTGTTTCATTGTCCCAGCCCTAACAGCGTTGCTGGGACCTTCATGGTTTTTTTTTCACTCATAGTTTCTCATGTCTGATTCTTCTCCCTGGGGGGTAACTTGTGTTGTCTCTGTCTCCCGATCAGATCTTGGACCAGGAGGCAATTCAGTGTGCTTTGTGGGTAAGGATGGATCATGAAAGGGGACAGATTAGATTTCTCTTTCTCATTCAGCTTCTAAACTCCTTTGAGCATGCCTTCTTGGTTCCTTGGAAACCCCATGTAGACTGGGGTCAAGACAGCCAAGACCAGCCAAGACAAAACACTCAGTTTATCCATGCAGAAATAGCTGACTACTTAGCTTATCCATTTAAAGACTGGACTTGGAAATTAAATTGTTCTTAATATTATGTTTTTATGCTGGTTGGGTAAGATCGAATCCCTATGAAGAAAGACAAGGTGTCTTTTTTCACCATGAGACATGTTATCAAGGAATGAAGGGTATCTGGGGGGGGGGGGCTCAGTCAATTAGGCATCTTACTCTTAATCTCAGCTCAGGTCTTGATTTCAGGGTTGTGAGTTCAAGTTCCATGTTGGGCTCCACACTGGGCATGCAGCCTATAAAAGAAAAAAAAAAGGCAGGGGAAATGATATAAGGGAAAATCTGTACCTTGATTTAAAACATTATGTTACACAAAGTTCACATTTTGTTTTACATCAGAATCTTTGGATGGTTCAGTCATTTGGGCCTCTGCCTTAGGCTCAGGTCATGATCCTAGGGTCCTGGGATCGAGCCCTGCATCAGGGAATCTGCTTCTTCCTCTCCCTCTGCACCTCCCCATGTTGCTCATGCTCTCTCTTTCTCTGTCTCTAATAAGTAAATAAAACCTTTAAAAAAAGAAGCTTTAGGAATGTACTATTTCTTTTTTTTTTATTTTAAGATTTTATTTATTTATTTGACAAAGAGAAACAGATCACAAATAGGCAGAGGCAGGGAGGGGGCGCGAAGCCGGCCCCCTGCTGAGCAGAGCGCCTGATGCAGGGCTCTATCACAGGACCCTGAGATTATGACCTGAGCCAAAGGCAAGAGGCTTAACCCACTGAGCCACCCAGTCACCCCAGGAATGTACTATATCTTATGGTGTGTTCACTTTGAAATCATATATATTCATATAATGTGTTAGTTTTATAACAAACAATACATGGAAGGAAATGCAGCATATTAAGATAAATGTCCTCAAATATATGTGTTCAAATCCTCTTAGTCACACAACAAATCACAGAATACTTGGTCTGCCATTCTCCCTTCCGAGACTATCTCAGATCTGTTTCCTCCTCTGCCTCCCCCATGACAGTTTTCCCGGAACATTTTCTTCCTTTTTCCCTAGATGCACAGCAGTTACCTAACTGATCTCACTGTCTCCAGTAGCAGCTTCCCCAGACCATCTCCACACCTCTCTTCTCCTTAACCTAAAGTGTTTTGTTTTTGTTTTTGTTTTTGTTTTTTTCAGTAGCTTTCATAGTTGAAGGGTTGAGGCTAAACTCCCCAGCCTGGACTCACAGGCCCCTTCATGCTCTGAGCCCACTGGTGCATATGCGCACATTCTGAAACCACTGTACTGCTTTTAAACAATGCTCTTTTGTCTCTGGCTGGAAGGACCCACCAACTTAACCTTCCTGTATTTGCCTGCCTTTATCTTTGTCTTCCTTTCTTCCTTACACTAAGATTTATTGGGGAAAAAAAAGATTTACTGATGATAAATAATTATAATGACTTATTATATAAGTAATATAATATAATATTAACAATATAAACCATACTAGGCTCTGGACAATGCCCTGGGTCCTCTATCAAGTCTGTTAGCTTGCCAACCATTGGACCTTCCCAGTGTCCCTCTATGGTAGCTAGTTTCTAAGATGGCCCCCAGGGAACCATGCTTCTCTGTCTCTATATCTCTGTGTAGTCCCACCCATGTGGAATCCGGGCCAGGCTGGCCTTCAGTGATGGGTCTCTTGTGGACCTCTTCCTTTGCTAGATGCTGGGAAGGCAAAGGTGAAGAGATGGTAAAAAAAATATTTTTGAAAGGCGGAGCCCAAGAGTAGAGCTAAGTTTTGGCAAGAGTGGATTTTGTAAGATTCTCACTATTGTTTGCAAAGTCTGTGTCTTCTGCATTGTCATTGAAAGTAAATGGACAAAAACAGAATCCGTTTCAGATGTTAATCTTTTCAACCTGTTGTACAAATACACCCATGTTCACCCAGACTTAAAGAGGCTGCTTTTTCAAGGCCAACCTTGTAGCTGATTCTGGAAAGTATACATAAGGCATGTTTAAAGGAAATAAATCAACCACAAAGTCCATATTCTTGAAAACAGTCACAACTAAGGCCATATTGACAGGTAAACTCTAGGGCTCCACCTTGAACTTTATTTAACCTTGGAGGTTAAATAAAATCACTTCACACGTTGTATTTATTTATCTAAGCTATCACCTATGGTGCCACACAGCTGTCAAGTCCTCAAGGATGAGAAGTGGAGCAGAGACTAGAAACATGTTTAAGACTCTAGGCTGCTTTGCTCGGTTCAGCCATCGGCTCGTAAAGGCAAGTTCAGACGTCATTTTCAGTTGTCTTATTTTCACCACTTACAAGATGCGGCTGTTATGCAGGTCACCAAACAATGCTGATAAAGTACTGTGAGAGGCCCCATCCATCCCACTATCCTTGTCCACTGTATACTGAATAGCCAAGAAGGTTGGTGTGGAGCATGGGCCACAAAGACCATTCCCTACAGGAATGGGTTAACCGTTCATAAAAATAAGACTAGGACTTTGTTTTGTTTTAAAGATCTTATTCATTTATGTGTGAGAGAGAGAGAGAGAGACACACACACACACACACACAGTGGAAGAGGGAGAGGCAGGCTTCTTGCTGAGCGGGGAGCCTGAGATGGGGCTTGATCCCAGGACCCAGATCATGACCCGAGCTGAAGACAGATGCTTACAACTGAGCCACACAGGTGCCCCAAGACTAGGATTTTTTTTTTAAATTAATTCACCTGAGTCAGTTTTGTAGAATTTTTTTATTTGTCTTCATTAGTATTGTTGAGATCTTCGGTTTTATTTTTTCTTTTAAAGAGTTGCTCTACAGGGGCGCCTGGGTGGCTCAGTGAGTTAAGCCTCTGCCTTCGGCTCAGGTCATGATCCCAGGGTCCTGGGATCCAGCCTAGAATCAGGCTCTCTGCTCAGCGGGGAGCCTACTTCTCCCTCTCTTTCTGCCTGTCTCTCTGCCTACTTGTGATCTCTCTCTTTGTCAAATAAATAAATAAAATCTCAAAAAAAAAAAAAAAAAAGAGTTGCTTTACAGTTTTATTTTCTTTTGTTTTTCTAAAGTTTAGATGGAAACACATCCAAGTATTAATAGTAGTTAATTCTGGGGAATGGAACTGGGTATTTCTTTACATTTTACTTTATGTTCTTCTGCACTGTTTATATCTTTGACAATAGGAATATACTAACTTTAAAATTAGTAAAAAGCTCTTAAAACATTTTCAATGATTATAAGTAGAGGAACAGCAGATGATGGTTTAATTTTTTTTCTTATCTGAATCTTACTTTATGTTGGGTGAAAAAAATGGGATGACTTAAAAGGACATTGAAGGGGTGCTTGGGTGGCTCAGTCACTTAAGCGGCTGCCTTCAGCTCAGGTCAGGATCCCAGGGTTCTGGAATCAAGCCCCACATTAGGCTCCCTGCTCAGCAAAGAACCTACTTCTCCTTCTCCCTCTGCCTGCTGCTCTGCCTACTTGTACTCTTTATCTCTGTCAAATAAATAAATAAATTTCTTTTAAAAAATCTGAGGAAATTTAAATACTTTTTAAAAAATTAAAAAACATTGACTAAATTGTTGTCACTTTTCCTACAGGCAATGTAACAAGTATAGCTGTTTACAAGTAGGTCTGCTCTTAAAATTCGGTAAACCTTTCTTCACCTCATTAATCACTGGCTGACCCATAGAGCCTCAACGACCAGAAATACTGATGTGGGCTCAAACTGCATCATACTTGGGAAGATGGTCTGATTTAGGACACCATCAGATGGAGCAGTTCAAGGTCAAACTGACTGGAAGGGAATGGGAAGTCTTCTTAGGGTGTGAGAGTGTGGTGGTGGTGAGATAGGGCTCTACCCTTCTGTGGCAGTCAGAAGTGGGCCAGAGAAGACAAGGTAAAAGTTGCTTGGAGAGAGAGTTGCTTTGGTGAAGGGAACTTTTTTTTTTTTTTAAAGATTTTATTTATTTATTTGACAGACAGATCACAAGCAGGCAGAGAGGCAGGCAGAGAGAGGGGAGG
Organism: Mustela nigripes; assembly: GCF_022355385.1. Lineage (NCBI taxonomy): Eukaryota > Metazoa > Chordata > Mammalia > Carnivora > Mustelidae > Mustela > Mustela nigripes. The sequence goes on from NC_081571.1 coordinate 10,144,789, forward strand.
AAGCAGGCTCCCCGCTGAGCAGAGAGCCCAATGCAGGGCTCAATCCCAAGACCCTGGGATCATGACCCAAGCCGAAGGCAGAGGCTTCAACCCACTAAGCCACCCAGGCACCCCTGAAGGGAACTTTAGATGACCTGATTCCTTACTGTGGTCTTCTGTTTTGTTTTCATTCCACAAACTTGGATGAACTGCTGACTATTTACCAGGCCCTCTGCTAATTACTGGGGACAGAAAGAGGCAAAACAGAGGATCCTTACCCTCAAGAAGTCCATTGTCAAAATCAAGAATCAGACAAGTAGAAGCCTGCATTATAATAAAATGTCATAAGTGATACAGCAGAGAGTTATGCAAAGTGCTCAAGGAACACAGAAGAAGGAGAAACCAAGCCTGCAGAGTCAGAAAATTTTTAGCAGAGTTGGAAATGGGCTAGCAGAGGAGAGGGACCAGAAAGAGGGATTCTGTGCCAAGAGAACAGCTAAAGCAAAGACCTAGAGTCCAAAAGAGCACAGAGAAAGGGCACATGTGACGTTCCTACATTTCTTTTTGATTGCTGCCATCAAATTACCACAAACTCACCAAAAGACAACTGACAGAATGGGTGAAGATATTTGAAGATAATGGCATATCAGATAAAGGTCTAGCACCCAAAAATCGATAAAGAACTTATCAAACTCAATACCCAAAGAACAAATAATCCAACCAAGAAAGGGGCAGAAGACATGAACAGATATTTCTGCAAAGAAGACATGCAGATGGCCAATAGACACATGAAAAAGTGCTCAACATCACTTGGCACCAGGGAGATACAAATCAAAGCCACAGCAAGATACCACCTCACCCCAGTCAGAATGGCTAAAATTAACAAGTCAGGAAATGTGAGATGTTGGGGAGGATGTGGAGAAAGGGGAACCCTCCTACACTGTTGGTGGGAATGCAAGCTGATGCAACCACTCTGTAAAACAGTATGGAAGTTCCTCAAAAAGTTGAAAATAGAGCTTCCCTACCACCCAGCAACTGTACTATTGGGTATTTATCCTAAAAATATAAATGTTGTGATCCAAAGGGGTACATGCACCCCAGTGTCCACAATAGCCAAACTATGAAAAGAGCCCAGATGTCCATTGACAGATGTAGATAAAGAAGATGTGATATATAGATAGATAGATAGATAGATAGATATAAAATGGAATATTACACAGCCATCAAAAATGAAATCTTGCCATTTGCAATGATGTGGATGGAACTAGAGCATATTATGCTAAGCGAAATAAGTCAATCAGAGAAAGACAACTATCATATGATCTAACTGATATATGGAACTTAAGAAACAAGGCAGAGGATCAGTCATCGGGGAAGGGAGTTAAAGATGAAACAAGGCAAAACCAGAGAGGGAGACAAACCAAACAAACTGAAGGTTGCTGGAGGAGAGAAGGGTGGAGGATATTGGGTGATAACTGGGTGAGGATAACTGGGTGATAGATATTGGGGAGGGTATGTGTTATAATGAGCACTGGGTATTATATAAGACTGATGAACCACAGACCTATACCTCTGAAACAAATAATACACTATATGTTGATTCATTAAATTTAAAAATTTTTTAAATTAAATTTAAAAATCCCCACAAACTCAGTGGCTTGAAATGACACTGATTTATTCTCTTACAGTCCTGAAGGTCAGAAATCTAAAATCAAGGTGTCAGCACTCCTGCTCAAGGCTGCAGGAGAGAGGCTGTTTCCTTGCTCCAGGCTTCTAGAGGACACCTGCATTCCTTGGCTCCTGGCCCTTTCTTCAGTCACTAAACCTCTCTCTTCTTAGTCATCACAATCTGTCACCAAATCTCCCTCTGCATGCCTCTTCTGAGAACCGTAATGATGACGCTGGGCCCACCCTGATAACCCAGGATAATCTCCCCACTTCAAGATCCTTAAGTTCATCACATCTGCAAAGTCCCCTTTTGCAACGTTCACAGGTGCCATGGATCAGAACCCAGAAACGGTGCCAGTGGAGGGGGGTGCATTACGTGGCCTGCCACAGTCCCCTGAGACTTATACACTCTCATCCCTCTGCCTGAGCACTTCTTCCTGAGGTCTGCCCCAGGGGCTCCTTCACTGTTACTGTGTAAACTTGGGCAGCTTACTTAACATCTTCTGTTTTGGTCTCCTCATCTGGAAAATGAGGATAATAATAGACCCAGTTTCTTGGGGTTTGGGAAGATGAAATGAGTTCCTGTATGGAAAACACTTGGAGCGGCACCTGGAATATAATAAACTCTCCAAAAGAATTAGCTTCTTGGTGGTGGTATTACTGTTGCTTTCCCCCACCCAGGTCTCGATTCCAATGTCATCTTTGCAAAAATCTCTTTCCTGGACACCTTATCTCAAGTAATATCTCTAGTAATTCTCCACATCTGTCTCTTTCTCTCTCCTTTTTTTATAGCAGTGCCCACAATCTCACATATTCTGGTATGTAGCGTGGACTTATTTGCTCTATTGGTTTTCCAGTAAGCTCTGGGTCTCACTCATCACTGATTCCCCAGCACCTATCATGGTGCGCGGCTCATAATGGGCCTGCAGGAAACACCTACTGAAGGAACAGATGAAACTGCCTGGCTCTGCATTGTTCATGGAGTAGCCACCAACCACACGTGGCTACTCAGCACTTGAAATGTGGCTATGCTGTGGGGCACCTGGGTGGTTCAGTGGGGTAAACATGGGACTTGGTTTCAGCTGGAGACATGATCTCATGGGCTGTGAGATTGGCCCCCACTCCCAGGAGGGTTGGGTGGGGCTTCCTGCTTAGGAGGAGGTCTGCTCGAAGATTCTCTCCTTCTGATCCCCCCTCCCCCACTTGCATTTTCTCTCTCTCTCTCTAATAGATATATTTTTTTTAAGATTTTATTTATTTATTTGACAGAGATCACAAGTTGGCAGAGAGGCAGGCAGAGAGGGGGTGGGGAAGCAGGCTGCTTGCTGAGCAGACAGCCTGATGAGGAGCCGGATCCCACGACCCTGGGATCATGACCTGAGCTGAAGGCAGAGGCTTTAACCCACTGAGCCACCTAGGCGCCCCATCTAATAGATAAATTTTTAAAGAAATGTGGCTATGCCAAACTCAGATATGCTGACAATGCAAAATGCATGTAAAATTTAATGTGAAACAAATAATGGTTTTCATATTATTTACATGTTAAAATGATAATAATTAAGGTATATTAGGCTAAATAAATATATTAACATCAGTTCCAACTTTTTTTTACTTCCTTTTAATATGACTACAAAAAAATTAAAATTCAGGGGCGCCTGGGTGGCTCAGTGGGTTAAGCCACTGCCTTCAGCTCAGGTCATAATCTCAGGGTCCTGGGATTGAGCCTCGAATCGGGCTCTCTGCTCAGCAGGGAGCCTGCTTCCCCCTTTTTCTCTGTCTGCCTCTCTGCCTACTTGTGATCTTTCTCTCTGTCAAATAAATAAATAAAATCTTTTAACAAAATTAAAATTCATATGCAGATCAAATTACAGTTCTGTCCAAGAACACTGCTTTTTGTAGTATGTACCCTAAAGTTGGACTGTCTGAATTTGAATACTTCTTTTTGTCCCCTTAAGTAAACTCTAGTCCCAGCGTGGGGCTTGAACTCACAGTCTCCAAGATCAACATGCTCTACCAGCTGAGCCATCCAGGCACCCACCCCTGGGTTTGAATTATTGATACACCATTTACCAGATGTGTGGTCCTAGGCAAATGACTTAATTTCTATTGGTAAATGTTAGCTATCATCAGCTAGGTTCCAAAGAAGAAATTCTTTTTTGTCAAAGAAGTTCAGCGTTTTACAAATGTTTGCAAGTAGAAAAAAGAATGTTATGAATCTAGACAAATTTAGTAGAACTTTAATAGTGATTTTGGGGGATTTCACTCCTAATAATTTTTATTTTTGATGGTTTATATTTTTCACAATGCTGTGTTACATTTGGAAGAAAAAATAGATATACTTTAAAAATAAATTAATAGGTCTGCCTGGGGCGCCTGGGTGGCTCAGTTGGTTGGACGACTGCCTTCAGCTCAGGTCATGATCCTGGAGTCCCGGGATCGAGTCCCACATCGGGCTCCCAGCTCCATGGGGAGTCTGCTTCTCCCTCTGACCTCCTCGCTCATGTTCTCTTTCACTGTCTCTCTCTCAAATAAATAAATAAAATTTAAAAAAAAATAGGTCTGCCTGTTAAATCAAAATCAAAATTTCTGCCTACTTGTGATCTCTATCTCTCTGTCAAATAAACATACAATTTTTTAAAATTTAATATGTTAACTACTTAAAATTTGTAAAAATTCCTGGCACTGGCCGGTACAGATATCACAGCTCTCGAGTAACCTCTGAGATGCTTCATCATCCAAGAAAGCCTACTTTATCCCAGTCTTTTCACTGTGTTCTGTCCTACAATTCTGCGACACGCTTAGCTAAATAAATGTCCAGGGAAGTATGTAAAGAAGTCCATACTTCTTTTTCAAATATTTCCTCTTTCCTTTTTCTTTTTTTTAAGATTTTATTTATTTATTTGACAGAGAGAGATCATAAGTAGGCAGAGAGACAGGCAGAGGGAGAGGGGGAAGCATGCTCCCTGCCAAGCAGAGATCCTGATGTGGGGCTCGATCCCAGGACCCTGGGGTCATGACCTGAGCTGAAGGCAGATGCTTAACCAGCTGAGCCACCCAGGCGTCCCGTATTTCCTCTTTCCAGCTTAACTTTGATTTAATGGTTTTATGTATGCTGTAATGCACAGCACAGAGTCTTGTGTTTGTCAGGGGCTCAGTAAACAGAGAGTGACTCACTAAAGGAATAAACATAAATGAATTCAATATAACTATCATCTCTCTTCTTCTCTTCCTGTCATTTATGCTTATTACTGTTTTTTCATTGTTAAATTATGATTTTCCAACACATTTGCTTCCTTCTTTCTTTTCCCTCCCCTGATGCCAATATACTCTATGGATCTGTTGAAGGAGTTCTTCATAGAGTTTGGATATTTCTTCCATATAGTTGACTTTGCTCTGCAGAAGTATTATTTTTTTAGAAGTATTATTTTTTATATGTAATACTGGTAAAAGTGTCCATATCTTTTTTTTTTTTATTATTGTTTGCTATTTTTTTTAAGTAGTCTCTATGCCCGATGTGGGGCTCAAACTCCTAAGACTAAGATCAAGTGTCACATGCCCTACCTACTGACCCAGCTAGGCACCCCCAGGTGTCCATATCTTTTAAAGATGCACTCTAAAACATTTAGAGATGAACTGATATGATGCTTTGCATTTCCTTCAGAATATTAAGGAGATAAGAATGAAATAAGATGGTCTGTGAGTTGATCATTATTGAAGCTAGGTGATGGGTACATGGGAGTTTCTTATACTATTTGCCTTTTGAATGTCCCTTAAATTCATCATAATAAAAAATAAAACATAAAATAATTATTTATTTAAAATAAATATATTATAGAGAACTTGTAAAATATAGAAGAATCTAAGGAAAAGAAAAACAATCAAAATTCCCCCCTAAAACCACAGCAGTGATATTCTCTCTTAATCACTCATATTTTGGTATGTTTCCTCTCAGTCTGCATTCTATGTACATAGTAAATACATGTGTGTGCTCATGGCTATTTTAAAGCACAACCACACATTTTTGACAGACTTCCCATCAAGAAATAGAGTATTGGTGTGGTCCCTCCCTTGAATCTGGATGGACTTATGGCTTCTTTGACCAACACAATATGGTAGAAAGGACTTGGGTGATTAGGTCATTAAAGGCCATATAGCTTCTGTATTGTTTGCTGGGAACATATGCTCCTGGACCCCTGGGCCACCATGTAAGAAGTCTGAGGACCCTGTGGCCACCAGGCAGTGAGGAATCCCAAGCCACATGAAGAGATCAAGTATAGAGACTTCAACTCACAGTTCCAGCTGGGCCTAGACTTCAAGTCACCTCAAACAAGGTATCAGATATATGAACACAGAAGCCTCCAAATGATTCCAGCCACCCCCCACCCCAGATTTCCCCGCTGAGACTCTAGATATAGTGGAGAAAACACAGCTACTATTCCCTGAAGGAAAGAAGATATTTGATGTGTATCAGCAAAGTGTTTGCTAACGCTGTCACCTGGGATAGTGTGGAAAACAGGCAATGTACTTCATAAACTCAGTAATCTAGCTGAGGAGACTCCTGAACAGGGTAATAAAGGTACCACCAACTTATCCTAGCTGTCTTTATAAAAGGAGAAAAATGAGCTAAAGAATACGGCCCCGTTTTCAATTGAAATTAAGAGGAAAGTAGAGGGCGTCACCAAAACTTACCCAGCAAAGGATTCTCAAAATAAGAAATGACCTCTGAGCAGAGGTCAAATCCAGGGCACTGCCTGGAAAATGTGTTTTCAGAATAAAAATGAAGCCAGGAGTATGACTATCAGTCCTTTGTTCAGACCCAAGGACAGGATAAGACCAATTCTTCCTAGACCTGAAAATGTCAACTAGATCAAAAGCCAGAGAGAAGGAAAAATTTCCCTCTTTCTTCTCTTTCCCTCTCTCCCAGTACCTGGGAGCCTTCGAATTTAGCTGACAAGATACATGAACTAGAGAGTAAGAAAACAAATTTGGTTAAAATATTGTCTGCATGAGAGTTCACAGAGAAAAAGTGAAACTCAAAAAGGAGTGACTAGACTTGAGGATGGGGATAAATACCATTTTAACCAAGGAGAGGGATGAGGAGTTGTGGCGGAGCAACATGGCAGAGAAGTACATGAGGGAAACTCATGGAAGATTAAGGTTATTTTTTAAAAGATTTTATTTATTTATTTGACAGACTGAGATCACAAGTAGGCAGACAGACATGCGGCGGGGGTGGGGGAACAGGCTCCCCACTGAGCTAAGAGCCGGATGTGGGGCTGGATCCCAGGACCCTAAGATCATAACCTGAGCTGAAGGCAGAGGCTCAACCCACTGAGCCACCCAGGTGCCCCAGATTAAGGTTATTTTAGTAAGGTTTGTTCATGCAGACTCAACTTCTGGCTGACTCTCCTCTTCCTGGTTTGGGGAGTGGGTGGGGAATACCTTCACAACAGGAAAACGTGTGTCCTACTGTTAGGTAGGAAAGGGAAGGAAAGAGACCTCTCCCTGGACCTGCTGACTGAACTCCCTTGGGGTCAACATAATCCTTAAGCCAAACTTGCATATTTTAAGATGGTGTATTCAGGACCTCTTCAGCCTACCAAGGATTTTGGGACAAGCCTTACAAATAATCTCTGTTAAACAACAGAGCTTCTACAGATCTAAAAAAAAAAAAAAAAAAAAGGATTTTATTTACTTATTTGACAGAGAAAGCGAGAAAGCACAAGCAGGGAGAGCAGCAGAAGGAGAGGGAGAAGCAGGCTCTCCATCGAGCAGGGAGGCCGATGTGGGGCTCCATTCCAGGACCCTGGGATCATGATCTGAGCCCAAGGCAGACACTTAACCATCTGAGCCACCCAGGTGCCCAGAGCTTCTAAAAATCTTAAAAGCGGAATGCCTGGGTGGTTCAGTAGTTAAGTGTCTGCCTTCAGGTCATGATTCCAGGGTCCTGGGATGGAGTCCTGCATAGGGCTCCCTCTTCAGCAGGAAGCCTGCTTCTCCCTTTTCCACTCCCCCTGCTTGTGTTCCCTCTCTTGCTGTGTCTTTCTCTGTCAAATAAATAAATAAAATCTTTTTTAAAATATTAAAAAAGAAATCTTAAAGCCATTTTTGTACAATGGCTTCAGGGGAACTCAAGGTAGAGAAAGACTTGTCTCAGAGATGTGTGAGTAATTTCATTTAATGGAATAGTTTTATGAATTGAGACAAGAGACATCCACAAGGATTTCAAAGTAATTACATCACCTTCAATGGAAAGGAACAGAGATAGTATAAGATGAAATGAGGCCTTTGGTTCCCAAAACTTCTATGCAGAAAGCAGGCTGAAAATACTGCAAACATTGACTGCTTTCCATGAAAAAAGGAAGGGTGACTCAGAGAATGGGAACAAAAACCAACAGGGTAGAGGGAAAGTCCTGGCTGGTCACTCCCAGAGGGCAAGACAGAGTCCTAATCAAGACGTGGGCAACCTAGGCTCGGGCAGATTTTGAATTAATATAAACCAATGACTGCTGTGTGTTTCTGTTTTCTCCACTTTAGCACAGGAGTATCTATAGCAGATATCTTATACCTCTCCCACCACTATATGTTGGGTTTATTTGAGGGAGGAGTAGAAGAAAATTTATCTCTTTAATTCCTAAGTTTTCTTATCAAGCAGACCCTTCACTCAAGAAGCCCAATATCCACCTGGACCTGAATTATATTATGAGATCTTGGACCCTAAGCCCAGTCAGCTCAGCAGATGCTTCTACTATCACATCTTCACCAGGCTTGAGTATCTGATTTTTTAAAAGTTTTATGTTATTTGATGATCATTCTTTACAAGTCTAGTGTTTCTCTTATCATGTTACGTTGAATTATTTATATATTAAGGATAACAGCTCTCCCGGTGCCTGGGTGGCTTAGTCAGCAAGCGTGCCTTTGGCTTGGGTCATGATCCTGGAATCCTGGGAATCCAGCACCCCGCTCCGTGGGGAATCTGCTTCTCCCTCACCCTCTGAACCTCCCCCTGCTTGTGTTCTCTCGATCAGTTTCTCTGCCTCTCTCCAGTGAATACATAAAAAAACTTTATTATTTAAAAAAAAAAAAAAGGGATAACAATGCTCTTGTCGAGGCACCTAGGTGGCTTAGTCCTTAAACGTCTGCCTTTGGCTCTGGTCATGATCCCAGGGTCCTGGGATGGAGTCCCAGATCGGGCTCTCTGCTCGGTGGGAGGCCTGTTTTCCATCTCCCACTCCCCCTGTTTGTGTTCTCTTTCTCACTGTCTTTGTCAAATAAATAAATAAAATCCTAAAACAAAAACAAAAACAAAATGCTCTTGTCATTTTTGTAGCAAATACTTTTGTCATTTTTTATTTGCTTTTAAATTTTTGAAATGCTGTGTTCATTTATTTGCTTGTTTTAAAGAGTTTCTTTTTAAGTAATCTTTACTCCCAACGTGGGGCTTGAACTCACAACCCTAGAGATCAAGAGTCGCATGCTCCACCAATTGAGCCGGCCAGGTGCCCCTGAAATGATGTTATTGATAGCTATCCATTGTTTTCTTCATAATTTCTTTCTTTTTCTTTCTTTCTTTTTTTTTTTTTCAATTTTAGTAGGTTCCAAACCAGGTGTGGAGCCCAATGCAGAGCTTGAACTTATAACCCTGAGATCAAGACCTGAGCTAAGATTAAGAGTCAGAAGTTCAACTGACTGAGCCACCCAGGCACCCCCATAATTTCTTACTTTGTCTTTATACCTAGAAAGTCTGCTACATTCAGAGGCCAGACTGGTTTATTAACACTGGTTTATTTTTTTAATTCATTTTTTTAAAAGATTTTATTTATTTATTTGACAGAGAGAGACACAGTGAGAAAGGGAACACAAGCAGGGGACGTGGGAGAGGGAGAAGCAGGCTTCCTGCTGAGCAGGGAGCCTGATGCTGGGCTCCATCCCAGGACCCTGGGACCCTGGGTTTATGACCTGAGCCAATGGCAGAGGCTTAACTGCTTAACCGCCTAAGCCACCCAGGAGTCCTCAATACTGGTTTAACAGCATGATATTTGATGTCAGATGGGCCTAGATTAGAATCTATCTTCAGGAGTAGATGCTGGTTATTGCAAAGATTAAATCAAATAATTTAAGTTAAAGAATCAAGCACAGGGGGGACCTGGGTGGCTCAGTCCTTAAGCGTCTGCCTTCAGCTCAGGCCATGATCCCAGGGTCCTGGGATTGGTCCCCACATTAAATGGGGCTCCTTCTCAGCGGGAAGCCTGCTTCTCCCTCTTCCTCTCTCCCTGCTTGTATCCTCTCTCTCTCTCCTTTGCTGTCTCTCTTTCTGTCAAACAGATAAATAAAATCTTAAAAAAAAAAAACAATCAAGCACAAAACCTGGGATATAGAAGTACTCCATTTCTTTTCCTTCTGTTTACTATTTTTTAAAAAATTGATTCAAGGGGCGCCTGGGTGGCTCAGTGCATTAAAGCCGCTGCCTTTGGCTTGGGTCATGATCTCAGGGTCCTGGAATCGAGCCCTCATCAGGCTCTCTGATCAGCAGGGAGCCTGCTTCCCCCTCTCTCTCTGCCTGACTCTCTGCCTACTTGTGATCTCTGTCTTTCAAATAAATAAATAAATCTTTATTTAAAAAATTGATTCAAGCAAATACAGAAAATACAAATGCCCAAAAAACACATGAAAATACGCTCAACCTGTTTAAGAATCATGGAATGTAAAGTTAAATTATACCATTTTCTGTACATCAGATTAACAAATATTTGGAAGGTGATCTCTAATGCAAAGAGGCTAAGGAGAAATAGGGACTCTGTGATGGTAGTGTGACTTGCCAAACCGTTTCAGAAAACAATGACTATATTTAGTAAAGCAAAAAAATGGGCATGTTCTTTGATTTAGCATTTCCAAGTTAAGTAGTCTAGCCTTTAAAAATACAAACATCTAGAAACATATATGTTAAAAGATGGTTACCTTTCCACTGTTTATAATAGCAAAACACTGACAACAACTTGAATATCCCTCAGTAGGGAAATCATTAAATAAATACAGTTATTTTCAATCTCTCCCACTAGAATGTAAACAGAGGTTTAAAAAAAAGAGAGAGAGAGAGAGACGTTTGGGGGCGCCTGGATAGCCCAGTCAGTTAAGGGTCTGCATTCAGCTCAGGTCATGATCCCAGGGTCCTGGAATCCAGCCCTGCATCAGGCTCCCAGCTCAGCAGAAAGCCTACTTCTCCTTTTCCCACTCCCCTTGCTTGTGTTCTGTCAAATAAATAAGTAAAATCTTTTTTTTTTAAAGAAATTGTTGAATAAATGAACACAATTCTAGTATATCTAAATTTACAAAATGTAGTGATCACTAAAAAGAATCCGTCGGCTTTACGTGTAATGAGCTGGGAAAATGCCCATGGTATATTATTCAATGATAAAAGCAACTCAAAGTATGACTTTTTTAAAAGATTTTTTATTAAAAAAATTATTTATTTGACAGACAGAGATTACAAGTAGTAGGCAGAGAGGCCAACAGATAGAGAGGAGGAAGCAGTCTCCCGGTGGAGCAGAGAGCCCCATGCCGGGCTCAATCCCAGGACCCTGGGATCATGACCTGAGCCAAAGGCAGAGGCTCCAACCCACTGAGCCACCCAGGAGCCCCTCAAAGTATGACTTTATTTTGTTTTGTTTAAAGGAAGGAAAAAGGAAGTCCGAGATGGTATATAATATATATTTGTGTAAACACAGAATGTTCTTGGAATAATATGGACCGGGGTGTTAATATTGGTATCCCAGAGGGATGGGATTGAACGAATGAAGGAGAAATTAATTTTTTCCTACTTCTGCACTGTTTAAATTTATTGAAAGAAATTGTTCGTGCAAGACCTTGACTTGCATTAAGAGAAGCCTGAACCAAACCAGACTTTGCTTTGGGAAAGACAGCATGTTTGAATTCTCTGACCACACCCTATTAGGTATTCTTTTTACAATATTGGTTTGTTGCCTTTTTTTTTTTTTTTTTTAAAGCTTGTGAGGAACACTTCCCCCTTACCAGCAAATTCTGCTCTCCCCACCCTCCCACTCCCGCCTCCACTTAGTTTGCTCTGCCCGTTCCCTTCCTGCAGGTATCTCCCCTGTCAAACCTGCTGACTCTCCTGCCCGCTTATCTCTAAACTGTGCTTTAGAGCCCAAGCCGCGACGGGCGGGCGCTGCTCCTGTGGGGCAGCTACTGTGTGCATGCTCGACCTTTGCCATTTGAGCTGCAGGAGGATGTGGTTTGCAAAGAACGTGGCCCAAGCGTCTGGATTTACGAAACACTCCCCCAAAGTGCAAGTCCCATCTCCGATTCTAAAAGAAACTCCAGAGAAAGAGGGCTGGGCTGGGGAGGGGGGGAGGGGACAGGAGGTGTTGGAGAAGCACAAGCATGGCTCCTCCACCAATATTAATATTAACCTTTATTAAGACTCGGCCTTTCTCTCCCCGGGGCTTCACAAAGCAGGAAGTCAAGGGCAGCGGTGCAGGGAAGGGAATTGGCAGGAAGAGAAAACTTCGAGTAAATTATTTAGCTGTGAGACGAGATTAAGAGTGATTCCGCCTCCACCCCTCCCCCACACTTCCCAAAGTGGGCCCAGGCTGGGGATCAGCCCCCAAACCGTCACTAATCACTGAAGCTGGGAAATCTCTAGAGTCTGATGAGGGTCAAACTAGGGAGACTTTTCCCTGCGGTGATGAGCCGCGAGTGCGGCGGGCGCCCCTGGGCTGCAACCGGGCTCAGGTTGGGGGAGAAAAAGAGGGGGGGAGGGTCTCTCCCCAGGTCGCGGGCCGCACTTTCGGTGGCTGTTGAAGAGAAGAAGCTGGGGGCGAAAGTGCAAGAGCGCACCCGGCAAAGGCGGGAAAGCGCAGGTGACTTTGCACCCGCGGCGACGGACCCCCGGCCTCGTGTCCCCTGCCGGAGGCCAGTTGAGCAACCCGGGGACGGGAAGGGCCGCTCCAGAGGTGGTTCCAGCGTACTGCCCGCCGCCAGCCGCCGGCTGCCCTGCTCCGCCCCCCAGCTCCACACCCCCCTCTTCCCGGCTCCCGGGTCTGTTCGGCCCGCTCAGCCGGGGCAGCAGCGCCGCCTGCCGAGCACTTGGCGCCACCTCGGCCGCGACGCAGGCCGAGACGCGCTGGACGCGGGCGAGCGGGCGGGCTGGGACGCTCGGACTCCCGCTGAGAACATAAACACTGCGATCCTCCCTTTCCAAAATAACATCCCCCCCGCCTGGCCGCCGCCGCAGCCCGGGCCGCCCAGCTCCACCGCGGAAAGCGGCTCTCTGAGCCCCGGCGGGGGTCCCGGTAGCGTCCCCTTCAAAGCGCTGCGCGCCTCTGAAAAATCGCCGTACTTGGAACTCCAAGCACAAAGCCACTGCTGAAACCTAGCTGTCCCAAAGAAGGAAAAGAAAGTGCCGGCGGTCTTGAAGCGCGACTTCCGGAGGGGCGCGGACGCCGGCGGGGCGCGGCGGGGAGGTGTCCCCTGGGCTTCCCGCCCGGCTGGCACCTGGCCGGGGCCCACGCCGCGCTCCCATCCCCGGGATGGCGGGGGAAGCCGGACACTGTCCCGGGACGGCCCTGACAGCGGCGGGGACCTAGCGAGGCGAGCGGGCGCTCTGACCCGTGCAGACCCGAGAGCGGCCTTCCCGCCGCCGCGGAGACGGAGGGCGGAAAAGACGCGCCCCCTGCGCCCAGACGCGCGCGAAGAGCTGGAGGAAGGGGGCCTTGGGGACGGTCGGGGAGCCTGAACCCCGGGGCGGCAGGAGCGGATGCTGATGCCCGCAGGGGAGGGGGTGAGGCTGCCACCACGAGTGCCCTCGGGGTCTTTCCTAGTGGTTCCCGGGGCAGTGGTTCCCTTGACTAGTGCTTTCCCCCACCCTATTTTGGACATCCATTTCTCTATTTGGGCATGGGAAAAGTTTTCTTCCCTTTTGCTGTCTAAAACATTCAAAGACTCAAATCCAGACGGTTTCTCTGAGGTAGAGGTGGGAGCTGGGAATAAAAGTAAAGTTTGGTAAAGAAGCTAAAAGTTCTCGCAAAGAAAACAGCTTGCTTCTTGGTTGGGTCTGACTTCAGATTTGCGAAAGGAGGGCCCAGCTTCATTCAGTAATACCAAGTCCATCTAAAATGTACTCTCGGAACAGTTTCAGACCTTTCCGTTGTATAGTTCTGGCTGAGTGTCTGCCCAAGAGTAGCTATTAGAACCCTGCATGTACATGTCGGGACTCTAACCCTAGAAACGAAAATAAATGTTGACTGTGGACTTAGATCATGATCAAGAATGTCCTTTGGAATCAGGGTCTAATATGTGTAACAATACATCGCTAGCAGGTGGCTATGTCGAATTCTTAGGATGAAAATTATAACAGGAACAAATGAAAAGAATCAGAAGAATTTGGATTCTGAAATTTGTATTATTTTCATAAAAGTGGTCTGAGGAGGAAAAAAAAAAGTTTTATTTTACAAATGTGGATTCCAGACACACAGTCTTTCTTTTTGTTCCTCCTACGTGCATCTATATTACTACTTATTGGTCACTGTTCTCTGAGCCTTGCTTAATTATATCATTCTTCTGTTTGTTTCTAGCAACTCACATAATTCTGCCTAGAAAAGGGGGAGGGCTGAAAATAGAATCAAGTTCTGCTCAGTTTTGTTGTGTTTATTTGTTTTTATTCCATTAGATGCACAGAGTGGTAGAACAGTGCATTAAGTATCTTTCACAAGTAGAAGATAGAGGCTGTCCAGGTCATTTTTAACAAGGCCTAATGTGTGGTTTAGGTATTTAATCTTTGTCACTTATTCTACTAATCGCCAATAAATTAAAAATTATTTAAGTGCCACCCAACAAGCCATTGTGTATTTGTACTACAGTGACTAGCTCCTGCATTGTTTTTCATTGTTTGCTTTCCTGAGGCTGGAGAGGAATTTATCAACAACCACTTGTATGAAACTAATTATTGTCATACTAAGGATACAAAGCATTATGATAGTGAACTATCAGTCTTGAAAGTTCTGATAACACATAAACAATTAGAAAAGAATTCCTTTCCTAGAAATCAAAACACAAATATTAAAATGCATTAAATGCCTGGGCTTCTATTTACCAATACAATATTGGGCACAAAAACCCAAAACACGACCTGAATATTATTTTTTATATAAATGTATATGTGCGAAGAGACTGGTTATCATTTAACCTCAGGGAATTCTTTATGGATCGAAACTGGTTGTGTTCTGGTTTACGGATTAGTCTACCACAGAAGCACCAGGATCCTGCAGAAAAAAAAGAACCAACTGGTCATTTAACTTTATCGTTATATTATCACTATCCACTGAGGTTAATGACAAATTCCAATATGGAAAAACTGCTGCTGAAACAAATGTAATGTCTGGGTACTAGAGACGTAGGAGCCAAAAGGTCATCTGTGTGCTTGCCCTCACCCTCTCTAAATTGATTCTTCCAAGACTGACTCTTCCAAGAAGAATGTCAAGGTAAATGTTAGTATAATCTCTAAAGCTGGAAGATTCTACTTTCTTTATTTGGCATTTGAGAGGTTTGTTTGTTTTTTTCTTTTACACATTATTTCATAGTCTTCAAAAAAGTAATAATATTAGAAACATATATTCCCTCTGGTTTGTAGCTAATAAGGCATTTACTGGTTGTTTTGTCCCAGTAGTACTAACCCAATCCCATAGTTATCAATAAAGCCTGCTTGGTTTCCTAAAATTTCCTAAAATTATAGTCAACCACCTATAGGAAAAGAGGAGGAGAGGTGCCTGGGTGGCTCAGTCATTGAGCATCTGCCTTAGGCTCAGGTCCTGATCTCAGGGTCCTGGGATCCAGCCCCTCTTTGAGGTCCTTGCTCAGCGGGAAGCCTGCTTCTCCCTCTCCCGCTTCCCCTGCTTGTGCTCCCTCTCTGTCTCTCTCTCTGTCAAATAAATAAATAAATCTTTTAAAAAGAAAGACTAAATGTAATAATTATTGGGGTTAATCACATTTTTAAAAAATAATTATAGAGGTTAGAAGTTTGGGGTGCCTGGGTGGCTCAGTGGGTTAAAGCCTCTGCCTTCGGCTCAGGTCATGATCCCAGGGTCCTGGGATCCAGGCCCACATTGGGCTCTCTGCTCAGCAGGGAGCCTATTTCCTCCTCTCTCTCTGACTGCCTCTCTGCCTACTTGTGATCGCTCTCTCTGTCAAATAAATAAATTAATTTAAAAAAAAAAGAAGTTTGTATGGTATCAGTGTAATTTAGGAAAATAAATGTTAATTTTAAATAGCTACAAGTTAATCTACATTATTAGATACGAGTGTGTTTCTTATTCTCCAAAGCACAAAACTAATTTAACACAAGAGCTGTTCATGTAGTTTCAATGTCAGGGAAAATCGTGGGGACTAGAGTAAAACGCTTGAAATGATCTCAAGGGGTGAATCGGTCTTAAAGAATTAAATCCACAGCAGCTTTTTGGGGTGGTTCCCTGAAGAGTAGAAAATTGACACTCAAGTGCTAGAATGGAAATTGCTTCAAAATAAAGGAACTTTCAATGCCATCTAGTTAGAGCACCTACCTCTCTGCCTCCTTTGGACTGAAAGTGTCCTGATCATTATAAGAAAGTTCCTAACTACATTCTCAACTAATCGGAATCTCCTACAAGTGTTTGGGGGCTGTCTTTAATGGTGGGTGAAAAGGCAAGTCAACTATGCACATCAGTGATATATCTTCATGTCTGGAATGTTAGTGCTTTGCCACTTGAGATTTTATGCAGATGCCTAGGCAGTGGAAATCAAGGGACAACAGACTGGCAGCTACTTGGGAAAGTAAGCAAAACTCAGTGAATTAGAAAAATGTGCGAGGTGATTTGAGAAATTATCCTGGCTCAAGGTCTCTTTGTAAAGATTCTTGCACACTTTGCAAAACATGGTTCATGATCAAAAGCAGCAGTAGGGGGGCACCTGGGTGGCTTAGTGGGTTAAGCCTCTGCTTTCGGCTCAGGTCATGATTTCAGGGTCCTGGGATTGAGCCCCACATCGGGTTCTCTGCTCAGCAGGGAGCCTGCTTCCCCCCACCCCTGTCTGCCTCTCTGCCTACTTGTGATCTCTGTCTCTCAAATAAATAAAATCTTTTAAAAAAAAAAAAAAGCAGCAATAGGTCTTGTCATCATTGGGGATTAATCCTAAGTGTATGTTGTAAATTCCATTCCCTTACTTTACCTTATTCAATCCCCCTGTTAGTGGTAGGGCTCTCCTCAAGGTCATTAAACCAGTAAATTGCAGCCTGTCTCTAAAATAAAGTCTACAGATTTTTTTTTTTTTTTTTTAATAAGCCCAACTTGGGGCTTGTACTCACCACTCCCAGATCAAGAGTTGCTTGCTCTACAGACTAAACCAGCCAGGCGCCCCATGTAACCGAAGTTTCTTTACTTCTGCTTGTTGTCTTCTCTTATTTTTTCCTGAGGGGCTGTGAATAACAACAGCAAGGATACTGCTGTTTACATACTAAGATTTCTATTTAAGATTAGTTTTCTTGACTGATGTAGGCCCCTTACAGATATTATCAGAAAGGAGTGAGGCTCGTTGAAACTTTTATTGCTCTCATTAACAGCCCATCTTGCTAACTTTATTGGATGAATATGATAAAGCCATGAATTGTTCACAGAAGAAAAAAGACTCAGACTGTCTTCTATCCACATATGCCTTAAAACACACACACACACACACACACACCTTTTTAAATATTTTTTTATCTTAACCGCGCCCAACACCGGGTTTGAACTCACGACCCTGAGATCAAGAGTAGAACGCTTTGCGGACTGAGCCAGCCAGGCCTCCATTTATATGCCTTTTTTGACATGAGTTCCACAACACGGGTACATTCTTCCCCATATTTATCCTAAGTTCACAGTCTTCCAATATATTCATACCGTACCCACAGTCCTGTAATTTTTAAAAAAAACATCTCGTGCAAGAAGGCCCTTTTAGAATGGCGAATAGCTCCCCTCACCCTAATCTGTTTTTCTTAAACACTCAACGCGCCTGACTTAGTCTGACCTTCGTCTCAGCAGGCCCACGACCACAGCGGGGAAATCTCGCCGCGCCCCAGCTCGGGAGCGGCCGCGGCGGGAAGGCTGCTAGAGCTTGCAACCTTGCAGCTGGGTCAGAACTGCGTCCCTTTCCGGTCGGCTCCAGGTTGGGAGAGGAGCGCGCGCGCCCCCTGGCGGACGGAGAGACGGAAGGGCGCCCGCAGGGCCAAGGAATGGAGAGGAAGGCGTAGGGATCCTGGTCCCGGACCTGGAGGCCCTGGGAACAGCGAAGTCACCCTGTCAAAAATACACCAGGGCGTCCCAGCGCCGACCTTCCTACGCCTCCTCCGGCGCCCCACCCGCGCCCAGTCCCGGAGTTGCCTCGGGTTTGCTCCAGCGGCGAGTCTCGGAGTCCCAAGCGCGGTGGCCTCGCTTGCCCTCGGGGGCCCTCTTTGGTCGCCCCCTCCACGACCCGGGAGACCAGCGGGCAGCCCCGGACCTGCATTTCAGAGAGCAGCCGAGCGCCCCTCCTCGCCCCGGATGCGCGGGGCGCGGGCCGGCGGCGGGCGTCTGTGCGAGGGGGCCCGGACCCGGCGAGGGGAACTTGTAATCGCTTGCAGCGGGACAATGCTGACTTTTGAACCTCTAACCACTAAGCAAACAACCCTTGTGCTCTCGCTTCACTGTCCAAACAGGGTTTATTGACAGGCGTTTCACAGCAACGCATAGCAACCGCGGCGGCGGCTGGGGGCGGACGTGTGGGCGCGGCCGGGTGCGGGTCTTCGCTCTCCTCCCAGCGCCGGGACTCCCCAGGAGGCACAGAGACCCGGGACCGGTCGGCGGGGGTGCGGGGGGACGGATAACCCGCTTGGAACGCCACCCCCAGCTCGGCGGACTCCCCAGCCCGAGGGGCGGGCCAGGCGCTCTCCATCCAGCTCCGAGCCGGGCGCCCGCGGGCGCGGCCACCAGGGCCCCTTTCTCAATCCCGGAGCGGAATGCCACCTGGAAGGGCCGCAGAGCCGGGGACATGCTGCAGGCGCTATTTAGGTCTTGCTGCTTTGCTCTTCCTCCCGAGCCCTCGGGCCACCTCCTACGTCTGCTGGGGCCGTGATTAGGGCTCGAAGGTGCTTGTGGGAAGACCGACACGGAGAGCAAAGCCCTTTCCCCATGCCCCACCTGCCAGAGCGCCCAGCTCGGCGGCTTCCAGGACCCCAAATCTCAAGGGCAGCAGCGCGGTACCAGTGGATCGGCTAGATAACAAGCAACTACTACTAAAACGGTCTCCTTATACTGGGTCTTGAATTCTTTACGGAGTGCGGGAAGGGGGCGTGGGTGTGGGGCAAGGGAGGCAGTTTCGCAACACACCGCAAGGAGTGGAGACCGACAAGGGCTCGTAGAAATGCCCAGTTGATTCACAGAAGACTATATTCCTGGAAATGTTCCCTTGAGAGAGCAGAAAACACAGCATTTTTACTAAATGCTTCTGTTTAACAAGCTGGATTATGGGACATCCCTCGGGTGAAGGGAATCACTGAGGAAGGGGATGTCTGCAACCGCATCAACGTGCATTAGATGAGATGTCAGGAGGGGACTCTCTCACCCGTCCCCCATAATTCTCCACAGCTTGGAAGCAGCTGAGCATTCAGATGTACATTTAGCCCAAAGCCACCCCAGGAGAACCACACATTCCACAATCCAAGGTTGGGCTCAGGCTTGGGGGCAGGGAAGGTCTTAGAACCTGCTCCCTCAGGCTTCTGACGCTCTGGGGTAAAATGAGTTTATCCAGATAACCTTCTCCACCCGCTCCCTCGTTTTTCTAATACTAGCTCTCAAGTAGACATTTCATTTCTTAAAAAAAATAATAATAATTCCAGATAAAATCTGAGGATGATAAATACAGACTCTGAAATCTGGAAAGCTCATTTATCTCTCTCTCTCTCTCTTTTTTTCTTTTTAGAAAAAATTCAACTGTGTTCAAATACCCCCCCCCCCACTTCCCTTCACCGTATTACTTCTCTCCCCCATGGAAACAGAAAGCTTTTTAAATGCTGGCTTGGATGTTACACAGACCAACAACCCAAACAGCAGCAACAATAACAAAAACTCCCCTTTTTCATCAGCCCCAAGATTGTGAAAATGACAGGAAGTCCAGGTTGGCTCTGGCATTTATAGCACTGACATACATTCAGCCCAGAGAAGCTCTGGTGACAGGCTTTCTAAACAAGGCCCTGTCCGGGGCCTTCTTGTCAGGCCTGGAGCCCCATAACCACGCCCCTCACACCATACAGCAGCACATACACCACTCAAGCCTTTCCTGGTCTGGGAAGGGAAGAGAAGAAAGACAAAGACCTGGGGGTTCTGCAGTCTTTGGTAGGTCCAGGTTTCTATCTTAGCTGCCTCTGACTTTTGCAGTTAAAGCTTGCCTGCCCTTGAGGCAGGAGGGACCAGCTGGCCCTTGAATGGTTGGGAGTAGGCAGTAGCCATCTTGGCTGCAAGCGCTGGCGTTCACCCTGAGTTCCTCTCTCCCCTCGGCTTCAATCAGAGGTGTGTCCCGCAGGTTTTGGAGGCCAAGATCTGCGGAGGTGAGGGCTGACAGCCTGTCTGTTTAGTCAGTCCAGGCCAGGCTTCTGCCAGTACTAAATGAAGCCTCGGTAGTCATATCCCATCTTCTCGCTGGCAGAAAGTCAGACCAGCAGAAGTCCAAATCTGGGAGAATGTCTTCAACCCCACTTGTCCTTACTCCCGGCCCCCATTTTTCCTCTGAGAGCTAGGTAAGTTGGTGTACATTTGTGGTTGGGAGGGAAGGGGGTCTCTCCTGAGGATTCTAGCAGAGTCTATGCTCCTCGTGGCTCAGCCCGGAATCGCTCTGCTGCTGCAGGCCACTGGAGGTCACTGGGTGACAGTGGGGTTTAACACCCCTGCCGCTGGCCCCAGAACCCCAGGGACGGAGCCAGGCACCGAGCCTTGCAGGGCAGACACAGGACTCAGGGGCTCTGGGACGCTTCTCAGAGGGCCTGGCTGTGGCTGGGGTTGCTGCGGGGCAGGCGGTGGACCTTGCGGGGGCGGTGGCTGCTGCTGCTGCTGCTGCTGCTGCTGCTGCAACTTCTTCTTGTTGATTTTCCTTTCCTTGGCTCTGCGGTTCTGAAACCAAATTTTAACCTAGAAATGGAAGATGGAGAAAAACAGAGGGTGATGAACGAGCCGATGGAGGGGGTAAGGAACTGGTCCTCAGCCCCAGCTGCCGTATCTTTCTCCCCAGCTAAAGAAGGGCCCTCTCGAACTCCCGGACCCCCAGACCTTCTCCCAGCCTTTCACCCGAGAGTTTGGGACAGCCCAGCGCTGGAGCCCTTCCCGAGCCCAGTACAGCCTCAGGAGAGAAGAGCCTTCCTCCCTCCTTGCTCGCCACGTTTCGTTCCAAAGCAGCCTTTATCTACAGCTTCACTGGAAAAGTTCAGAGTCTCAGAACCAAGGAAAACAGAAACTTTTCCACAAACAGAAACAAGGAAAACAGAGCCTTTTCCACAACAAGCAAGAGAAGACCAACATGGATATAGTTCAAAATGCCAGCCTTTGGCCTCTCAAAATTAAACTGAAATGTAGTATTATTCCTCACCTTAAAGCTGAGAATGAGATTTGAGAGAGAGAGAGAGAGAGAGAGAGATTTGTCCATTTATTTGAGAGAGAGAGAGAGAGAGAACATGTGAGTGTGTGGGGGGAGGGGCAAAAGGAGAGGGGGAGAGAGTCCCAAGTAGACTCCATTCGGGTTGCAGAGCCCCACATGGGGATGGATCACACAATCACAGCCTGAGATGCTTAACTGACTGTGCGACCCAGGCGCCCCCTGAGAACGAGATTCAGTGTGCAGCTTCACAGTAGTGGACTCCGCCTTTTTCTAGACCATATAGAGTGTTCATGAGTCAAGCCTCACTCTAATTTTCATGGGCCTTTCTTTAAAAAAAGATTTTATTTATTTATTTGACAGAGAGAGATCACAAGTAGGCAGGGAGGCAGGCGCGGGGGCGGGGAGCAGGCTCCCTGCTGAGCAGAGAGCCTGATTCGGGGCTCCATCCCAGGACCCTAAGATCATGATCTGAGCCAAAGGCAGAGGCTGAACCTACTGAGCCACCCAGGAGCCCTGGGATTGGGGTCTTACATTAATTTTTCCCTAGGTATGGTACTGGGCACAAATTAAAAAGGTCTTTAAGTCTTCTTTCACCAAAAAAGAATTCTGGATTAAACTACTACTCATATTTTTTTTCTTGCACCTTCCGGGTCCCGGAAAAGAGGAGAAAAAGAATCAACATCCAAAGAAGACATCTAGAGGTGGAAGGAACCTTTTCTAAAAGCATTTGGAAGGAAATACTCTCTATCCTCCTGCTTTATTTATTTATTTATTTACTTACTTACTTAAAAAAAAAAAAAAGACTTTATTTATTATTTGACAGAGAGAGATACAGTGAGAGAGGGAACACAAGTAGGGGAAGCAGGAGAGGGAGAAGCGTACTCCCTGGGATCAGGGCCTGAGGCAAAGGATCAATGACTGAGTCACCCAGGAGCCCCTACTTACTGATTTTAAGTAAGCTCTACACCCACTGTGGGGCTTGAACTCAACAACCAGGAGATCAAGAGCTGCATGCTCTGAGCCAGCCGGCGCCCCTCTATCCTCCCGCTTTAATCTGCTCACAGAACTAGGTAGATTCTGGGGCCTGGCTTCTAACTCTGCCTGAGGAACCCCCTGCCCCCACCCCCACTCGCCGCCAGTGACCAGGCCCTAGAGGGAGCAAGACGGTTCCCACCTGCCTCTCGGAGAGCCCCAGTGTGGCAGCCAGCTCGGCTTTCCTCCGGATGGTGATGTAACGACTGTAGTGAAACTCCTTCTCCAGCTCCAGCCGCTGGTGATCCGTGTACACCACTCGGTATTTGTCTTTCGTCCTGGTTTTCACTGAAGAGGAAGGAGAAGTTAGGGCTGAGAACTGCAAAGCGGACCATCAGTCATGGGTAATGACAAACCTCCCTAACCCAAGGGCCATTTCTCTTCCTCCACCGCCCCAGGGGGCCAGGGTTTGGCTGGTTCCTGCCGGGCCTGACAAGACCCCCAGGGGGTCATGAGGGGCCGGTACAAGCCTATCCAGACAACTAAACTAACCTTGAGGTTAAGTGGTTTTTAAAAATGAAGAAAAACTAAAACCTCATTCACACACGATAACAGAACCCAACCACCCTTCTGGTAAACCAAATACAGTACTGGATCACGCTAGGCCCAAAGGCAAAGGGGGCAGGATGGAATCTCCAGAGTCCTGGGAGTATTCAGATTTTCAGGCGTGTGGGAGTTGGAAGCCCACCCTGAAAACAGCTGGGGGGGTGGGTATGTGCTGGTGGCAATGTTACTTTCTGTTTGCTTTATTAAAAGTGGAAAGAGGAGTGCCTGGGTGGCTCAGTCCTTAAGTGGCTAACTTCAGCTCAGGTGGTGATCCCAGGGTCCTGGGATGGAGCCCCACATCAGGCTCTTTGCTCAGCAGAGAGCCTGCTTCTCCCTCTCCCCCTCCCTCTGCTTGTGTTCCCTCTTTCACTGTGTCTCTCTCTGTCAAATAAAGAAATAAAATCTTGGGGCACCTGGGTGGCTCAGGTCATGATCCCAGAGTCCTGGGATTGAGCCCCACATCGGGCTCTCTGCCCGGCAGGGAGCCTGCTTCCTCCTCTCTCTCTGCCTGCCTCTCTGCCTACTTGTGATCGCTCTGTCAAATAAATAAATAAATTCTTAAAAAAAA